>NC_134041.1:38261444-38591844 GCF_965140245.1 Athene noctua
CCCGCTGCCCGGAACGCTACGCAGGGCAAAAGCGGTTCTCGTCCTCCGTGCTTGCTTTTTCTCAGAAAGAGCCGTGGTGTGCGTTTTCGCCGGAAAACGCGTGTTCGGCCGAAAACGTGTACGTTTGCACTTCCCCGCCACAGGGAAGCTGCTAGCCGGGAATTCTCTGCCTGGTTCTACCCGCTGCCCGGAACGCTACGCAGGGCAAAAGCGGTTCTCGTCCTCCGTGCTTGCTTTTTCTCAGAAAGAGCCGTGGTGTGCGTTTTCGCCGGAAAACGCGTGTTCGGCCGAAAACGTGTACGTTTGCACTTCCCCGCCACAGGGAAGCTGCTAGCCGGGAATTCTCTGCCTGGTTCTACCCGCTGCCCGGAACGCTACGCAGGGCAAAAGCGGTTCTCGTCCTCCGTGCTTGCTTTTTCTCAGAAAGAGCCGTGGTGTGCGTTTTCGCCGGAAAACGCGTTTTCGGCCGAAAACGTGTACGTTTGCACTTCCCCGCCACAGGGAAGCTGCTAGCCAGGAATTCTCTGCCTGGTTCTACCCGCTGCCCGGAACGCTACGCAGGGCAAAAGCGGTTCTCGTCCTCCGTGCTTGCTTTTTCTCAGAAAGAGCCGTGGTGTGCGTTTTCGCCGGAAAACGCGTTTTCGGCCGAAAACGTGTACGTTTGCACTTCCCCGCCACAGGGAAGCTGCTAGCCGGGAATTCTCTGCCTGGTTCTACCCGCTGCCCGGAACGCTACGCAGGGCAAAAGCGGTTCTCGTCCTCCGTGCTTGCTTTTTCTCAGAAAGAGCCGTGGTGTGCGTTTTCGCCGGAAAACGCGTGTTCGGCCGAAAACGTGTACGTTTGCACTTCCCCGCCACAGGGAAGCTGCTAGCCGGGAATTCTCTGCCTGGTTCTACCCGCTGCCCGGAACGCTACGCAGGGCAAAAGCGGTTCTCGTCCTCCGTGCTTGCTTTTTCTCAGAAAGAGCCGTGGTGTGCGTTTTCGCCGGAAAACGCGTGTTCGGCCGAAAACGTGTACGTTTGCACTTCCCCGCCACAGGGAAGCTGCTAGCCGGGAATTCTCTGCCTGGTTCTACCCGCTGCCCGGAACGCTACGCAGGGCAAAAGCGGTTCTCGTCCTCCGTGCTTGCTTTTTCTCAGAAAGAGCCGTGGTGTGCGTTTTCGCCGGAAAACGCGTGTTCGGCCGAAAACGTGTACGTTTGCACTTCCCCGCCACAGGGAAGCTGCTAGCCGGGAATTCTCTGCCTGGTTCTACCCGCTGCCCGGAACGCTACGCAGGGCAAAAGCGGTTCTCGTCCTCCGTGCTTGCTTTTTCTCAGAAAGAGCCGTGGTGTGCGTTTTCGCCGGAAAACGCGTGTTCGGCCGAAAACGTGTACGTTTGCACTTCCCCGCCACAGGGAAGCTGCTAGCCGGGAATTCTCTGCCTGGTTCTACCCGCTGCCCGGAACGCTACGCAGGGCAAAAGCGGTTCTCGTCCTCCGTGCTTGCTTTTTCTCAGAAAGAGCCGTGGTGTGCGTTTTCGCCGGAAAACGCGTTTTCGGCCGAAAACGTGTACGTTTCAACTTCCCCGCCACAGGGAAGCTGCTAGCCGGGAATTCTCTGCCTGGTTCTACCCGTTGCCCGGAATGCTACGCAGGGCAAAAGCGGTTCTCGTCCTCCGTGCTTGCTTTTTCTCAGAAAGAGCCGTGGTGTGCGATATCGCCGGAAAACGCGTTTTCGGCCGAAAACTTGTACGTTTGCACTTCCCCGCCACAGGGAAGCTGCTAGCCGGGAATTCTCTGCCTGGTTCTACCCGCTGCCCGGAACGCTACGCAGGGCAAAAGCGGTTCTCGTCCTCCGTGCTTGCTTTTTCTCAGAAAGAGCCGTGGTGTGCGTTTTCGCCGGAAAACGCGTTTTCGGCCGAAAACGTGTACGTTTGCACTTCCCCGCCACAGGGAAGCTGCTAGCCGGGAATTCTCTGCCTGGTTCTACCCGCTGCCCGGAACGCTACGCAGGGCAAAAGCGGTTCTCGTCCTCCGTGCTTGCTTTTTCTCAGAAAGAGCCGTGGTGTGCGTTTTCGCCGGAAAACGCGTTTTCGGCCGAAAACGTGTACGTTTGCACTTCCCCGCCACAGGGAAGCTGCTAGCCGGGAATTCTCTGCCTGGTTCTACCCGCTGCCCGGAACGCTACGCAGGGCAAAAGCGGTTCTCGTCCTCCGTGCTTGCTTTTTCTCAGAAAGAGCCGTGGTGTGCGTTTTCGCCGGAAAACGCGTGTTCGGCCGAAAACGTGTACGTTTGCACTTCCCCGCCACAGGGAAGCTGCTAGCCGGGAATTCTCTGCCTGGTTCTACCCGCTGCCCGGAACGCTACGCAGGGCAAAAGCGCTTCTCGTCCTCCGTGCTTGCTTTTTCTCAGAAAGAGCCGTGGTGTGCGTTTTCGCCGGAAAACGCGTTTTCGGCCGAAAACGTGTACGTTTGCACTTCCCCGCCACAGGGAAGCTGCTAGCCGGGAATTCTCTGCCTGGTTCTACCCGCTGCCCGGAACGCTACGCAGGGCAAAAGCGGTTCTCGTCCTCCGTGCTTGCTTTTTCTCAGAAAGAGCCGTGGTGTGCGTTTTCGCCGGAAAACGCGTGTTCGGCCGAAAACGTGTACGTTTGCACTTCCCCGCCACAGGGAAGCTGCTAGCCGGGAATTCTCTGCCTGGTTCTACCCGCTGCCCGGAACGCTACGCAGGGTAAAAGCGGTTCTCGTCCTCCGTGCTTGCTTTTTCTCAGAAAGAGCCGTGGTGTGCGTTTTCGCCGGAAAACGCGTGTTCGGCCGAAAACGTGTACGTTTGCACTTCCCCGCCACAGGGAAGCTGCTAGCCGGGAATTCTCTGCCTGGTTCTACCCGCTGCCCGGAACGCTACGCAGGGCAAAAGCGGTTCTCGTCCTCCGTGCTTGCTTTTTCTCAGAAAGAGCCGTGGTGTGCGTTTTCGCCGGAAAACGCGTGTTCGGCCGAAAACGTGTACGTTTGCACTTCCCCGCCACAGGGAAGCTGCTAGCCGGGGATTCTCTGCCTGGTTCTACCCGCTGCCCGGAACGCTACGCAGGGCAAAAGCGCTTCTCGTCCTCCGTGCTTGCTTTATCTCAGAAAGAGCCGTGGTGTGCGTTTTCGCCGGAAAACGCGTGTTCGGCCGAAAACGTGTACGTTTGCACTTCCCCGCCACAGGGAAGCTGCTAGCCGGGAATTCTCTGCCTGGTTCTACCCGCTGCCCGGAACGCTACGCAGGGCAAAAGCAGTTCTCGTCCTCCGTGCTTGCTTTTTCTCAGAAAGAGCCGTGGTGTGCGTTTTCGCCGGAAAACGCGTTTTCGGCCGAAAACGTGTACGTTTGCACTTCCCCGCCACAGGGAAGCTGCTAGCCGGGAATTCTCTGCCTGGTTCTACCCGCTGCCCGGAACGCTACGCAGGGCAAAAGCGGTTCTCGTCCTCCGTGCTTGCTTTTTCTCAGAAAGAGCCGTGGTGTGCGTTTTCGCCGGAAAACGCGTTTTCGGCCGAAAACGTGTACGTTTGCACTTCCCCGCCACAGGGAAGCTGCTAGCCGGGAATTCTCTGCCTGGTTCTACCCGCTGCCCGGAACGCTACGCAGGGCAAAAGCGGTTCTCGTCCTCCGTGCTTGCTTTTTCTCAGAAAGAGCCGTGGTGTGCGTTTTCGCCGGAAAACGCGTTTTCGGCCGAAAACGTGTACGTTTGCACTTCCCCGCCACAGGGAAGCTGCTAGCCGGGAATTCTCTGCCTGGTTCTACCCGCTGCCCGGAACGCTACGCAGGGCAAAAGCGGTTCTCGTCCTCCGTGCTTGCTTTTTCTCAGAAAGAGCCGTGGTGTGCGTTTTCGCCGGAAAACGCGTTTTCGGCCGAAAACGTGTACGTTTGCACTTCCCCGCCACAGGGAAGCTGCTAGCCGGGAATTCTCTGCCTGGTTCTACCCGCTGCCCGGAACGCTACGCAGGGCAAAAGCGGTTCTCGTCCTCCGTGCTTGCTTTTTCTCAGAAAGAGCCGTGGTGTGCGTTTTCGCCGGAAAACGCGTTTTCGGCCGAAAACGTGTACGTTTGCACTTCCCCGCCACAGGGAAGCTGCTAGCCGGGAATTCTCTGCCTGGTTCTACCCGCTGCCCGGAACGCTACGCAGGGCAAAAGCGGTTCTCGTCCTCCGTGCTTGCTTTTTCTCAGAAAGAGCCGTGGTGTGCGTTTTCGCCGGAAAACGCGTTTTCGGCCGAAAACGTGTACGTTTGCACTTCCCCGCCACAGGGAAGCTGCTAGCCAGGAATTCTCTGCCTGGTTCTACCCGCTGCCCGGAACGCTACGCAGGGCAAAAGCGGTTCTCGTCCTCCGTGCTTGCTTTTTCTCAGAAAGAGCCGTGGTGTGCGTTTTCGCCGGAAAACGCGTTTTCGGCCGAAAACGTGTACGTTTGCACTTCCCCGCCACAGGGAAGCTGCTAGCCGGGAATTCTCTGCCTGGTTCTACCCGCTGCCCGGAACGCTACGCAGGGCAAAAGCGGTTCTCGTCCTCCGTGCTTGCTTTTTCTTTCTCAGAAAGAGCCGTGGTGTGCGTTTTCGCCGGAAAACGCGTGTTCGGCCGAAAACGTGTACGTTTGCACTTCCCCGCCACAGGGAAGCTGCTAGCCGGGAATTCTCTGCCTGGTTCTACCCGCTGCCCGGAACGCTACGCAGGGCAAAAGCGGTTCTCGTCCTCCGTGCTTGCTTTTTCTCAGAAAGAGCCGTGGTGTGCGTTTTCGCCGGAAAACGCGTGTTCGGCCGAAAACGTGTACGTTTGCACTTCCCCGCCACAGGGAAGCTGCTAGCCGGGAATTCTCTGCCTGGTTCTACCCGCTGCCCGGAACGCTACGCAGGGCAAAAGCGGTTCTCGTCCTCCGTGCTTGCTTTTTCTCAGAAAGAGCCGTGGTGTGCGTTTTCGCCGGAAAACGCGTTTTCGGCCGAAAACGTGTACGTTTGCACTTCCCCGCCACAGGGAAGCTGCTAGCCAGGAATTCTCTGCCTGGTTCTACCCGCTGCCCGGAACGCTACGCAGGGCAAAAGCGGTTCTCGTCCTCCGTGCTTGCTTTTTCTCAGAAAGAGCCGTGGTGTGCGTTTTCGCCGGAAAACGCGTTTTCGGCCGAAAACGTGTACGTTTGCACTTCCCCGCCACAGGGAAGCTGCTAGCCGGGAATTCTCTGCCTGGTTCTACCCGCTGCCCGGAACGCTACGCAGGGCAAAAGCGGTTCTCGTCCTCCGTGCTTGCTTTTTCTCAGAAAGAGCCGTGGTGTGCGTTTTCGCCGGAAAACGCGTTTTCGGCCGAAAACGTGTACGTTTGCACTTCCCCGCCACAGGGAAGCTGCTAGCCGGGAATTCTCTGCCTGGTTCTACCCGCTGCCCGGAACGCTACGCAGGGCAAAAGCGGTTCTCGTCCTCCGTGCTTGCTTTTTCTCAGAAAGAGCCGTGGTGTGCGTTTTCGCCGGAAAACGCGTGTTCGGCCGAAAACGTGTACGTTTGCACTTCCCCGCCACAGGGAAGCTGCTAGCCGGGAATTCTCTGCCTGGTTCTACCCGCTGCCCGGAACGCTACGCAGGGCAAAAGCGGTTCTCGTCCTCCGTGCTTGCTTTTTCTCAGAAAGAGCCGTGGTGTGCGTTTTCGCCGGAAAACGCGTTTTCGGCCGAAAACGTGTACGTTTGCACTTCCCCGCCACAGGGAAGCTGCTAGCCAGGAATTCTCTGCCTGGTTCTACCCGCTGCCCGGAACGCTACGCAGGGCAAAAGCGGTTCTCGTCCTCCGTGCTTGCTTTTTCTCAGAAAGAGCCGTGGTGTGCGTTTTCGCCGGAAAACGCGTTTTCGGCCGAAAACGTGTACGTTTGCACTTCCCCGCCACAGGGAAGCTGCTAGCCGGGAATTCTCTGCCTGGTTCTACCCGCTGCCCGGAACGCTACGCAGGGCAAAAGCGGTTCTCGTCCTCCGTGCTTGCTTTTTCTCAGAAAGAGCCGTGGTGTGCGTTTTCGCCGGAAAACGCGTGTTCGGCCGAAAACGTGTACGTTTGCACTTCCCCGCCACAGGGAAGCTGCTAGCCGGGAATTCTCTGCCTGGTTCTACCCGCTGCCCGGAACGCTACGCAGGGCAAAAGCGGTTCTCGTCCTCCGTGCTTGCTTTTTCTCAGAAAGAGCCGTGGTGTGCGTTTTCGCCGGAAAACGCGTTTTCGGCCGAAAACGTGTACGTTTGCACTTCCCCGCCACAGGGAAGCTGCTAGCCAGGAATTCTCTGCCTGGTTCTACCCGCTGCCCGGAACGCTACGCAGGGCAAAAGCGGTTCTCGTCCTCCGTGCTTGCTTTTTCTCAGAAAGAGCCGTGGTGTGCGTTTTCGCCGGAAAACGCGTTTTCGGCCGAAAACGTGTACGTTTGCACTTCCCCGCCACAGGGAAGCTGCTAGCCGGGAATTCTCTGCCTGGTTCTACCCGCTGCCCGGAACGCTACGCAGGGCAAAAGCGGTTCTCGTCCTCCGTGCTTGCTTTTTCTCAGAAAGAGCCGTGGTGTGCGTTTTCGCCGGAAAACGCGTGTTCGGCCGAAAACGTGTACGTTTGCACTTCCCCGCCACAGGGAAGCTGCTAGCCGGGAATTCTCTGCCTGGTTCTACCCGCTGCCCGGAACGCTACGCAGGGCAAAAGCGGTTCTCGTCCTCCGTGCTTGCTTTTTCTCAGAAAGAGCCGTGGTGTGCGTTTTCGCCGGAAAACGCGTGTTCGGCCGAAAACGTGTACGTTTGCACTTCCCCGCCACAGGGAAGCTGCTAGCCGGGAATTCTCTGCCTGGTTCTACCCGCTGCCCGGAACGCTACGCAGGGCAAAAGCGGTTCTCGTCCTCCGTGCTTGCTTTTTCTCAGAAAGAGCCGTGGTGTGCGTTTTCGCCGGAAAACGCGTGTTCGGCCGAAAACGTGTACGTTTGCACTTCCCCGCCACAGGGAAGCTGCTAGCCGGGAATTCTCTGCCTGGTTCTACCCGCTGCCCGGAACGCTACGCAGGGCAAAAGCGGTTCTCGTCCTCCGTGCTTGCTTTTTCTCAGAAAGAGCCGTGGTGTGCGTTTTCGCCGGAAAACGCGTGTTCGGCCGAAAACGTGTACGTTTGCACTTCCCCGCCACAGGGAAGCTGCTAGCCGGGAATTCTCTGCCTGGTTCTACCCGCTGCCCGGAACGCTACGCAGGGCAAAAGCGGTTCTCGTCCTCCGTGCTTGCTTTTTCTCAGAAAGAGCCGTGGTGTGCGTTTTCGCCGGAAAACGCGTTTTCGGCCGAAAACGTGTACGTTTCAACTTCCCCGCCACAGGGAAGCTGCTAGCCGGGAATTCTCTGCCTGGTTCTACCCGCTGCCCGGAATGCTACGCAGGGCAAAAGCGGTTCTCGTCCTCCGTGCTTGCTTTTTCTCAGAAAGAGCCGTGGTGTGCGATATCGCCGGAAAACGCGTTTTCGGCCGAAAACTTGTACGTTTGCACTTCCCCGCCACAGGGAAGCTGCTAGCCGGGAATTCTCTGCCTGGTTCTACCCGCTGCCCGGAACGCTACGCAGGGCAAAAGCGGTTCTCGTCCTCCGTGCTTGCTTTTTCTCAGAAAGAGCCGTGGTGTGCGTTTTCGCCGGAAAACGCGTTTTCGGCCGAAAACGTGTACGTTTGCACTTCCCCGCCACAGGGAAGCTGCTAGCCGGGAATTCTCTGCCTGGTTCTACCCGCTGCCCGGAACGCTACGCAGGGCAAAAGCGGTTCTCGTCCTCCGTGCTTGCTTTTTCTCAGAAAGAGCCGTGGTGTGCGTTTTCGCCGGAAAACGCGTGTTCGGCCGAAAACGTGTACGTTTGCACTTCCCCGCCACAGGGAAGCTGCTAGCCGGGAATTCTCTGCCTGGTTCTACCCGCTGCCCGGAACGCTACGCAGGGCAAAAGCGGTTCTCGTCCTCCGTGCTTGCTTTTTCTCAGAAAGAGCCGTGGTGTGCGTTTTCGCCGGAAAACGCGTTTTCGGCCGAAAACGTGTACGTTTGCACTTCCCCGCCACAGGGAAGCTGCTAGCCGGGAATTCTCTGCCTGGTTCTACCCGCTGCCCGGAACGCTACGCAGGGCAAAAGCGGTTCTCGTCCTCCGTGCTTGCTTTTTCTCAGAAAGAGCCGTGGTGTGCGTTTTCGCCGGAAAACGCGTTTTCGGCCGAAAACGTGTACGTTTGCACTTCCCCGCCACAGGGAAGCTGCTAGCCAGGAATTCTCTGCCTGGTTCTACCCGCTGCCCGGAACGCTACGCAGGGCAAAAGCGGTTCTCGTCCTCCGTGCTTGCTTTTTCTCAGAAAGAGCCGTGGTGTGCGTTTTCGCCGGAAAACGCGTTTTCGGCCGAAAACGTGTACGTTTGCACTTCCCCGCCACAGGGAAGCTGCTAGCCGGGAATTCTCTGCCTGGTTCTACCCGCTGCCCGGAACGCTACGCAGGGCAAAAGCGGTTCTCGTCCTCCGTGCTTGCTTTTTCTCAGAAAGAGCCGTGGTGTGCGTTTTCACCGGAAAACGCGTTTTCGGCCGAAAACGTGTACGTTTGCACTTCCCCGCCACAGGGAAGCTGCTAGCCAAGAATTCTCTGCCTCGTTCTACCCGCTGCCCGGAACGCTACGCAGGGCAAAAGCGGTTCTCGTCCTCCGTGCTTGCTTTTTCTCAGAAAGAGCCGTGGTGTGCGTTTTCGCCGGAAAACGCGTGTTCGGCCGAAAACGTGTACGTTTGCACTTCCCCGCCACAGGGAAGCTGCTAGCCGGGAATTCTCTGCCTGGTTCTACCCGCTGCCCGGAACGCTACGCAGGGCAAAAGCGGTTCTCGTCCTCCGTGCTTGCTTTTTCTCAGAAAGAGCCGTGGTGTGCGATTTCGCCGGAAAACGCGTTTTCGGCCGAAAACGTGTACGTTTGCACTTCCCCGCCACAGGGAAGCTGCTAGCCGGGAATTCTCTGCCTGGTTCTACCCGCTGCCCGGAACGCTACGCAGGGCAACAGCGGTTCTCGTCCTCCGTGCTTGCTTTTTCTCAGAAAGAGCCGTGGTGTGCGTTTTCGCCGGAAAACGCGTTTTCGGCCGAAAACGTGTACGTTTGCACTTCCCCGCCACAGGGAAGCTGCTAGCCGGGAATTCTCTGCCTGGTTCTACCCGCTGCCCGGAACGCTACGCAGGGCAAAAGCGGTTCTCGTCCTCCGTGCTTGCTTTTTCTCAGAAAGAGCCGTGGTGTGCGTTTTCGCCGGAAAACGCGTTTTCGGCCGAAAACGTGTACGTTTGCACTTCCCCGCCACAGGGAAGCTGCTAGCCGGGAATTCTCTGCCTGGTTCTACCCGCTGCCCGGAACGCTACGCAGGGCAAAAGCGGTTCTCGTCCTCCGTGCTTGCTTTTTCTCAGAAAGAGCCGTGGTGTGCGTTTTCGCCGGAAAACGCGTGTTCGGCCGAAAACGTGTACGTTTGCACTTCCCCGCCACAGGGAAGCTGCTAGCCGGGAATTCTCTGCCTGGTTCTACCCGCTGCCCGGAACGCTACGCAGGGCAAAAGCGGTTCTCGTCCTCCGTGCTTGCTTTTTCTCAGAAAGAGCCGTGGTGTGCGTTTTCGCCGGAAAACGCGTTTTCGGCCGAAAACGTGTACGTTTGCACTTCCCCGCCACAGGGAAGCTGCTAGCCGGGAATTCTCTGCCTGGTTCTACCCGCTGCCCGGAACGCTACGCAGGGCAAAAGCGGTTCTCGTCCTCCGTGCTTGCTTTTTCTCAGAAAGAGCCGTGGTGTGCGTTTTCGCCGGAAAACGCGTGTTCGGCCGAAAACGTGTACGTTTGCACTTCCCCGCCACAGGGAAGCTGCTAGCCAGGAATTCTCTGCCTGGTTCTACCCGCTGCCCGGAACGCTACGCAGGGCAAAAGCGGTTCTCGTCCTCCGTGCTTGCTTTTTCTCAGAAAGAGCCGTGGTGTGCGTTTTCGCCGGAAAACGCGTTTTCGGCCGAAAACGTGTACGTTTGCACTTCCCCGCCACAGGGAAGCTGCTAGCCGGGAATTCTCTGCCTGGTTCTACCCGCTGCCCGGAACGCTACGCAGGGCAAAAGCGGTTCTCGTCCTCCGTGCTTGCTTTTTCTCAGAAAGAGCCGTGGTGTGCGTTTTCACCGGAAAACGCGTTTTCGGCCGAAAACGTGTACGTTTGCACTTCCCCGCCACAGGGAAGCTGCTAGCCAAGAATTCTCTGCCTCGTTCTACCCGCTGCCCGGAACGCTACGCAGGGCAAAAGCGGTTCTCGTCCTCCGTGCTTGCTTTTTCTCAGAAAGAGCCGTGGTGTGCGTTTTCGCCGGAAAACGCGTGTTCGCCGGAAAACGTGTACGTTTGCACTTCCCCGCCACAGGGAAGCTGCTAGCCGGGAATTCTCTGCCTGGTTCTACCCGCTGCCCGGAACGCTACGCAGGGCAAAAGCGGTTCTCGTCCTCCGTGCTTGCTTTTTCTCAGAAAGAGCCGTGGTGTGCGTTTTCGCCGGAAAACGCGTTTTTGGCCGAAAACGTGTACGTTTGCACTTCCCCGCCACAGGGAAGCTGCTAGCCAGGAATTCTCTGCCTGGTTCTACCCGCTGCCCGGAACGCTACGCAGGGCAAAAGCGGTTCTCGTCCTCCGTGCTTGCTTTTTCTCAGAAAGAGCCGTGGTGTGCGTTTTCGCCGGAAAACGCGTTTTCGGCCGAAAACGTGTACGTTTGCACTTCCCCGCCACAGGGAAGCTGCTAGCCGGGAATTCTCTGCCTGGTTCTACCCGCTGCCCGGAACGCTACGCAGGGCAAAAGCGGTTCTCGTCCTCCGTGCTTGCTTTTTCTCAGAAAGAGCCGTGGTGTGCGTTTTCGCCGGAAAACGCGTGTTCGGCCGAAAACGTGTACGTTTGCACTTCCCCGCCACAGGGAAGCTGCTAGCCGGGAATTCTCTGCCTGGTTCTACCCGCTGCCCGGAACGCTACGCAGGGCAAAAGCGGTTCTCGTCCTCCGTGCTTGCTTTTTCTCAGAAAGAGCCGTGGTGTGCGTTTTCGCCGGAAAACGCGTGTTCGGCCGAAAACGTGTACGTTTGCACTTCCCCGCCACAGGGAAGCTGCTAGCCGGGAATTCTCTGCCTGGTTCTACCCGCTGCCCGGAACGCTACGCAGGGCAAAAGCGGTTCTCGTCCTCCGTGCTTGCTTTTTCTCAGAAAGAGCCGTGGTGTGCGTTTTCGCCGGAAAACGCGTGTTCGGCCGAAAACGTGTACGTTTGCACTTCCCCGCCACAGGGAAGCTGCTAGCCGGGAATTCTCTGCCTGGTTCTACCCGCTGCCCGGAACGCTACGCAGGGCAAAAGCGGTTCTCGTCCTCCGTGCTTGCTTTTTCTCAGAAAGAGCCGTGGTGTGCGTTTTCGCCGGAAAACGCGTGTTCGGCCGAAAACGTGTACGTTTGCACTTCCCCGCCACAGGGAAGCTGCTAGCCGGGAATTCTCTGCCTGGTTCTACCCGCTGCCCGGAACGCTACGCAGGGCAAAAGCGGTTCTCGTCCTCCGTGCTTGCTTTTTCTCAGAAAGAGCCGTGGTGTGCGTTTTCGCCGGAAAACGCGTTTTCGGCCGAAAACGTGTACGTTTGCACTTCCCCGCCACAGGGAAGCTGCTAGCCGGGAATTCTCTGCCTGGTTCTACCCGCTGCCCGGAACGCTACGCAGGGCAAAAGCGGTTCTCGTCCTCCGTGCTTGCTTTTTCTGAGAAAGAGCCGTGGTGTGCGATATCGCCGGAAAACGCGTTTTCGGCCGAAAACGTGTACGTTTGCACTTCCCCGCCACAGGGAAGCTGCTAGCCGGGAATTCTCTGCCTGGTTCTACCCGCTGCCCGGAACGCTACGCAGGGCAAAAGCGGTTCTCGTCCTCCGTGCTTGCTTTTTCTCAGAAAGAGCCGTGGTGTGCGTTTTCGCCGGAAAACGCGTTTTCGGCCGAAAACGTGTACGTTTGCACTTCCCCGCCACAGGGAAGCTGCTAGCCGGGAATTCTCTGCCTGGTTCTACCCGCTGCCCGGAACGCTACGCAGGGCAAAAGCGGTTCTCGTCCTCCGTGCTTGCTTTTTCTCAGAAAGAGCCGTGGTGTGCGTTTTCGACGGAAAACGCGTGTTCGGCCGAAAACGTGTACGTTTGCACTTCCCCGCCACAGGGAAGCTGCTAGCCGGGAATTCTCTGCCTGGTTCTACCCGCTGCCCGGAACGCTACGCAGGGCAAAAGCGGTTCTCGTCCTCCGTGCTTGCTTTTTCTCAGAAAGAGCCGTGGTGTGCGTTTTCGCCGGAAAACGCGTGTTCGGCCGAAAACGTGTACGTTTGCACTTCCCCGCCACAGGGAAGCTGCTAGCCGGGAATTCTCTGCCTGGTTCTACCCGCTGCCCGGAACGCTACGCAGGGCAAAAGCGGTTCTCGTCCTCCGTGCTTGCTTTTTCTCAGAAAGAGCCGTGGTGTGCGTTTTCGCCGGAAAACGCGTTTTCGGCCGAAAACGTGTACGTTTGCACTTCCCCGCCACAGGGAAGCTGCTAGCCGGGAATTCTCTGCCTGGTTCTACCCGCTGCCCGGAACGCTACGCAGGGCAAAAGCGGTTCTCGTCCTCCGTGCTTGCTTTTTCTCAGAAAGAGCCGTGGTGTGCGTTTTCGCCGGAAAACGCGTTTTCGGCCGAAAACGTGTACGTTTGCACTTCCCCGCCACAGGGAAGCTGCTAGCCGGGAATTCTCTGCCTGGTTCTACCCGCTGCCCGGAACGCTACGCAGGGCAAAAGCGGTTCTCGTCCTCCGTGCTTGCTTTTTCTCAGAAAGAGCCGTGGTGTGCGTTTTCGCCGGAAAACGCGTTTTCGGCCGAAAACGTGTACGTTTGCACTTCCCCGCCACAGGGAAGCTGCTAGCCGGGAATTCTCTGCCTGGTTCTACCCGCTGCCCGGAACGCTACGCAGGGCAAAAGCGGTTCTCGTCCTCCGTGCTTGCTTTTTCTCAGAAAGAGCCGTGGTGTGCGTTTTCGCCGGAAAACGCGTTTTCGGCCGAAAACGTGTACGTTTGCACTTCCCCGCCACAGGGAAGCTGCTAGCCGGGAATTCTCTGCCTGGTTCTACCCGCTGCCCGGAACGCTACGCAGGGCAAAAGCGGTTCTCGTCCTCCGTGCTTGCTTTTTCTCAGAAAGAGCCGTGGTGTGCGTTTTCGCCGGAAAACGCGTTTTCGGCCGAAAACGTGTACGTTTGCACTTCCCCGCCACAGGGAAGCTGCTAGCCGGGAATTCTCTGCCTGGTTCTACCCGCTGCCCGGAACGCTACGCAGGGCAAAAGCGGTTCTCGTCCTCCGTGCTTGCTTTTTCTCAGAAAGAGCCGTGGTGTGCGTTTTCGCCGGAAAACGCGTTTTCGGCCGAAAACGTGTACGTTTGCACTTCCCCGCCACAGGGAAGCTGCTAGCCGGGAATTCTCTGCCTGGTTCTACCCGCTGCCCGGAACGCTACGCAGGGCAAAAGCGGTTCTCGTCCTCCGTGCTTGCTTTTTCTCAGAAAGAGCCGTGGTGTGCTTTTTCGTTTGAAAATACGTTTTCGGACGAAAATGTGTATGTTTGCACTTCCCCGCCACAGGGAAGCTGCTAGCGGGAATTCTCTGCCTGGTTCTACCCGTTGCCCGGAACGCTACGCAGGGCAAAAGCGGTTCTCGTCCTCCGTGCTTGCTTTTTCTCAGAAAGAGCCGTGGTGTGCGTTTTCGCCGGAAAACGCGTTTTCGGCCGAAAACGTGTACGTTTGCACTTCCGCGCCACAGGGAAGCTGCTAGCCGGGAATTCTCTGCCTGGTTCTACCCGCTGCCCGGAACGCTACGCAGGGCAAAAGCGGTTCTCGTCCTCCGTGCTTGCTTTTTCTCAGAAAGAGCCGTGGTGTGCGTTTTCGCCGGAAAACGCGTTTTCGGCCGAAAATGTGTACGTTTGCACTTCCCCGCCACAGGGAAGCTGCTAGCCGGGAATTCTCTGCCTGGTTCTACCCGCTGCCCGGAACGCTACGCAGGGCAAAAGCGCTTCTCGTCCTCCGTGCTTGCTTTTACTCAGAAAGAGCCGTGGTGTGCGTTTTCGCCGGAAAACGCGTTTTCGGCCGAAAACGTGTACGTTTGCACTTCCCCGCCACAGGGAAGCTGCTAGCCGGGAATTCTCTGCCTGGTTCTACCCGCTGCCCGGAACGCTACGCAGGGCAAAAGCGCTTCTCGTCCTCCGTGCTTGCTTTTTCTCAGAAAGAGCCGTGGTGTGCGTTTTCGCCGGAAAACGCGTTTTCGGCCGAAAACGTGTACGTTTGCACTTCCCCGCCACAGGGAAGCTGCTAGCCAGGAATTCTCTGCCTGGTTCTACCCGCTGCCCGGAACGCTACGCAGGGCAAAAGCGGTTCTCGTCCTCCGTGCTTGCTTTTTCTCAGAAAGAGCCGTGGTGTGCGTTTTCGCCGGAAAACGCGTTTTCGGCCGAAAACGTGTACGTTTGCACTTCCCCGCCACAGGGAAGCTGCTAGCCGGGAATTCTCTGCCTGGTTCTACCCGCTGCCCGGAACGCTACGCAGGGCAAAAGCGGTTCTCGTCCTCCGTGCTTGCTTTTTCTCAGAAAGAGCCGTGGTGTGCGTTTTCGCCGGAAAACGCGTTTTCGGCCGAAAACGTGTACGTTTGCACTTCCCCGCCACAGGGAAGCTGCTAGCCGGGAATTCTCTGCCTGGTTCTACCCGCTGCCCGGAACGCTACGCAGGGCAAAAGCGGTTCTCGTCCTCCGTGCTTGCTTTTTCTCAGAAAGAGCCGTGGTGTGCGTTTTCGCCGGAAAACGCGTTTTCGGCCGAAAACGTGTACGTTTGCACTTCCCCGCCACAGGGAAGCTGCTAGCCGGGAATTCTCTGCCTGGTTCTACCCGCTGCCCGGAACGCTACGCAGGGCAAAAGCGGTTCTCGTCCTCCGTGCTTGCTTTTTCTCAGAAAGAGCCGTGGTGTGCGATTTCGCCGGAAAACGCGTTTTCGGCCGAAAACGTGTACGTTTGCACTTCCCCGCCACAGGGAAGCTGCTAGCCGGGAATTCTCTGCCTGGTTCTACCCGCTGCCCGGAACGCTACGCAGGGCAAAGCGCTTCTCGTCCTCCGTGCTTGCTTTTTCTCAGAAAGAGCCGTGGTGTGCGTTTTCGCCGGAAAACGCGTTTTCGGCCGAAAACGTGTACGTTTGCACTTCCCCGCCACAGGGAAGCTGCTAGCCGGGAATTCTCTGCCTGGTTCTACCCGCTGCCCGGAACGCTACGCAGGGCAAAAGAGGTTCTCGTCCTCCGTGCTTGCTTTTTCTCAGAAAGAGCCGTGGTGTGCGTTTTCGCCGGAAAACGCGTTTTCGGCCGAAAACGTGTACGTTTGCACTTCCCCGCCACAGGGAAGCTGCTAGCCAGGAATTCTCTGCCTGGTTCTACCCGCTGCCCGGAACGCTACGCATGGCAAAAGCGCTTCTCGTCCTCCGTGCTTGCTTTTTCTCAGAAAGAGCCGTGGTGTGCGTTTTCGCCGGAAAACGCGTTTTCGGCCGAAAACGTGTACGTTTGCACTTCCCCGCCACAGGGAAGCTGCTAGCCGGGAATTCTCTGCCTGGTTCTACCCGCTGCCCGGAACGCTACGCAGGGCAAAAGCGGTTCTCGTCCTCCGTGCTTGCTTTTTCTCAGAAAGAGCCGTGGTGTGCGTTTTCGCCGGAAAACGCGTTTTCGGCCGAAAACGTGTACGTTTGCACTTCCCCGCCACAGGGAAGCTGCTAGCCGGGAATTCTCTGCCTGGTTCTACCCGCTGCCCGGAACGCTACGCAGGGCAAAAGCGGTTCTCGTCCTCCGTGCTTGCTTTTTCTCAGAAAGAGCCGTGGTGTGCGTTTTCGCCGGAAAACGCGTGTTCGGCCGAAAACGTGTACGTTTGCACTTCCCCGCCACAGGGAAGATGCTAGCCGGGAATTCTCTGCCTGGTTCTACCCGCTGCCCGGAACGCTACGCAGGGCAAAAGCGGTTCTCGTCCTCCGTGCTTGCTTTTTCTCAGAAAGAGCCGTGGTGTGCGTTTTCGCCGGAAAACGCGTGTTCGGCCGAAAACGTGTACGTTTGCACTTCCCCGCCACAGGGAAGCTGCTAGCCGGGAATTCTCTGCCTGGTTCTACCCGCTGCCCGGAACGCTACGCAGGGCAAAAGCGGTTCTCGTCCTCCGTGCTTGCTTTTTCTCATAAAGAGCCGTGGTGTGCGATTTCGCCGGAAAACGCGTTTTCGGCCGAAAACGTGTACGTTTGCACTTCCCCGCCACAGGGAAGTTGCTAGCCGGGAATTCTCTGCCTGGTTCTACCCGCTGCCCGGAACGCTACGCAGGGCAAAAGCGGTTCTCGTCCTCCGTGCTTGCTTTTTCTCAGAAAGAGCCGTGGTGTGCGTTTTCGCCGGAAAACGCGTTTTCGGCCGAAAACGTGTACGTTTGCACTTCCCCGCCACAGGGAAGCTGCTAGCCGGGAATTCTCTGCCTGGTTCTACCCGCTGCCCGGAACGCTACGCAGGGCAAAAGCGGTTCTCGTCCTCCGTGCTTGCTTTTTCTCAGAAAGAGCCGTGGTGTGCGTTTTCGCCGGAAAACGCGTGTTCGGCCGAAAACGTGTACGTTTGCACTTCCCCGCCACAGGGAAGCTGCTAGCCGGGAATTCTCTGCCTGGTTCTACCCGCTGCCCGGAACGCTACGCAGGGCAAAAGCGGTTCTCGTCCTCCGTGCTTGCTTTTTCTCAGAAAGAGCCGTGGTGTGCGTTTTCGCCGGAAAACGCGTTTTCGGCCGAAAACGTGTACGTTTGCACTTCCCCGCCACAGGGAAGCTGCTAGCCGGGAATTCTCTGCCTGGTTCTACCCGCTGCCCGGAACGCTACGCAGGGCAAAAGCGGTTCTCGTCCTCCGTGCTTGCTTTTTCTCAGAAAGAGCCGTGGTGTGCGTTTTCGCCGGAAAACGCGTGTTCGGCCGAAAACGTGTACGTTTGCACTTCCCCGCCACAGGGAAGCTGCTAGCCGGGAATTCTCTGCCTGGTTCTACCCGCTGCCCGGAACGCTACGCAGGGCAAAAGCGGTTCTCGTCCTCCGTGCTTGCTTTTTCTCAGAAAGAGCCGTGGTGTGCGTTTTCGCCGGAAAACGCGTGTTCGGCCGAAAACGTGTACGTTTGCACTTCCCCGCCACAGGGAAGCTGCTAGCCGGGAATTCTCTGCCTGGTTCTACCCGCTGCCCGGAACGCTACGCAGGGCAAAAGCGGTTCTCGTCCTCCGTGCTTGCTTTTTCTCAGAAAGAGCCGTGGTGTGCGATATCGCCGGAAAACGCGTTTTCGGCCGAAAACGTGTACGTTTGCACTTCCCCGCCACAGGGAAGCTGCTAGCCGGGAATTCTCTGCCTGGTTCTACCCGCTGCCCGGAACGCTACGCAGGGCAAAAGCGGTTCTCGTCCTCCGTGCTTGCTTTTTCTCAGAAAGAGCCGTGGTGTGCGTTTTCGCCGGAAAACGCGTTTTCGGCCGAAAACGTGTACGTTTGCACTTCCCCGCCACAGGGAAGCTGCTAGCCGGGAATTCTCTGCCTGGTTCTACCCGCTGCCCGGAACGCTACGCAGGGCAAAAGCGGTTCTCGTCCTCCGTGCTTGCTTTTTCTCAGAAAGAGCCGTGGTGTGCGTTTTCGCCGGAAAACGCGTTTTCGGCCGAAAACGTGTACGTTTGCACTTCCCCGCCACAGGGAAGCTGCTAGCCGGGAATTCTCTGCCTGGTTCTACCCGCTGCCCGGAACGCTACGCAGGGCAAAAGCGGTTCTCGTCCTCCGTGCTTGCTTTTTCTCAGAAAGAGCCGTGGTGTGCGTTTTCGCCGGAAAACGCGTTTTCGGCCGAAAACGTGTACGTTTGCACTTCCCCGCCACAGGGAAGCTGCTAGCCGGGAATTCTCTGCCTGGTTCAACCCGCTGCCCGGAACGCTACGCAGGGCAAAAGCGCTTCTCGTCCTCCGTGCTTGCTTTTTCTCAGAAAGAGCCGTGGTGTGCGTTTTCGCCGGAAAACGCGTTTTCGGCCAAAAACGTGTACGTTTGCACTTCCCCGCCACAGGGAAGCTGCTAGCCGGGAATTCTCTGCCTGGTTCTACCCGCTGCCCGGAACGCTACGCAGGGCAAAAGCGGTTCTCGTCCTCCGTGCTTGCTTTTTCTCAGAAAGAGCCGTGGTGTGCGTTTTCGCCGGAAAACGCGTTTTCGGCCGAAAACGTGTACGTTTGCACTTCCCCGCCACAGGGAAGCTGCTAGCCGGGAATTCTCTGCCTGGTTCTACCCGCTGCCCGGAACGCTACGCAGGGCAAAAGCGGTTCTCGTCCTCCGTGCTTGCTTTTTCTCAGAAAGAGCCGTGGTGTGCGTTTTCGCCGGAAAACGCGTTTTCGGCCGAAAACGTGTACGTTTGCACTTCCCCGCCACAGGGAAGCTGCTAGCCGGGAATTCTCTGCCTGGTTCTACCCGCTGCCCGGAACGCTACGCAGGGCAAAAGCGGTTCTCGTACTCCGTGCTTGCTTTTTCTCAGAAAGAGCCGTGGTGTGCGATTTCGCCGGAAAACGCGTTTTCGGCCGAAAACGTGTACGTTTGCACTTCCCCGCCACAGGGAAGCTGCTAGCCGGGAATTCTCTGCCTGGTTCTACCCGCTGCCCGGAACGCTACGCAGGGCAACAGCGGTTCTCGTCCTCCGTGCTTGCTTTTTCTCAGAAAGAGCCGTGGTGTGCGTTTTCGCCGGAAAACGCGTTTTCGGCCGAAAACGTGTACGTTTGCACTTCCCCGCCACAGGGAAGCTGCTAGCCAGGAATTCTCTGCCTGGTTCTACCCGCTGCCCGGAACGCTACGCAGGGCAAAAGCGGTTCTCGTCCTCCGTGCTTGCTTTTTCTCAGAAAGAGCCGTGGTGTGCGTTTTCGCCGGAAAACGCGTTTTCGGCCGAAAACGTGTACGTTTGCACTTCCCCGCCACAGGGAAGCTGCTAGCCGGGAATTCTCTGCCTGGTTCTACCCGCTGCCCGGAACGCTACGCAGGGCAAAAGCGGTTCTCGTCCTCCGTGCTTGCTTTTTCTCAGAAAGAGCCGTGGTGTGCGTTTTCGCCGGAAAACGCGTTTTCGGCCGAAAACGTGTACGTTTGCACTTCCCCGCCACAGGGAAGCTGCTAGCCGGGAATTCTCTGCCTGATTCTACCCGCTGCCCGGAACGCTACGCAGAGCAAAAGCGGTTCTCGTCCTCCGTGCTTGCTTTTTCTCAGAAAGAGCCGTGCTGTGCGTTTTCGCCGGAAAACGCGTTTTCGGCCGAAAACGTTTACGTTTGGACTTCCCCGCCACAGGGAAGCTGCTAGCCGGGAATTCTCTGCCTGGTTCTACCCGCTGCCCGGAACGCTACACAGGGCAAACGCAACTCTCGTCCTCCGTGCTTGCTTTTTCTCAGAAAGAGCCGTGGCGTGCGTTTTCGCTGGAAAACGCGTTTTCGGCCGAAAACGTGTACGTTTGGACTTCCCCGCCACAGGGAAGCTGCTAGCCGGGAATTCTATGCCTGGTTCTACCCGCTGCCCGGAACGCTACGCAGACCAAAAGCGGTTCTCGTCCTCCGTGCTTGCTTTTTCTCAGAAAGAGCCGTGGTGTGCTTTTTCGTTTGAAAATATGTTTTCGGACGAAAATGTGTATGTTTGCACTTCCCTGCCACAGGGAAGCTGCTAGCGCGAATTCTCTGCCTGGTTCTACCCGCTGCCCGGAACGCTACGCAGGGCAAACGCGACTCTCGTCCTCCGTGCTTGCTTTTTCTCAGAACGAGCCGTGGTGTGCGTTTTCGCCGGAAAACGCGTGTTCGGCCGAAAACGTGTACGTTTGCACTTCCCCGCCACAGGGAAGCTGCTAGCCGGGAATTCTCTGCCTGGTTCTACCCGCTGCCCGGAACGCTACGCAGGGCAAAAGCGGTTCTCGTCCTCCGTGCTTGCTTTTTCTCAGAAAGAGCCGTGGTGTGCGTTTTCGCCGGAAAACGCGTTTTCGGCCGAAAAGGTGTACGTTTGCACTTCCCCGCCACAGGGAAGCTGCTAGCCGGGAATTCTCTGCCTGGTTCTACCCGCTGCCCGGAACGCTACGCAGGGCAAAAGCGCTTCTCGTCCTCCGTGCTTGCTTTTTCTCAGAAAGAGCCGTGGTGTGCGTTTTCGCCGGAAAACGCGTTTTCGGCCGAAAACGTGTACGTTTGCACTTCCCCGCCACAGGGAAGCTGCTAGCCAGGAATTCTCTGCCTGGTTCTACCCGCTGCCCGGAACGCTACACAGGGCAAACGCGACTCTCGTCCTCCGTGCTTGCTTTTTCTCAGAAAGAGCGGTGGTGTGCGTTATTGCCGGAAAACCCGTTATCTGACGAAAACGTGTACGTTTGCACTTCCCCGCCACAGGGAAGCTGCTAGCCGGGAATTCTCTGCCTGGTTCTACCCGCTGCCCGGAACGCTACGCAGGGCAAAAGCGGTTCTCGTCCTCCGTGCTTGCTTTTTCTCAGAAAGAGCCGTGGTGTGCGTTTTCGCCGGAAAACGCGTGTTCGGCCGAAAACGTGTACGTTTGCACTTCCCCGCCACAGGGAAGCTGCTAGCCAGGAATTCTCTGCCTGGTTCTACCCGCTGCCCGGAACGCTACGCATGGCAAAAGCGCTTCTCGTCCTCCGTGCTTGCTTTTTCTCAGAAAGAGCCGTGGTGTGCGTTTTCGCCGGAAAACGCGTTTTCGGCCGAAAACGTGTACGTTTGCACTTCCCCGCCACAGGGAAGCTGCTAGCCGGGAATTCTCTGCCTGGTTCTACCCGCTGCCCGGAACGCTACGCAGGGCAAAAGCGGTTCTCGTCCTCCGTGCTTGCTTTTTCTCAGAAAGAGCCGTGGTGTGCGTTTTCGCCGGAAAACGCGTTTTCGGCCGAAAACGTGTACGTTTGCACTTCCCCGCCACAGGGAAGCTGCTAGCCGGGAATTCTCTGCCTGGTTCTACCCGCTGCCCGGAACGCTACGCAGGGCAAAAGCGGTTCTCGTCCTCCGTGCTTGCTTTTTCTCAGAAAGAGCCGTGGTGTGCGTTTTTGCCGGAAAACGCGTGTTCGCCGGAAAACGTGTACGTTTGCACTTCCCCGCCACAGGGAAGCTGCTAGCCGGGAATTCTCTGCCTGGTTCTACCCGCTGCCCGGAACGCTACGCAGGGCAAAAGCGGTTCTCGTCCTCCGTGCTTGCTTTTTCTCAGAAAGAGCCGTGGTGTGCGTTTTCGCCGGAAAACGCGTGTTCGGCCGAAAACGTGTACGTTTGCACTTCCCCGCCACAGTGAAGCTGCTAGCCAGGAATTCTCTGCCTGGTTCTACCCGCTGCCCGGAACGCTACGCAGGGCAAAAGCGGTTCTCGTCCTCCGTGCTTGCTTTTTCTCAGAAAGAGCCGTGGTGTGCGATATCGCCGGAAAACGCGTTTTCGGCCAAAAACGTGTACGTTTGCACTTCCCCGCCACAGGGAAGCTGCTAGCCGGGAATTCTCTGCCTGGTTCTACCCGCTGCCCGGAACGCTACGCAGGGCAAAAGCGGTTCTCGTCCTCCGTGCTTGCTTTTTCTCAGAAAGAGCCGTGGTGTGCGTTTTCGCCGGAAAACGCGTTTTCGGCCGAAAACGTGTACGTTTGCACTTCCCCGCCACAGGGAAGCTGCTAGCCGGGAATTCTCTGCCTGGTTCTACCCGCTGCCCGGAACGCTACGCAGGGCAAAAGCGGTTCTCGTCCTCCGTGCTTGCTTTTTCTCAGAAAGAGCCGTGGTGTGCGTTTTCGCCGGAAAACGCGTTTTCGGCCGAAAACGTGTACGTTTGCACTTCCCCGCCACAGGGAAGCTGCTAGCCGGGAATTCTCTGCCTGGTTCTACCCGCTGCCCGGAACGCTACGCAGGGCAAAAGCGGTTCTCATCCTCCGTGCTTGCTTTTTCTCAGAAAGAGCCGTGGTGTGCGTTTTCGCCGGAAAACGCGTTTTCGGCCGAAAACGTGTACGTTTGCACTTCCCCGCCACAGGGAAGCTGCTAGCCGGGAATTCTCTGCCTGGTTCTACCCGCTGCCCGGAACGCTACGCAGGGCAAAAGCGCTTCTCGTCCTCCGTGCTTGCTTTTTCTCAGAAAGAGCCGTGGTGTGCGTTTTCGCCGGAAAACGCGTTTTCGGCCGAAAACGTGTACGTTTGCACTTCCCCGCCACAGGGAAGCTGCTAGCCAGGAATTCTCTGCCTGGTTCTACCCGCTGCCCGGAACGCTACGCAGGGCAAAAGCGGTTCTCGTCCTCCGTGCTTGCTTTTTCTCAGAAAGAGCCGTGGTGTGCGTTTTCGCCGGAAAACGCGTTTTCGGCCGAAAACGTGTACGTTTGCAATTCCCCGCCACAGGGAAGCTGCTAGCCGGGAATTCTCTGCCTGGTTCTACCCGCTGCCCGGAACGCTACGCAGGGCAAAAGCGGTTCTCGTCCTCCGTGCTTGCTTTTTCTCAGAAAGAGCCGTGGTGTGCGTTTTCGCCGGAAAACGCGTTTTCGGCCGAAAACGTGTACGTTTGCACTTCCCCGCCACAGGGAAGCTGCTAGCCGGGAATTCTCTGCCTGGTTCTACCCGCTGCCCGGAACGCTACGCAGGGCAAAAGCGGTTCTCGTCCTCCGTGCTTGCTTTTTCTCAGAAAGAGCCGTGGTGTGCGTTTTCGCCGGAAAACGCATTTTCGGCCGAAAACGTGTACGTTTGCACTTCCCCGCCACAGGGAAGCTGCTAGCCGGGAATTCTCTGCCTGGTTCTACCCGCTGCCCGGAACGCTACGCAGGGCAAAAGCGGTTCTCGTCCTCCGTGCTTGCTTTTTCTCAGAAAGAGCCGTGGTGTGCGTTTTCGCCGGAAAACGCGTTTTCGGCCGAAAACGTGTACGTTTGCACTTCCCCGCCACAGGGAAGCTGCTAGCCGGGAATTCTCTGCCTGGTTCTACCCGCTGCCCGGAACGCTACGCAGGGCAACAGCGGTTCTCGTCCTCCGTGCTTGCTTTTTCTCAGAAAGAGCCGTGGTGTGCGTTTTCGCCGGAAAACGCGTTTTCGGCCAAAAACGTGTACGTTTGCACTTCCCCGACACAGGGAAGCTGCTAGCCGGGAATTCTCTGCCTGGTTCTACCCGCTGCCCGGAACGCTACGCAGGGCAAAAGCGGTTCTCGTCCTCCGTGCTTGCTTTTTCTCAGAAAGAGCCGTGGTGTGCGTTTTCGCCGGAAAACGCGTTTTCGGCCGAAAACGTGTACGTTTGCACTTCCCCGCCACAGGGAAGCTGCTAGCCGGGAATTCTCTGCCTGGTTCTACCCGCTGCCCGGAACGCTACGCAGGGCAAAAGCGGTTCTCGTCCTCCGTCCTTGCTTTTTCTCAGAAAGAGCCGTGGTGTGCGTTTTCGCCGGAAAACGCGTTTTCGGCCGAAAACGTGTACGTTTGCACTTCCCCGCCACAGGGAAGCTGCTAGCCGGGAATTCTCTGCCTGGTTCTACCCGCTGCCCGGAACGCTACGCAGAGCAAAAGCGGTTCTCGTCCTCCGTGCTTGCTTTTTCTCAGAAAGAGCCGTGCTGTGCGTTTTCGCCGGAAAACGCGTTTTCGGCCGAAAACGTTTACGTTTGGACTTCCCCGCCACAGGGAAGCTGCTAGCCGGGAATTCTCTGCCTGGTTCTACCCGCTGCCCGGAACGCTACGCAGGGCAAACGCAACTCTCGTCCTCCGTGCTTGCTTTTTCTCAGAAAGAGCCGTGGCGTGCGTTTTCGCCGGAAAACGCGTTTTCGGCCGAAAACGTGTACGTTTGCACTTCCCCGCCACAGGGAAGCTGCTAGCCGGGAATTCTCTGCCTGGTTTTACCCGCTGCCCGGAACGCTACGCAGGGCAAAAGCGGTTCTAGTCCACCGTGCTTGCTTTTTCTCAGAAAGAGCCGTGATGTGCGTTTTCGCCGGAAAACGCCTTTTCGGACGAAAACGTGTACGTTTGCACTTCCCCGCCACAGGGAAGCTGCTAGCCGGGAATTCTCTGCCTGGTTCTACCCGCTGCCCGGAACGCTACGCAGGGCAAAAGCGGTTCTCGTCCTCCGTGCTTGCTTTTTCTCAGAAAGAGCCGTGGTGTGCGTTTTCGCTGGAAAACGCGTTTTCGGCCGAAAACGTGTACGTTTGGACTTCCCCGCCACAGGGAAGCTGCTAGCCGGGAATTCTATGCCTGGTTCTACCCGCTGCCCGGAACGCTACGCAGACCAAAAGCGGTTCTCGTCCTCCGTGCTTGCTTTTTCTCAGAAAGAGCCGTGGTGTGCTTTTTCGTTTGAAAATACGTTTTCGGACGAAAATGTGTATGTCTGCACTTCCCCGCCACAGGGAAGCTGCTAGCGGGAATTCTCTGCCTGGTTCTACCCGCTGCCCGGAACGCTACGCAGGGCAAACGCGACTCTCGTCCTCCGTGCTTGCTTTTTCTCAGAAAGAGCCGTGGTGTGCGTTTTCGCCGGAAAACGCGTTTTCGGCCGAAAACGTGTACGTTTGCACTTCCCCGCCACAGGGAAGCTGCTAGCCGGGAATTCTCTGCCTGGTTCTACCCGCTGCCCGGAACGCTACGCAGGGCAAAAGCGGTTCTCGTCCTCCGTGCTTGCTTTTTCTCAGAAAGAGCCGTGGTGTGCGTTTTCGCCGGAAAACGCGTTTTCGGCCGAAAACGTGTACGTTTGCACTTCCCCGCCACAGGGAAGCTGCTAGCCGGGAATTCTCTGCCTGGTTCTACCCGCTGCCCGGAACGCTACGCAGGGCAAAAGCGGTTCTCGTCCTCCGTGCTTGCTTTTTCTCAGAAAGAGCCGTGGTGTGCGTTTTCGCCGGAAAACGCGTGTTCGGCCGAAAACGTGTACGTTTGCACTTCCCCGCCACAGGGAAGCTGCTAGCCGGGAATTCTCTGCCTGGTTCTACCCGCTGCCCGGAACGCTACGCAGGGCAAACGCGACTCTCGTCCTCCGTGCTTGCTTTTTCTCAGAAAGAGCGGTGGTGTGCGTTATTGCCGGAAAACCCGTTATCTGACGAAAACGTGTACGTTTGGACTTCCCCGCCACAGGGAAGCTGCTAGCCGGGAATTCTCTGCCTGGTTCTACCCGCTGCCCGGAACGCTACGCAGGGCAAATGCGACTCTCGTCCTCCGTGCTTGCTTTTTCTCAGAAAGAGCCGTGGTGTGCGTTTTCGCCGGAAAACGCGTTTTCGGCCGAAAACGTGTACGTTTGCACTTCCCCGCCACAGGGAAGCTGCTAGCCGGGAATTCTCTGCCTGGTTCTACCCGCTGCCCGGAACGCTACGCAGGGCAAAAGCGGTTCTCGTCCTCCGTGCTTGCTTTTTCTCAGAAAGAGCCGTGGTGTGCGTTTTCGCCGGAAAACGCGTGTTCGCCGGAAAACGTGTACGTTTGCACTTCCCCGCCACAGGGAAGCTGCTAGCCGGGAATTCTCTGCCTGGTTCTACCCGCTGCCCGGAACGCTACGCAGGGCAAAAGCGGTTCTCGTCCTCCGTGCTTGCTTTTTCTCAGAAAGAGCCGTGGTGTGCGTTTTCGCCGGAAAACGCGTGTTCGGCCGAAAACGTGTACGTTTGCACTTCCCCGCCACAGGGAAGCTGCTAGCCAGGAATTCTCTGCCTGGTTCTACCCGCTGCCCGGAACGCTACGCAGGGCAAAAGCGGTTCTCGTCCTCCGTGCTTGCTTTTTCTCAGAAAGAGCCGTGGTGTGCGATATCGCCGGAAAACGCGTTTTCGGCCGAAAACGTGTACGTTTGCACTTCCCCGCCACAGGGAAGCTGCTAGCCGGGAATTCTCTGCCTGGTTCTACCCGCTGCCCGGAACGCTACGCAGGGCAAAAGCGGTTCTCGTCCTCCGTGCTTGCTTTTTCTCAGAAAGAGCCGTGGTGTGCGTTTTCGCCGGAAAACGCGTTTTCGGCCGAAAACGTGTACGTTTGCACTTCCCCGCCACAGGGAAGCTGCTAGCCGGGAATTCTCTGCCTGGTTCTACCCGCTGCCCGGAACGCTACGCAGGGCAAAAGCGGTTCTCATCCTCCGTGCTTGCTTTTTCTCAGAAAGAGCCGTGGTGTGCGTTTTCGCCGGAAAACGCGTTTTCGGCCGAAAACGTGTACGTTTGCACTTCCCCGCCACAGGGAAGCTGCTAGCCGGGAATTCTCTGCCTGGTTCTACCCGCTGCCCGGAACGCTACGCAGGGCAAAAGCGCTTCTCGTCCTCCGTGCTTGCTTTTTCTCAGAAAGAGCCGTGGTGTGCGTTTTCGCCGGAAAACGCGTTTTCGGCCGAAAACGTGTACGTTTGCACTTCCCCGCCACAGGGAAGCTGCTAGCCGGGAATTCTCTGCCTGGTTCTACCCGCTGCCCGGAACGCTACGCAGGGCAAAAGCGGTTCTCGTCCTCCGTGCTTGCTTTTTCTCAGAAAGAGCCGTGGTGTGCGTTTTCGCCGGAAAACGCGTTTTCGGCCGAAAACGTGTACGTTTGCACTTCCCCGCCACAGGGAAGCTGCTAGCCGGGAATTCTCTGCCTGGTTCTACCCGCTGCCCGGAACGCTACGCAGGGCAAAAGCGCTTCTCGTCCTCCGTGCTTGCTTTTTCTCAGAAAGAGCCGTGGTGTGCGTTTGCGCCGGAAAACGCGTTTTCGGCCGAAAACGTGTACGTTTGCACTTCCCCGCCACAGGGAAGCTGCTAGCCGGGAATTCTCTGCCTGGTTCTACCCGCTGCCCGGAACGCTACGCAGGGCAAAAGCGGTTCTCGTCCTCCGTGCTTGCTTTTTCTCAGAAAGAGCCGTGGTGTGCGTTTTCGCCGGAAAACGCATTTTCGGCCGAAAACGTGTACGTTTGCACTTCCCCGCCACAGGGAAGCTGCTAGCCGGGAATTCTCTGCCTGGTTCTACCCGCTGCCCGGAACGCTACGCAGGGCAAAAGCGGTTCTCGTACTCCGTGCTTGCTTTTTCTCAGAAAGAGCCGTGGTGTGCGATTTCGCCGGAAAACGCGTTTTCGGCCGAAAACGTGTACGTTTGCACTTCCCCGCCACAGGGAAGCTGCTAGCCGGGAATTCTCTGCCTGGTTCTACCCGCTGCCCGGAACGCTACGCAGGGCAACAGCGGTTCTCGTCCTCCGTGCTTGCTTTTTCTCAGAAAGAGCCGTGGTGTGCGTTTTCGCCGGAAAACGCGTTTTCGGCCGAAAACGTGTACGTTTGCACTTCCCCGACACAGGGAAGCTGCTAGCCGGGAATTCTCTGCCTGGTTCTACCCGCTGCCCGGAACGCTACGCAGGGCAAAAGCGGTTCTCGTCCTCCGTGCTTGCTTTTTCTCAGAAAGAGCCGTGGTGTGCGTTTTCGCCGGAAAACGCGTTTTCGGCCGAAAACGTGTACGTTTGCACTTCCCCGCCACAGGGAAGCTGCTAGCCGGGAATTCTCTGCCTGGTTCTACCCGCTGCCCGGAACGCTACGCAGGGCAAAAGCGGTTCTCGTCCTCCGTCCTTGCTTTTTCTCAGAAAGAGCCGTGGTGTGCGTTTTCGCCGGAAAACGCGTTTTCGGCCGAAAACGTGTACGTTTGCACTTCCCCGCCACAGGGAAGCTGCTAGCCGGGAATTCTCTGCCTGGTTCTACCCGCTGCCCGGAACGCTACGCAGAGCAAAAGCGGTTCTCGTCCTCCGTGCTTGCTTTTTCTCAGAAAGAGCCGTGGTGTGCGTTTTCGCCGGAAAACGCGTTTTCGGCCGAAAACGTTTACGTTTGGACTTCCCCGCCACAGGGAAGCTGCTAGCCGGGAATTCTCTGCCTGGTTCTACCCGCTGCCCGGAACGCTACGCAGGGCAAACGCAACTCTCGTCCTCCGTGCTTGCTTTTTCTCAGAAAGAGCCGTGGCGTGCGTTTTCGCCGGAAAACGCGTTTTCGGCCGAAAACGTGTACGTTTGCACTTCCCCGCCACAGGGAAGCTGCTAGCCGGGAATTCTCTGCCTGGTTTTACCCGCTGCCCGGAACGCTACGCAGGGCAAAAGCGGTTCTAGTCCACCGTGCTTGCTTTTTCTCAGAAAGAGCCGTGATGTGCGTTTTCGCCGGAAAACGCCTTTTCGGACGAAAACGTGTACGTTTGCACTTCCCCGCCACAGGGAAGCTGCTAGCCGGGAATTCTCTGCCTGGTTCTACCCGCTGCCCGGAACGCTACGCAGGGCAAAAGCGGTTCTCGTCC
This sequence comes from Athene noctua, assembly GCF_965140245.1. Taxonomy (NCBI): domain Eukaryota; kingdom Metazoa; phylum Chordata; class Aves; order Strigiformes; family Strigidae; genus Athene; species Athene noctua. Next base: position 38,289,592 of record NC_134041.1, read on the forward strand.
TCCGTGCTTGCTTTTTCTCAGAAAGAGCCGTGGTGTGCGTTTTCGCTGGAAAACGCGTTTTCGGCCGAAAACGTGTACGTTTGCACTTCCCCGCCACAGGGAAGCTGCTAGCCGGGAATTCTATGCCTGGTTCTACCCGCTGCCCGGAACGCTACGCAGACCAAAAGCGGTTCTCGTCCTCCGTGCTTGCTTTTTCTCAGAAAGAGCCGTGGTGTGCTTTTTCGTTTGAAAATACGTTTTCGGACGAAAATGTGTATGTTTGCACTTCCCCGCCACAGGGAAGCTGCTAGCGGGAATTCTCTGCCTGGTTCTACCCGCTGCCCGGAACGCTACGCAGGGCAAACGCGACTCTCGTCCTCCGTGCTTGCTTTTTCTCAGAAAGAGCCGTGGTGTGCGTTTTCGCCGGAAAACGCGTTTTCGGCCGAAAACGTGTACGTTTGCACTTCCCCGCCACAGGGAAGCTGCTAGCCGGGAATTCTCTGCCTGGTTCTACCCGCTGCCCGGAACGCTACGCAGGGCAAAAGCGGTTCTCGTCCTCCGTGCTTGCTTTTTCTCAGAAAGAGCCGTGGTGTGCGTTTTCGCCGGAAAACGCGTTTTCGGCCGAAAACGTGTACGTTTGCACTTCCCCGCCACAGGGAAGCTGCTAGCCGGGAATTCTCTGCCTGGTTCTACCCGCTGCCCGGAACGCTACGCAGGGCAAAAGCGGTTCTCGTCCTCCGTGCTTGCTTTTTCTCAGAAAGAGCCGTGGTGTGCGTTTTCGCCGGAAAACGCGTGTTCGGCCGAAAACGTGTACGTTTGCACTTCCCCGCCACAGGGAAGCTGCTAGCCGGGAATTCTCTGCCTGGTTCTACCCGCTGCCCGGAACGCTACGCAGGGCAAACGCGACTCTCGTCCTCCGTGCTTGCTTTTTCTCAGAAAGAGCGGTGGTGTGCGTTATTGCCGGAAAACCCGTTATCTGACGAAAACGTGTACGTTTGGACTTCCCCGCCACAGGGAAGCTGCTAGCCGGGAATTCTCTGCCTGGTTCTACCCGATGCCCGGAACGCTACGCAGGGCAAATGCGACTCTCGTCCTCCGTGCTTGCTTTTTCTCAGAAAGAGCCGTGGTGTGTTTTTTCGCCGGAAAACGCGTTTTCGGCCTAAAACGTGTACGTTTGGACGTCCCCGCCACAGGGAAGCTGCTAGCCGGGAATTCTCTGCCTGGTTCTACCCGCTGCCCGGTACGCTACGCAGGGCAAAAGCGGTTCTCGTCCTCCGTGCTTGCTTTTTCTCAGAAAGAGCCGTGGTGTGCGTTTTCGCCGGAAAACGCGTTTTCGGCCGAAAACGTGTACGTTTGCACTTCCCCGCCACAGGGAAGCTGCTAGCCGGGAATTCTCTGCCTGGTTCTACCCGCTGCCCGGAACGCTACGCAGGGCAAAAGCTCTTCTCGTCCTCCGTGCTTGCTTTTTCTCAGAAAGAGCCGTGGTGTGCGTTTTCGCCGGAAAACGCGTGTTCGGCCGAAAACGTGTACGTTTGCACTTCCCCGCCACAGGGAAGCTGCTAGCCGGGAATTCTCTGCCTGGTTCTACCCGCTGCCCGGAACGCTACGCAGGGCAAAAGCGGTTCTCGTCCTCCGTGCTTGCTTTTTCTCAGAAAGAGCCGTGGTGTGCGTTTTCGCCGGAAAACGCGTGTTCGGCCGAAAACGTGTACGTTTGCACTTCCCCGCCACAGGGAAGCTGCTAGCCGGGAATTCTCTGCCTGGTTCTACCCGCTGCCCGGAACGCTACGCAGGGCAAAAGCGGTTCTCGTCCTCCGTGCTTGCTTTTTCTCAGAAAGAGCCGTGGTGTGCGTTTTCGCCGGAAAACGCGTTTTCGGCCGAAAACGTGTACGTTTGCACTTCCCCGCCACAGGGAAGCTGCTAGCCGGGAATTCTCTGCCTGGTTCTACCCGCTGCCCGGAACGCTACGCAGGGCAAAAGCGGTTCTCGTCCTCCGTGCTTGCTTTTTCTCAGAAAGAGCCGTGGTGTGCGTTTTCGCCGGAAAACGCGTGTTCGGCCGAAAACGTGTACGTTTGCACTTCCCCGCCACAGGGAAGCTGCTAGCCGGGAATTCTCTGCCTGGTTCTACCCGCTGCCCGGAACGCTACGCAGGGCAACAGCGGTTCTCGTCCTCCGTGCTTGCTTTTTCTCAGAAAGAGCCGTGGTGTGCGTTTTCGCCGGAAAACGCGTTTTCGGCCGAAAACGTGTACGTTTGCACTTCCCCGCCACAGGGAAGCTGCTAGCCGGGAATTCTCTGCCTGGTTCTACCCGCTGCCCGGAACGCTACGCAGGGCAAAAGCGGTTCTCGTCCTCCGTGCTTGCTTTTTCTCAGAAAGAGCCGTGGTGTGCGTTTTCGCCGGAAAACGCGTTTTCGGCCGAAAACGTGTACGTTTGCACTTCCCCGCCACAGGGAAGCTGCTAGCCGGGAATTCTCTGCCTGGTTCTACCCGCTGCCCGGAACGCTACGCAGGGCAAAAGCGGTTCTCGTCCTCCGTGCTTGCTTTTTCTCAGAAAGAGCCGTGGTGTGCGTTTTCGCCGGAAAACGCGTTTTCGGCCGAAAACGTGTACGTTTGCACTTCCCCGCCACAGGGAAGCTGCTAGCCGGGAATTCTCTGCCTGGTTCTACCCGCTGCTCGGAACGCTACGCAGGGCAAAAGCGGTTCTCGTCCTCCGTGCTTGCTTTTTCTCAGAAAGAGCCGTGGTGTGCGTTTTCGCCGGAAAACGCGTTTTCGGCCGAAAACGTGTACGTTTGCACTTCCCCGCCACAGGGAAGCTGCTAGCCGGGAATTCTCTGCCTGGTTCTACCCGCTGCCCGGAACGCTACGCAGGGCAAAAGCGCTTCTCGTCCTCCGTGCTTGCTTTTTCTCAGAAAGAGCCGTGGTGTTCGTTTTCGCCGGAAAACGCGTTTTCGGCCGAAAACGTGTACGTTTGCACTTCCCCGACACAGGGAAGCTGCTAGCCGGGAATTCTCTGCCTGGTTCTACCTGCTGCCCGGAACGCTACGCAGGGCAAAAGCGGTTCTCGTCCTCCGTGCTTGCTTTTTCTCAGAAAGAGCCGTGGTGTGCGTTTTCGCCGGAAAACGCGTTTTCGGCCGAAAACGTGTACGTTTGCACTTCCCCGCCACAGGGAAGCTGCTAGCCGGGAATTCTCTGCCTGGTTCTACCCGCTGCCCGGAACGCTACGCAGGGCAAAAGCGGTTCTCGTCCTCCGTGCTTGCTTTTTCTCAGAAAGAGCCGTGGTGTGCGTTTTCGCCGGAAAACGCGTTTTCGGCCGAAAACGTGTACGTTTGCACTTCCCCGACACAGGGAAGCTGCTAGCCGGGAATTCTCTGCCTGGTTCTACCCGCTGCTCGGAACGCTACGCAGGGCAAAAGCGGTTCTCGTCCTCCGTGCTTGCTTTTTCTCAGAAAGAGCCGTGGTGTGCGTTTTCGCCGGAAAACGCGTTTTCGGCCGAAAACGTGTACGTTTGCACTTCCCCGCCACAGGGAAGCTGCTAGCCGGGAATTCTCTGCCTGGTTCTACCCGCTGCCCGGAACGCTACGCAGGGCAAAAGCGCTTCTCGTCCTCCGTGCTTGCTTTTTCTCAGAAAGAGCCGTGGTGTTCGTTTTCGCCGGAAAACGCGTTTTCGGCCGAAAACGTGTACGTTTGCACTTCCCCGCCACAGGGAAGCTGCTAGCCAGGAATTCTCTGCCTGGTTCTACCTGCTGCCCGGAACGCTACGCAGGGCAAAAGCGGTTCTCGTCCTCCGTGCTTGCTTTTTCTCAGAAAGAGCCGTGGCGTGCGTTTTCGCCGGAAAATGCGTTTTCGGCCGAAAACGTGTACGTTTGCACTTCCCCGCCACAGGGAAGCTGCTAGCCGGGAATTCTCTGCCTGGTTCTACCCGCTGCCCGGAACGCTACGCAGGGCAAAAGCGGTTCTCGTCCTCCGTGCTTGCTTTTTCTCAGAAAGAGCCGTGGTGTGCGTTTTCGCCGGAAAACGCGTTTTCGGCCGAAAACGTGTACGTTTGCACTTCCCCGACACAGGGAAGCTGCTAGCCGGGAATTCTCTGCCTGGTTCTACCCGCTGCTCGGAACGCTACGCAGGGCAAAAGCGGTTCTCGTCCTCCGTGCTTGCTTTTTCTCAGAAAGAGCCGTGGTGTGCGTTTTCGCCGGAAAACGCGTTTTCGGCCGAAAACGTGTACGTTTGCACTTCCCCGCCACAGGGAAGCTGCTAGCCGGGAATTCTCTGCCTGGTTCTACCCGCTGCCCGGAACGCTACGCAGGGCAAAAGCGCTTCTCGTCCTCCGTGCTTGCTTTTTCTCAGAAAGAGCCGTGGTGTTCGTTTTCGCCGGAAAACGCGTTTTCGGCCGAAAACGTGTACGTTTGCACTTCCCCGACACAGGGAAGCTGCTAGCCGGGAATTCTCTGCCTGGTTCTACCTGCTGCCCGGAACGCTACGCAGGGCAAAAGCGGTTCTCGTCCTCCGTGCTTGCTTTTTCTCAGAAAGAGCCGTGGTGTGCGTTTTCGCCGGAAAACGCGTTTTCGGCCGAAAACGTGTACGTTTGCACTTCCCCGCCACAGGGAAGCTGCTAGCCGGGAATTCTCTGCCTGGTTCTACCCGCTGCCCGGAACGCTACGCAGGGCAAAAGCGGTTCTCGTCCTCCGTGCTTGCTTTTTCTCAGAAAGAGCCGTGGTGTGCGTTTTCGCCGGAAAACGCGTTTTCGGCCGAAAACGTGTACGTTTGCACTTCCCCGACACAGGGAAGCTGCTAGCCGGGAATTCTCTGCCTGGTTCTACCCGCTGCTCGGAACGCTACGCAGGGCAAAAGCGGTTCTCGTCCTCCGTGCTTGCTTTTTCTCAGAAAGAGCCGTGGTGTGCGTTTTCGCCGGAAAACGCGTTTTCGGCCGAAAACGTGTACGTTTGCACTTCCCCGCCACAGGGAAGCTGCTAGCCGGGAATTCTCTGCCTGGTTCTACCCGCTGCCCGGAACGCTACGCAGGGCAAAAGCGCTTCTCGTCCTCCGTGCTTGCTTTTTCTCAGAAAGAGCCGTGGTGTTCGTTTTCGCCGGAAAACGCGTGTTCGGCCGAAAACGTGTACGTTTGCACTTCCCCGCCACAGGGAAGCTGCTAGCCGGGAATTCTCTGCCTGGTTCTACCCGCTGCCCGGAACGCTACGCAGGGCAAAAGCGGTTCTCGTCCTCCGTGCTTGCTTTTTCTCAGAAAGAGCCGTGGTGTGCGTTTTCGCCGGAAAACGCGTGTTCGCCGAAAACGTGTACGTTTGCACTTCCCCGCCACAGGGAAGCTGCTAGCCGGGAATTCTCTGCCTGGTTCTACCCGCTGCCCGGAACGCTACGCAGGGCAAAAGCGATTCTCGTCCTCCGTGCTTGCTTTTTCTCAGAAAGAGCCGTGGTGTGCGTTTTCGCCGGAAAACGCGTTTTCGGCCGAAAACGTGTACGTTTGCACTTCCCCGCCACAGGGAAGCTGCTAGCCGTGAATTCTCTGCCTGGTTCTACCCGCTGCCCGGAACGCTACGCAGGGCAAAAGCGGTTCTCGTCCTCCGTGCTTGCTTTTTCTCAGAAAGAGCCGTGGTGTGCGTTTTCGCCGGAAAACGCTTTTTCGGCCGAAAACGTGTACGTTTGCACTTCCCCGCCACAGGGAAGCTGCTAGCCGGGAATTCTCTGCCTGGTTCTACCCGCTGCCCGGAACGCTACGCAGGGCAAAAGCGGTTCTCGTCCTCCGTGCTTGCTTTTTCTCAGAAAGAGCCGTGGTGTGCGTTTTCGCCGGAAAACGCGTTTTCGGCCGAAAACGTGTACGTTTGCACTTCCCCGCCACAGGGAAGCTGCTAGCCGGGAATTCTCTGCCTGGTTCTACCCGCTGCCCGGAACGCTACGCAGGGCAAAAGCGGTTCTCGTCCTCCGTGCTTGCTTTTTCTCAGAAAGAGCCGTGGTGTGCGTTTTCGCCGGAAAACGCGTTTTCGGCCGAAAACGTGTACGTTTGCACTTCCCCGCCACAGGGAAGCTGCTAGCCGGGAATTCTCTGCCTGGTTCTACCCGCTGCCCGGAACGCTACGCAGGGCAAAAGCGGTTCTCGTCCTCCGTGCTTGCTTTTTCTCAGAAAGAGCCGTGGTGTGCGTTTTCGCCGGAAAACGCGTTTTCGGCCGAAAACGTGTACGTTTGCACTTCCCCGCCACAGGGAAGCTGCTAGCCGGGAATTCTCTGCCTGGTTCTACCCGCTGCCCGGAACGCTACGCAGGGCAAAAGCGGTTCTCGTCCTCCGTGCTTGCTTTTTCTCAGAAAGAGCCGTGGTGTGCGTTTTCGCCGGAAAACGCGTTTTCGGCCGAAAACGTGTACGTTTGCACTTCCCCGCCACAGGGAAGCTGCTAGCCGGGAATTCTCTGCCTGGTTCTACCCGCTGCCCGGAACGCTACGCAGGGCAAAAGCGGTTCTCGTCCTCCGTGCTTGCTTTTTCTCAGAAAGAGCCGTGGTGTGCGTTTTCGCCGGAAAACGCATTTTCGGCCGAAAACGTGTACGTTTGCACTTCCCCGCCACAGGGAAGCTGCTAGCCAGGAATTCTCTGCCTGGTTCTACCCGCTGCCCGGAACGCTACGCAGGGCAAAAGCGGTTCTCGTCCTCCGTGCTTGCTTTTTCTCAGAAAGAGCCGTGGTGTGCGTTTTCGCCGGAAAACGCGTTTTCGGCCGAAAACGTGTACGTTTGCACTTCCCCGCCACAGGGAAGCTGCTAGCCGGGAATTCTCTGCCTGGTTCTACCCGCTGCCCGGAACGCTACGCAGGGCAAAAGCGGTTCTCGTCCTCCGTGCTTGCTTTTTCTCAGAAAGAGCCGTGGTGTGCGTTTTCGCCGGAAAACGCGTGTTCGGCCGAAAACGTGTACGTTTGCACTTCCCCGCCACAGGGAAGCTGCTAGCCGGGAATTCTCTGCCTGGTTCTACCCGCTGCCCGGAACGCTACGCAGGGCAAAAGCGGTTCTCGTCCTCCGTGCTTGCTTTTTCTCAGAAAGAGCCGTGGTGTGCGTTTTCGCCGGAAAACGCGTGTTCGGCCGAAAACGTGTACGTTTGCACTTCCCCGCCACAGGGAAGCTGCTAGCCGGGAATTCTCTGCCTGGTTCTACCCGCTGCCCGGAACGCTACGCAGGGCAAAAGCGGTTCTCGTCCTCCGTGCTTGCTTTTTCTCAGAAAGAGCCGTGGTGTGCGTTTTCGCCGGAAAACGCGTTTTCGGCCGAAAACGTGTACGTTTGCACTTCCCCGCCACAGGGAAGCTGCTAGCCGTGAATTCTCTGCCTGGTTCTACCCGCTGCCCGGAACGCTACGCAGGGCAAAAGCGGTTCTCGTCCTCCGTGCTTGCTTTTTCTCAGAAAGAGCCGTGGTGTGCGTTTTCGCCGGAAAACGCGTTTTCGGCCGAAAACGTGTACGTTTGCACTTCCCCGCCACAGGGAAGCTGCTAGCCGGGAATTCTCTGCCTGGTTCTACCCGCTGCCCGGAACGCTACGCAGGGCAAAAGCGGTTCTCGTGATCCGTGCTTGCTTTTTCTCAGAAAGAGCCGTGGTGTGCGTTTTCGCCGGAAAACGCGTTTTCGGCCGAAAACGTGTACGTCTGCACTTCCCCGCCACAGGGAAGCTGCTAGCCGGGAATTCTCTGCCTGGTTCTACCCGCTGCCCGGAACGCTACGCAGGGCAAAAGCGGTTCTCGTCCTCCGTGCTTGCTTTTTCTCAGAAAGAGCCGTGGTGTGCGTTTTCGCCGGAAAACGCGTTTTCGGCCGAAAACGTGTACGTTTGCACTTCCCCGCCACAGGGAAGCTGCTAGCCGGGAATTCTCTGCCTGGTTCTACCCGCTGCCCGGAACGCTACGCAGGGCAAAAGCGGTTCTCGTCCTCCGTGCTTGCTTTTTCTCAGAAAGAGCCGTGGTGTGCGTTTTCGCCGGAAAACGCATTTTCGGCCGAAAACGTGTACGTTTGCACTTCCCCGCCACAGGGAAGCTGCTAGCCGGGAATTCTCTGCCTGGTTCTACCCGCTGCCCGTAACGCTACGCAGGGCAAAAGCGCTTCTCGTCCTCCGTGCTTGCTTTTTCTCAGAAAGAGCCGTGGTGTGCGTTTTCGCCGGAAAACGCGTTTTCGGCCGAAAACGTGTACGTTTGCACTTCCCCGACACAGGGAAGCTGCTAGCCGGGAATTCTCTGCCTGGTTCTACCCGCTGCTCGGAACGCTACGCAGGGCAAAAGCGGTTCTCGTCCTCCGTGCTTGCTTTTTATCAGAAAGAGCCGTGGTGTGCGATTTCGCCGGAAAACGCGTTTTCGGCCGAAAACGTGTACGTTTGCACTTCCCCGCCACAGGGAAGCTGCTAGCCGGGAATTCTCTGCCTGGTTCTACCCGCTGCCCGGAACGCTACGCAGGGCAAAAGCGGTTCTCGTCCTCCGTGCTTGCTTTTTCTCAGAAAGAGCCGTGGTGTGCGTTTTCGCCGGAAAACGCGTGTTCGGCCGAAAACGTGTACGTTTGCACTTCCCCGCCACAGGGAAGCTGCTAGCCGGGAATTCTCTGCCTGGTTATACCCGCTGCCCGGAACGCTACGCAGGGCAAAAGCGGTTCTCGTCCTCCGTGCTTGCTTTTTCTCAGAAAGAGCCGTGGTGTGCGTTTTCGCCGGAAAACGCGTGTTCGGCCGAAAACGTGTACGTTTGCACTTCCCCGCCACAGGGAAGCTGCTAGCCGGGAATTCTCTGCCTGGTTCTACCCGCTGCCCGGAACGCTACGCAGGGCAAAAGCGGTTCTCGTCCTCCGTGCTTGCTTTATCTCAGAAAGAGCCGTGGTGTGCGTTTTCGCCGGAAAACGCGTGTTCGGCCAAAAACGTGTACGTTTGCACTTCCCCGCCACAGGGAAGCTGCTAGCCGGGAATTCTCTGCCTGGTTCTACCCGCTGCCCGGAACGCTACGCAGGGCAAAAGCGGTTCTCGTCCTCCGTGCTTGCTTTTTCTCAGAAAGAGCCGTGGTGTGCGTTTTCGCCGGAAAACGCGTGTTCGGCCGAAAACGTGTACGTTTGCACTTCCCCGCCACAGGGAAGCTGCTAGCCGGGAATTCTCTCCCTGGTTCTACCCGCTGCCCGGAACGCTACGCAGGGCAAAAGCGGTTCTCGTCCTCCGTGCTTGCTTTTTCTCAGAAAGAGCCGTGGTGTGCGTTTTCGCTGGAAAACGCGTTTTCGGCCGAAAACGTGTACGTTTGCACTTCCCCGCCACAGGGAAGCTGCTAGCCGGGAATTCTCTGCCTGGTTCTACCCGCTGCCCGGAACGCTACGCAGGGCAAAAGCGGTTCTCGTCCTCCGTGCTTGCTTTTTCTCAGAAAGAGCCGTGGTGTGCGTTTTCGCCGGAAAACGCGTTTTCGGCCGAAAACGTGTACGTTTGCACTTCCCCGCCACAGGGAAGCTGCTAGCCAGGAATTCTCTGCCTGGTTCTACCTGCTGCCCGGAACGCTACGCAGGGCAAAAGCGGTTCTCGTCCTCCGTGCTTGCTTTTTCTCAGAAAGAGCCGTGGTGTGCGTTTTCGCCGGAAAACGCGTTTTCGGCCGAAAACGTGTACGTTTGCACTTCCCCGCCACAGGGAAGCTGCTAGCCGGGAATTCTCTGCCTGGTTCTACCCGCTGCCCGGAACGCTACGCAGGGCAAAAGCGGTTCTCGTCCTCCGTGCTTGCTTTTTCTCAGAAAGAGCCGTGGTGTGCGTTTTCGCCGGAAAACGCGTTTTCGGCCGAAAACGTGTACGTTTGCACTTCCCCGCCACAGGGAAGCTGCTAGCCGGGAATTCTCTGCCTGGTTCTACCCGCTGCCCGGAACGCTACGCAGGGCAAAAGCGGTTCTCGTCCTCCGTGCTTGCTTTTTCTCAGAAAGAGCCGTGGTGTGCGTTTTCGCCGGAAAACGCGTTTTCGGCCGAAAACGTGTACGTTTGCACTTCCCCGCCACAGGGAAGCTGCTAGCCGGGAATTCTCTGCCTGGTTCTACCCGCTGCCCGGAACGCTACGCAGGGCAAAAGCGGTTCTCGTCCTCCGTGCTTGCTTTTTCTCAGAAAGAGCCGTGGTGTGCGTTTTCGCCGGAAAACGCGTTTTCGGCCGAAAACGTGTACGTTTGCACTTCCCCGACACAGGGAAGCTGCTAGCCGGGAATTCTCTGCCTGGTTCTACCCGCTGCCCGGAACGCTACGCAGGGCAAAAGCGGTTCTCGTCCTCCGTGCTTGCTTTTTCTCAGAAAGAGCCGTGGTGTGCGTTTTCGCCGGAAAACGCGTTTTCGGCCGAAAACGTGTACGTTTGCACTTCCCCGCCACAGGGAAGCTGCTAGCCGGGAATTCTCTGCCTGGTTCTACCCGCTGCCCGGAACGCTACGCAGGGCAAAAGCGGTTCTCGTCCTCCGTGCTTGCTTTTTCTCAGAAAGAGCCGTGGTGTGCGTTTTCGCCGGAAAACGCGTTTTCGGCCGAAAACGTGTACGTTTGCACTTCCCCGCCACAGGGAAGCTGCTAGCCGGGAATTCTCTGCCTGGTTCTACCCGCTGCCCGGAACGCTACGCAGGGCAAAAGCGGTTCTCGTCCTCCGTGCTTGCTTTTTCTCAGAAAGAGCCGTGGTGTGCGTTTTCGCCGGAAAACGCGTTTTCGGCCGAAAACGTGTACGTTTGCACATCCCCGCCACAGGGAAGCTGCTAGCCGGGAATTCTCTGCCTGGTTCTACCCGCTGCCCGGAACGCTACGCAGGGCAAAAGCGGTTCTCGTCCTCCGTGCTTGCTTTTTCTCAGAAAGAGCCGTGGTGTGCGTTTTCGCCGGAAAACGCGTTTTCGGCCGAAAACGTGTACGTTTGCACTTCCCCGCCACAGGGAAGCTGCTAGCCGGGAATTCTCTGCCTGGTTCTACCCGCTGCCCGGAACGCTACGCAGGGCAAAAGCGGTTCTCGTCCTCCGTGCTTGCTTTTTCTCAGAAAGAGCTGTGGTGTGCGTTTTCGCCGGAAAACGCGTTTTCGGCCGAAAACGTGTACGTTTGCACTTCCCCGCCACAGGGAAGCTGCTAGCCGGGAATTCTCTGCCTGGTTCTACCCGCTGCCCGGAACGCTACGCAGGGCAAAAGCGGTTCTCGTCCTCCGTGCTTGCTTTTTCTCAGAAAGAGCCGTGGTGTGCGTTTTCGCCGGAAAACGCGTTTTCGGCCGAAAACGTGTACGTTTGCACTTCCCCGCCACAGGGAAGCTGCTAGCCGGGAATTCTCTGCCTGGTTCTACCCGCTGCCCGGAACGCTACGCAGGGCAAAAGCGGTTCTCGTCCTCCGTGCTTGCTTTTTCTCAGAAAGAGCCGTGGTGTGCGTTTTCGCCGGAAAACGCGTTTTCGGCCGAAAACGTGTACGTTTGCACTTCCCCGCCACAGGGAAGCTGCTAGCCGGGAATTCTCTGCCTGGTTCTACCTGCTGCCCGGAACGCTACGCAGGGCAAAAGCGGTTCTCGTCCTCCGTGCTTGCTTTTTCTCAGAAAGAGCCGTGGTGTGCGTTTTCGCCGGAAAACGCGTTTTCGGCCGAAAACGTGTACGTTTGCACTTCCCCGCCACAGGGAAGCTGCTAGCCGGGAATTCTCTGCCTGGTTCTACCCGCTGCCCGGAACGCTACGCAGGGCAAAAGCGCTTCTCGTCCTCCGTGCTTGCTTTTTCTCAGAAAGAGCCGTGGTGTGCGTTTTCGCCGGAAAACGCGTTTTCGGCCGAAAACGTGTACGTTTGCACTTCCCCGCCACAGGGAAGCTGCTAGCCGGGAATTCTCTGCCTGGTTCTACCCGCTGCCCGGAACGCTACGCAGGGCAAAAGCGCTTCTCGTCCTCCGTGCTTGCTTTTTCTCAGAAAGAGCCGTGGTGTGCGTTTTCGCCGGAAAACGCGTTTTCGGCCGAAAACGTGTACGTTTGCACTTCCCCGCCACAGGGAAGGTGCTAGCCGGGAATTCTCTGCCTGGTTCTACCCGCTGCCCGGAACGCTACGCAGGGCAAAAGCGGTTCTCGTCCTCCGTGCTTGCTTTTTCTCAGAAAGAGCCGTGGTGTGCGTTTTCGCCGGAAAACGCATTTTCGGCCGAAAACGTGTACGTTTGTACTTCCCCGCCACAGGGAAGCTGCTAGCCGGGAATTCTCTGCCTGGTTCTACCCGCTGCCCGGAACGCTACGCAGGGCAAAAGCGGTTCTCGTCCTCCGTGCTTGCTTTTTCTCAGAAAGAGCCGTGGTGTGCGTTTTCGCCGGAAAACGCGTTTTCGGCCGAAAACGTGTACGTTTGCACTTCCCCGCCACAGGGAAGCTGCTAGCCGGGAATTCTCTGCCTGGTTCTACCCGCTGCCCGGAACGCTACGCAGGGCAAAAGCGGTTCTCGTCCTCCGTGCTTGCTTTTTCTCAGAAAGAGCCGTGGTGTGCGTTTTCGCCGGAAAACGCGTTTTCGGCCGAAAACGTGTACGTTTGCACTTCCCCGCCACAGGGAAGCTGCTAGCCGGGAATTCTCTGCCTGGTTCTACCCGCTGCCCGGAACGCTACGCAGGGCAAAAGCGGTTCTCGTCCTCCGTGCTTGCTTTTTCTCAGAAAGAGCCGTGGTGTGCGTTTTCGCCGGAAAACGCGTGTTCGGCCGAAAACGTGTACGTTTGCACTTCCCCGCCACAGGGAAGCTGCTAGCTGTGAATTCTCTGCCTGGTTCTACCCGATGCCCGGAACGCTACGCAGGGCAAATGCGACTCTCGTCCTCCGTGCTTGCTTTTTCTCAGAAAGAGCCGTGGTGTGTTTTTTCGCCGGAAAACGCGTGTTCGGCCGAAAACGTGTACGTTTGGACGTCCCCGCCACAGGGAAGCTGCTAGCCGGGAATTCTCTGCCTGGTTCTACCCGCTGCCCGGTACGCTACGCAGGGCAAAAGCGGTTCTCGTCCTCCGTGCTTGCTTTTTCTCAGAAAGAGCCGTGGTGTGCGTTTTCGCCGGAAAACGCGTTTTCGGCCGAAAACGTGTACGTTTGCACTTCCCCGCCACAGGGAAGCTGCTAGCCGGGAATTCTCTGCCTGGTTCTACCCGCTGCCCGGAACGCTACGCAGGGCAAAAGCGGTTCTCGTCCTCCGTGCTTGCTTTTTCTCAGAAAGAGCCGTGGTGTGCGTTTTCGCCGGAAAACGCGTGTTCGGCCGAAAACGTGTACGTTTGCACTTCCCCGCCACAGGGAAGCTGCTAGCCGGGAATTCTCTGCCTGGTTCTACCCGCTGCCCGGAACGCTACGCAGGGCAAAAGCGGTTCTCGTCCTCCGTGCTTGCTTTTTCTCAGAAAGAGCCGTGGTGTGCGTTTTCGCCGGAAAACGCGTTTTCGGCCGAAAACGTGTACGTTTGCACTTCCCCGCCACAGGGAAGCTGCTAGCCGGGAATTCTCTGCCTGGTTCTACCCGCTGCCCGGAACGCTACGCAGGGCAAAAGCGGTTCTCGTCCTCCGTGCTTGCTTTTTCTCAGAAAGAGCCGTGGTGTGCGTTTTCGCCGGAAAACGCGTTTTCGGCCGAAAACGTGTACGTTTGCACTTCCCCGCCACAGGGAAGCTGCTAGCCGGGAATTCTCTGCCTGGTTCTACCCGCTGCCCGGAACGCTACGCAGGGCAAAAGCGGTTCTCGTCCTCCGTGCTTGCTTTTTCTCAGAAAGAGCCGTGGTGTGCGTTTTCGCCGGAAAACGCGTTTTCGGCCGAAAACGTGTACGTTTGCACTTCCCCGCCACAGGGAAGATGCTAGCCGGGAATTCTCTGCCTGGTTCTACCCGCTGCCCGGAACGCTACGCAGGGCAAAAGCGGTTCTCGTCCTCCGTGCTTGCTTTTTCTCAGAAAGAGCCGTGGTGTGCGTTTTCGCCGGAAAACGCGTTTTCGGCCGAAAACGTGTACGTTTGCACTTCCCCGCCACAGGGAAGCTGCTAGCCGGGAATTCTCTGCCTGGTTCTACCCGCTGCCCGGAACGCTACGCAGGGCAAAAGCGCTTCTCGTCCTCCGTGCTTGCTTTTTCTCAGAAAGAGCCGTGGTGTGCGTTTTCGCCGGAAAACGCGTTTTCGGCCGAAAACGTGTACGTTTGGACTTCCGCGCCACAGGGAAGCTGCTAGCCGGGAATTCTCTGCCTGGTTCTACCCGCTGCCCGGAACGCTACGCAGGGCAAAAGCGACTCTCGTCCTCCGTGCTTGCTTTTTCTCAGAAAGAGCCGTGGTGTGCGTTTTCGCCGGAAAACGCTTTTTCGGCCGAAAACGTGTACGTTTGCACTTCCCCGCCACAGGGAAGCTGCTAGCCGGGAATTCTCTGCCTGGTTCTACCCGCTGCCCGGAACGCTACGCAGGGCAAAAGCGGTTCTCGTCCTCCGTGCTTGCTTTTTCTCAGAAAGAGCCGTGGTGTGCGTTTTCGCCGGAAAACGCGTGTTCGGCCGAAAACGTGTACGTTTGCACTTCCCCGCCACAGGGAAGCTGCTAGCCGGGAATTCTCTGCCTGGTTCTACCCGCTGCCCGGAACGCTACGCAGAGCAAAAGCGGTTCTCGTCCTCCGTGCTTGCTTTTTCTCAGAAAGAGCCGTGGTGTGCGTTTTCGCCGGAAAACGCGTTTTCGGCCGAAAACGTGTACGTTTGCACTTCCCCGCCACAGGGAAGCTGCTAGCCGGGAATTCTCTGCCTGGTTCTACCCGCTGCCCGGAACGCTACGCAGGGCAAAAGCGGTTCTCGTCCTCCGTGCTTGCTTTTTCTCAGAAAGAGCCGTGGTGTGCGTTTTCGCCGGAAAACGCGTGTTCGGCCGAAAACGTGTACGTTTGCACTTCCCCGCCACAGGGAAGCTGCTAGCCGGGAATTCTCTGCCTGGTTCTACCCGCTGCCCGGAACGCTACGCAGGGCAAAAGCGGTTCTCGTCCTCCGTGCTTGCTTTTTCTCAGAAAGAGCCGTGGTGTGCGTTTTCGCCGGAAAACGCGTGTTCGGCCAAAAACGTGTACGTTTGCACTTCCCCGCCACAGGGAAGCTGCTAGCCGGGAATTCTCTGCCTGGTTCTACCCGCTGCCCGGAACGCTACGCAGGGCAAAAGCGGTTCTCGTCCTCCGTGCTTGCTTTTTCTCAGAAAGAGCCGTGGTGTGCGTTTTCGCCGGAAAACGCGTGTTCGGCCGAAAACGTGTACGTTTGCACTTCCCCGCCACAGGGAAGCTGCTAGCCGGGAATTCTCTGCCTGGTTCTACCCGCTGCCCGGAACGCTACGCAGGGCAAAAGCGGTTCTCGTCCTCCGTGCTTGCTTTTTCTCAGAAAGAGCCGTGGTGTGCGTTTTCGCCGGAAAACGTGTTTTCGGCCGAAAACGTGTACGTTTGCACTTCCCCGCCACAGGGAAGCTGCTAGCCGGGAATTCTCTGCCTGGTTCTACCCGCTGCCCGGAACGCTACGCAGGGCAAAAGCGCTTCTCGTCCTCCGTGCTTGCTTTTTCTCAGAAAGAGCCGTGGTGTGCGTTTTCGCCGGAAAACGCGTTTTCGGCCGAAAACGTGTACGTTTGCACTTCCCCGCCACAGGGAAGCTGCTAGCCGGGAATTCTCTGCCTGGTTCTACCCGCTGCCCGGAACGCTACGCAGGGCAAAAGCGGTTCTCGTCCTCCGTGCTTGCTTTTTCTCAGAAAGAGCCGTGGTGTGCGTTTTCGCCGGAAAACGCGTTTTCGGCCGAAAACGTGTACGTTTGCACTTCCCCGCCACAGGGAAGCTGCTAGCCGGGAATTCTCTGCCTGGTTCTACCCGCTGCCCGGAACGCTACGCAGGGCAAAAGCGGTTCTCGTCCTCCGTGCTTGCTTTTTCTCAGAAAGAGCCGTGGTGTGCGTTTTCGCCGGAAAACGCGTTTTCGGCCGAAAACGTGTACGTTTGCACTTCCCCGCCACAGGGAAGCTGCTAGCCGGGAATTCTCTGCCTGGTTCTACCCGCTGCCCGGAACGCTACGCAGGGCAAAAGCGCTTCTCGTCCTCCGTGCTTGCTTTTTCTCAGAAAGAGCCGTGGTGTGCGTTTTCGCCGGAAAACGCGTTTTCGGCCGAAAACGTGTACGTTTGCACTTCCGTGCCACAGGGAAGCTGCTAGCCGGGAATTCTCTGCCTGGTTCTACCCGCTGCCCGGAACGCTACGCAGGGCAAAAGCGACTCTCGTCCTCCGTGCTTGCTTTTTCTCAGAAAGAGCCGTGGTGTGCGTTTTCGCCGGAAAACGCTTTTTCGGCCGAAAACGTGTACGTTTGCACTTCCCCGCCACAGGGAAGCTGCTAGCCGGGAATTCTCTGCCTGGTTCTACCCGCTGCCCGGAACGCTACGCAGGGCAAAAGCGGTTCTCGTCCTCCGTGCTTGCTTTTTCTCAGAAAGAGCCGTGGTGTGCGTTTTCGCCGGAAAACGCGTTTTCGGCCGAAAACGTGTACGTCTGCACTTCCCCGCCACAGGGAAGATGCTAGCCGGGAATTCTCTGCCTGGTTCTACCCGCTGCCCGGAACGCTACGCAGGGCAAAAGCGGTTCTCGTCCTCCGTGCTTGCTTTTTCTCAGAAAGAGCCGTGGTGTGCGATTTCGCCGGAAAACGCGTTTTCGGCCGAAAACGTGTACGTCTGCACTTCCCCGCCACAGGGAAGCTGCTAGCCGGGAATTCTCTGCCTGGTTCTACCCGCTGCCCGGAACGCTACGCAGGGCAAAAGCGCTTCTCGTCCTCCGTGCTTGCTTTTTCTCAGAAAGAGCCGTGGTGTGCGATTTCGCCGGAAAACGCGTTTTCGGCCGAAAACGTGTACGTTTGCACTTCCCCGCCACAGGGAAGCTGCTAGCCGGGAATTCTCTGCCTGGTTCTACCCGCTGCCCGGAACGCTACGCAGGGCAAAAGCGGTTCTCGTCCTCCGTGCTTGCTTTTTCTCAGAAAGAGCCGTGGTGTGCGTTTTCGCCGGAAAACGCGTGTTCGGCCGAAAACGTGTACGTTTGCACTTCCCCGCCACAGGGAAGCTGCTAGCCGGGAATTCTCTGCCTGGTTCTACCCGCTGCCCGGAACGCTACGCAGGGCAAAAGCGGTTCTCGTCCTCCGTGCTTGCTTTTTCTCAGAAAGAGCCGTGGTGTG
Organism: Athene noctua; assembly: GCF_965140245.1. Lineage (NCBI taxonomy): Eukaryota > Metazoa > Chordata > Aves > Strigiformes > Strigidae > Athene > Athene noctua. The sequence goes on from NC_134041.1 coordinate 38,306,632, forward strand.
CGTTTTCGCCGGAAAACGCGTTTTCGGCCGAAAACGTGTACGTTTGCACTTCCCCGCCACAGGGAAGCTGCTAGCCGGGAATTCTCTGCCTGGTTCTACCCGCTGCCCGGAACGCTACGCAGGGCAAAAGCGGTTCTCGTCCTCCGTGCTTGCTTTTTCTCAGAAAGAGCCGTGGTGTGCGTTTTCGCCGGAAAACGCGTTTTCGGCCGAAAACGTGTACGTTTGCACTTCCCCGCCACAGGGAAGCTGCTAGCCGGGAATTCTCTGCCTGGTTCTACCCGCTGCCCGGAACGCTACGCAGGGCAAAAGCGCTTCTCGTCCTCCGTGCTTGCTTTTTCTCAGAAAGAGCCGTGGTGTGCGTTTTCGCCGGAAAACGCGTGTTCGGCCAAAAACGTGTACGTTTGCACTTCCCCGCCACAGGGAAGCTGCTAGCCGGGAATTCTCTGCCTGGTTCTACCCGCTGCCCGGAACGCTACGCAGGGCAAAAGCGGTTCTCGTCCTCCGTGCTTGCTTTTTCTCAGAAAGAGCCGTGGTGTGCGTTTTCGCCGGAAAACGCGTTTTCGGCCGAAAACGTGTACGTTTGCACTTCCCCGCCACAGGGAAGCTGCTAGCCGGGAATTCTCTGCCTGGTTCTACCCGCTGCCCGGAACGCTACGCAGGGCAAAAGCGGTTCTCGTCCTCCGTGCTTGCTTTTTCTCAGAAAGAGCCGTGGTGTGCGTTTTCGCCGGAAAACGCGTTTTCGGCCGAAAACGTGTACGTTTGCACTTCCCCGCCACAGGGAAGCTGCTAGCCGGGAATTCTCTGCCTGGTTCTACCCGCTGCCCGGAACGCTACGCAGGGCAAAAGCGGTTCTCGTCCTCCGTGCTTGCTTTTTCTCAGAAAGAGCCGTGGTGTGCGTTTTCGCCAGAAAAACGCGTTTTCGGCCGAAAACGTGTACGTTTGCACTTCCCCGCCACAGGGAAGCTGCTAGCCGGGAATTCTCTGCCTGGTTCTACCCGCTGCCCGGAACGCTACGCAGGGCAAAAGCGGTTCTCGTCCTCCGTGCTTGCTTTTTCTCAGAAAGAGCCGTGGTGTGCGTTTTCGCCGGAAAACGCGTTTTCGGCCGAAAACGTGTACGTTTGCACTTCCCCGCCACAGGGAAGCTGCTAGCCGGGAATTCTCTGCCTGGTTCTACCCGCTGCCCGGAACGCTACGCAGGGCAAAAGCGGTTCTCGTCCTCCGTGCTTGCTTTTTCTCAGAAAGAGCCGTGGTGTGCGTTTTCGCCGGAAAACGCGTTTTCGGCCGAAAACGTGTACGTTTGCACTTCCCCGCCACAGGGAAGATGCTAGCCGGGAATTCTCTGCCTGGTTCTACCCGCTGCCCGGAACGCTACGCAGGGCAAAAGCGCTTCTCGTCCTCCGTGCTTGCTTTTTCTCAGAAAGAGCCATGGTGTGCGTTTTCGCCGGAAAACGCGTGTTCGGCCGAAAACGTGTACGTTTGCACTTCCCCGCCACAGGGAAGCTGCTAGCCGGGAATTCTCTGCCTGGTTCTACCCGCTGCCCGGAACGCTACGCAGGGCAAAAGCGCTTCTCGTCCTCCGTGCTTGCTTTTTCTCAGAAAGAGCCGTGGTGTGCGTTTTCGCCGGAAAACGCTTTTTCGGCCGAAAACGTGTACGTTTGCACTTCCCCGCCACAGGGAAGCTGCTAGCCGGGAATTCTCTGCCTGGTTCTACCCGCTGCCCGGAACGCTACGCAGGGCAAAAGCGGTTCTCGTCCTCCGTGCTTGCTTTTTCTCAGAAAGAGCCGTGGTGTGCGTTTTCGCCGGAAAACGCGTTTTCGGCCGAAAACGTGTACGTTTGCACTTCCCCGCCACAGGGAAGCTGCTAGCCGGGAATTCTCTGCCTGGTTCTACCCGCTGCCCGGAACGCTACGCAGGGCAAAAGCGGTTCTCGTCCTCCGTGCTTGCTTTTTCTCAGAAAGAGCCGTGGTGTGCGTTTTCGCCGGAAAACGCGTTTTCGGCCGAAAACGTGTACGTCTGCACTTCCCCGCCACAGGGAAGCTGCTAGCCGGGAATTCTCTGCCTGGTTCTACCCGCTGCCCGGAACGCTACGCAGGGCAAAAGCGCTTCTCGTCCTCCGTGCTTGCTTTTTTCAGAAAGAGCCGTGGTGTGCGTTTTCGCCGGAAAACGCGTTTTCGGCCGAAAACGTGTACGTTTGCACTTCCCCGACACAGGGAAGCTGCTAGCCGGGAATTCTCTGCCTGGTTCTACCCGCTGCTCGGAACGCTACGCAGGGCAAAAGCGGTTCTCGTCCTCCGTGCTTGCTTTTTCTCAGAAAGAGCCGTGGTGTGCGATTTCGCCGGAAAACGCGTTTTCGGCCGAAAACGTGTACGTTTGCACTTCCCCGCCACAGGGAAGCTGCTAGCCGGGAATTCTCTGCCTGGTTCTACCCGCTGCCCGGAACGCTACCAGGGCAAAAGCGGTTCTCGTCCTCCGTGCTTGCTTTTTCTCAGAAAGAGCCGTGGTGTGCGTTTTCGCCGGAAAACGCGTGTTCGGCCGAAAACGTGTACGTTTGCACTTCCCCGCCACAGGGAAGCTGCTAGCCGGGAATTCTCTGCCTGGTTCTACCCGCTGCCCGGAACGCTACGCAGGGCAAAAGCGGTTCTCGTCCTCCGTGCTTGCTTTTTCTCAGAAAGAGCCGTGGTGTGCGTTTTCGCCGGAAAACGCGTTTTCGGCCGAAAACGTGTACGTTTGCACTTCCCCGCCACAGGGAAGCTGCTAGCCGGGAATTCTCTGCCTGGTTCTACCCGCTGCCCGGAACGCTACGCAGGGCAAAAGCGGTTCTCGTCCTCCGTGCTTGCTTTTTCTCAGAAAGAGCCGTGGTGTGCGTTTTCGCCGGAAAACGCGTTTTCGGCCGAAAACGTGTACGTTTGCACTTCCCCGCCACAGGGAAGCTGCTAGCCGGGAATTCTCTGCCTGGTTCTACCCGCTGCCCGGAACGCTACGCAGGGCAAAAGCGGTTCTCGTCCTCCGTGCTTGCTTTTTCTCAGAAAGAGCCGTGGTGTGCGTTTTCGCCGGAAAACGCGTTTTCGGCCGAAAACGTGTACGTTTGCACTTCCCCGCCACAGGGAAGCTGCTAGCCGGGAATTCTCTGCCTGGTTCTACCCGCTGCCCGGAACGCTACGCAGGGCAAAAGCGCTTCTCGTCCTCCGTGCTTGCTTTTTCTCAGAAAGAGCCGTGGTGTGCGTTTTCGCCGGAAAACGCATTTTCGGCCGAAAACGTGTACGTTTGCACTTCCCCGCCACAGGGAAGCTGCTAGCCGGGAATTCTCTGCCTGGTTCTACCCGCTGCCCGGAACGCTACGCAGGGCAAAAGCGCTTCTCGTCCTCCGTGCTTGCTTTTTCTCAGAAAGAGCCGTGGTGTGCGTTTTCGCCGGAAAACGCTTTTTCGGCCGAAAACGTGTATGTTTGCACTTCCCCGCCACAGGGAAGCTGCTAGCCGGGAATTCTCTGCCTGGTTCTACCCGCTGCCCGGAACGCTACGCAGGGCAAAAGCGGTTCTCGTCCTCCGTGCTTGCTTTTTCTCAGAAAGAGCCGTGGTGTGCGTTTTCGCCGGAAAACGCGTTTTCGGCCGAAAACGTGTACGTTTGCACTTCCCCGCCACAGGGAAGCTGCTAGCCGGGAATTCTCTGCCTGGTTCTACCCGCTGCCCGGAACGCTACGCAGGGCAAACGCGACTCTCGTCCTCCGTGCTTGCTTTTTCTCAGAAAGAGCCGTGGTGTGCGTTTTCGCCGGAAAACGCGTTTTCGGCCGAAAACGTGTACGTTTGCACTTCCCCGCCACAGGGAAGCTGCTAGCCGGGAATTCTCTGCCTGGTTCTACCCGCTGCCCGGAACGCTACGCAGGGCAAAAGCGGTTCTCGTCCTCCGTGCTTGCTTTTTCTCAGAAAGAGCCGTGGTGTGCGTTTTCGCTGGAAAACGCGTTTTCGGCCGAAAACGTGTACGTTTGCACTTCCCCGCCACAGGGAAGCTGCTAGCCGGGAATTCTCTGCCTGGTTCTACCCGCTGCCCGGAACGCTACGCAGGGCAAAAGCGGTTCTCGTCCTCCGTGCTTGCTTTTTCTCAGAAAGAGCCGTGGTGTGCGTTTTCGCCGGAAAACGCGTTTTCGGCCGAAAACGTGTACGTTTGCACTTCCCCGCCACAGGGAAGCTGCTAGCCGGGAATTCTCTGCCTGGTTCTACCCGCTGCCCGGAACGCTACGCAGGGCAAAAGCGCTTCTCGTCCTCCGTGCATGCTTTTTCTCAGAAAGAGCCGTGGTGTGTGATTTCGCCGGAAAACGCGTTTTCGGCCGAAAACATGTACGTTTGCACTTCCCCGCCACAGGGAAGCTGCTAGCCGGGAATTCTCTGCCTGGTTCTACCCGCTGCCCGGAACGCTACGCAGGGCAAAAGCGCTTCTTGTCCTCCGTGCTTGCTTTTTCTCAGAAAGAGCCGTGGTGTGCGTTTTCGCCGGAAAGCGCGTTTTCGGCCGAAAACATGTACGTTTGCACTTCCGCGCCACAGGGAAGCTGCTAGCCGGGAATTCTCTGCCTGGTTCTACCCGCTGCCCGGAACGCTACGCAGGGCAAAAGCGCTTCTCGTCCTCCGTGCTTGCTTTTTCTCAGAAAGAGCCGTGGTGTGTGTTTTCGCCGGAAAACGCGTTTTCGGCCGAAAACGTGTACGTTTGCACTTCCCCGCCACAGGGAAGCTGCTAGCCGGGAATTCTCTGCCTGGTTCTACCCGCTGCCCGGAACGCTACGCAGGGCAAAAGCGGTTCTCGTCCTCCGTGCTTGCTTTTTCTCAGAAAGAGCCGTGGTGTGCGTTTTCGCCGGAAAACGCGTGTTCGGCCGAAAACGTGTACGTTTGCACTTCCCCGCCACAGGGAAGCTGCTAGCCGGGAATTCTCTGCCTGGTTCTACCCGCTGCCCGGAACGCTACGCAGGGCAAAAGCGGTTCTCGTCCTCCGTGCTTGCTTTTTCTCAGAAAGAGCCGTGGTGTGCGTTTTCGCCGGAAAACGCGTTTTCGGCCGAAAACGTGTACGTTTGCACTTCCCCGCCACAGGGAAGCTGCTAGCCGGGAATTCTCTGCCTGGTTCTACCCGCTGCCCGGAACGCTACGCAGGGCAAAAGCGGTTCTCGTCCTCCGTGCTTGCTTTTTCTCAGAAAGAGCCGTGGTGTGCGTTTTCGCCGGAAAACGCGTTTTCGGCCGAAAACGTGTACGTTTGCACTTCCCCGCCACAGGGAAGCTGCTAGCCGGGAATTCTCTGCCTGGTTCTACCCGCTGCCCGGAACGCTACGCAGGGCAAAAGCGGTTCTCGTCCTCCGTGCTTGCTTTTTCTCAGAAAGAGCCGTGGTGTGCGTTTTCGCCGGAAAACGCGTGTTCGGCCAAAAACGTGTACGTTTGCACTTCCCCGCCACAGGGAAGCTGCTAGCCGGGAATTCTCTGCCTGGTTCTACCCGCTGCCCGGAACGCTACGCAGGGCAAAAGCGGTTCTCGTCCTCCGTGCTTGCTTTTTCTCAGAAAGAGCCGTGGTGTGCGTTTTCGCCGGAAAACGCGTGTTCGGCCGAAAACGTGTACGTTTGCACTTCCCCGCCACAGGGAAGCTGCTAGCCGGGAATTCTCTGCCTGGTTCTACCCGCTGCCCGGAACGCTACGCAGGGCAAAAGCGGTTCTCTTCCTCCGTGCCTGCTTTTTCTCAGAAAGAGCCGTGGTGTGCGTTTTCACCGGAAAACGCGTGTTCGGCCGAAAACGTGTACGTTTGCACTTCCCCGCCACAGGGAAGCTGCTAGCCGGGAATTCTCTGCCTGGTTCTACCCGCTGCCCGGAACGCTACGCAGGGCAAAAGCGGTTCTCGTCCTCCGTGCTTGCTTTTTCTCAGAAAGAGCCGTGGTGTGCGTTTTCGCCGGAAAACGCGTGTTCGGCCGAAAACGTGTACGTTTGCACTTCCCCGCCACAGGGAAGCTGCTAGCCGGGAATTCTCTGCCTGGTTCTACCCGCTGCCCGGAACGCTACGCAGGGCAAAAGCGGTTCTCGTCCTCCGTGCTTGCTTTTTCTCAGAAAGAGCCGTGGTGTGCGTTTTCGCCGGAAAACGCGTTTTCGGCCGAAAACGTGTACGTTTGCACTTCCCCGCCACAGGGAAGCTGCTAGCCGGGAATTCTCTGCCTGGTTCTACCCGCTGCCCGGAACGCTACGCAGGGCAAAAGCGGTTCTCGTCCTCCGTGCTTGCTTTTTCTCAGAAAGAGCCGTGGTGTGCGTTTTCGCCGGAAAACGCTTTTTCGGCCGAAAACGTGTACGTTTGCACTTCCCCGCCACAGGGAAGCTGCTAGCCGGGAATTCTCTGCCTGGTTCTACCCGCTGCCCGGAACGCTACGCAGGGCAAAAGCGGTTCTCGTCCTCCGTGCTTGCTTTTTCTCAGAGAGAGCCGTGGTGTGCGTTTTCGCCGGAAAACGCGTTTTCGGCCGAAAACGTGTACGTTTGCACTTCCCCGCCACAGGGAAGCTGCTAGCCGGGAATTCTCTGCCTGGTTCTACCCGCTGCCCGGAACGCTTCGCAGGGCAAAAGCGGTTCTCGTCCTCCGTGCTTGCTTTTTCTCAGAAAGAGCCGTGGTGTGCGTTTTCGCCGGAAAACGCGTTTTCGGCCGAAAACGTGTACGTTTGCACTTCCCCGCCACAGGGAAGCTGCTAGCCGGGAATTCTCTGCCTGGTTCTACCCGCTGCCCGGAACGCTACGCAGGGCAAAAGCGCTTCTCGTCCTCCGTGCTTGCTTTTTCTCAGAAAGAGCCGTGGTGTGCGATTTCGCTTGAAAACGCGTTTTCGGCCAAAAACGTGTACGTTTGCACTTCCCCGCCACAGGGAAGCTGCTAGCCGGGAATTCTCTGCCTGGTTCTACCCGCTGCCCGGAACGCTACGCAGGGCAAAAGCGGTTCTCGTCCTCCGTGCTTGCTTTTTCTCAGAAAGAGCCGTGGTGTGCGTTTTCGCCGGAAAACGCGTGTTCGGCCGAAAACGTGTACGTTTGCACTTCCCCGCCACAGGGAAGCTGCTAGCCGGGAATTCTCTGCCTGGTTCTACCCGCTGCCCGGAACGCTACGCAGGGCAAAAGCGGTTCTCGTCCTCCATGCTTGCTTTTTCTCAGAAAGAGCCGTGGTGTGCGTTTTCGCCGGAAAACGCGTTTTCGGCCGAAAAAGTGTACGTTTGCACTTCCCCGCCACAGGGAAGCTGCTAGCCGGGAATTCTCTGCCTGGTTCTACCCGCTGCCCGGAACGCTACGCAGGGCAAAAGCGCTTCTCGTCCTCCGTGCTTGCTTTTTCTCAGAAAGAGCCGTGGTGTGCGTTTTCGCCGGAAAACGCTTTTTCGGCCGAAAACGTGTATGTTTGCACTTCCCCGCCACAGGGAAGCTGCTAGCCGGGAATTCTCTGCCTGGTTCTACCCGCTGCCCGGAACGCTACGCAGGGCAAAAGCGGTTCTCGTCCTCCGTGCTTGCTTTTTCTCAGAAAGAGCCGTGGTGTGCGTTTTCGCCGGAAAACGCGTTTTCGGCCGAAAACGTGTACGTTTGCACTTCCCCGCCACAGGGAAGCTGCTAGCCGGGAATTCTCTGCCTGGTTCTACCCGCTGCCCGGAACGCTACGCAGGGCAAACGCGACTCTCGTCCTCCGTGCTTGCTTTTTCTCAGAAAGAGCCGTGGTGTGCGTTTTCGCCGGAAAACGCGTTTTCGGCCGAAAACGTGTACGTTTGCACTTCCCCGCCACAGGGAAGCTGCTAGCCGGGAATTCTCTGCCTGGTTCTACCCGCTGCCCGGAACGCTACGCAGGGCAAAAGCGGTTCTCGTCCTCCGTGCTTGCTTTTTCTCAGAAAGAGCCGTGGTGTGCGTTTTCGCTGGAAAACGCGTTTTCGGCCGAAAACGTGTACGTTTGCACTTCCCCGCCACAGGGAAGCTGCTAGCCGGGAATTCTCTGCCTGGTTCTACCCGCTGCCCGGAACGCTACGCAGGGCAAAAGCGGTTCTCGTCCTCCGTGCTTGCTTTTTCTCAGAAAGAGCCGTGGTGTGCGTTTTCGCCGGAAAACGCGTTTTCGGCCGAAAACGTGTACGTTTGCACTTCCCCGCCACAGGGAAGCTGCTAGCCGGGAATTCTCTGCCTGGTTCTACCCGCTGCCCGGAACGCTACGCAGGGCAAAAGCGCTTCTCGTCCTCCGTGCATGCTTTTTCTCAGAAAGAGCCGTGGTGTGTGATTTCGCCGGAAAACGCGTTTTCGGCCGAAAACATGTACGTTTGCACTTCCCCGCCACAGGGAAGCTGCTAGCCGGGAATTCTCTGCCTGGTTCTACCCGCTGCCCGGAACGCTACGCAGGGCAAAAGCGCTTCTTGTCCTCCGTGCTTGCTTTTTCTCAGAAAGAGCCGTGGTGTGCGTTTTCGCCGGAAAGCGCGTTTTCGGCCGAAAACATGTACGTTTGCACTTCCGCGCCACAGGGAAGCTGCTAGCCGGGAATTCTCTGCCTGGTTCTACCCGCTGCCCGGAACGCTACGCAGGGCAAAAGCGCTTCTCGTCCTCCGTGCTTGCTTTTTCTCAGAAAGAGCCGTGGTGTGTGTTTTCGCCGGAAAACGCGTTTTCGGCCGAAAACGTGTACGTTTGCACTTCCCCGCCACAGGGAAGCTGCTAGCCGGGAATTCTCTGCCTGGTTCTACCCGCTGCCCGGAACGCTACGCAGGGCAAAAGCGGTTCTCGTCCTCCGTGCTTGCTTTTTCTCAGAAAGAGCCGTGGTGTGCGTTTTCGCCGGAAAACGCGTGTTCGGCCGAAAACGTGTACGTTTGCACTTCCCCGCCACAGGGAAGCTGCTAGCCGGGAATTCTCTGCCTGGTTCTACCCGCTGCCCGGAACGCTACGCAGGGCAAAAGCGGTTCTCGTCCTCCGTGCTTGCTTTTTCTCAGAAAGAGCCGTGGTGTGCGTTTTCGCCGGAAAACGCGTTTTCGGCCGAAAACGTGTACGTTTGCACTTCCCCGCCACAGGGAAGCTGCTAGCCGGGAATTCTCTGCCTGGTTCTACCCGCTGCCCGGAACGCTACGCAGGGCAAAAGCGGTTCTCGTCCTCCGTGCTTGCTTTTTCTCAGAAAGAGCCGTGGTGTGCGTTTTCGCCGGAAAACGCGTTTTCGGCCGAAAACGTGTACGTTTGCACTTCCCCGCCACAGGGAAGCTGCTAGCCGGGAATTCTCTGCCTGGTTCTACCCGCTGCCCGGAACGCTACGCAGGGCAAAAGCGGTTCTCGTCCTCCGTGCTTGCTTTTTCTCAGAAAGAGCCGTGGTGTGCGTTTTCGCCGGAAAACGCGTGTTCGGCCAAAAACGTGTACGTTTGCACTTCCCCGCCACAGGGAAGCTGCTAGCCGGGAATTCTCTGCCTGGTTCTACCCGCTGCCCGGAACGCTACGCAGGGCAAAAGCGGTTCTCGTCCTCCGTGCTTGCTTTTTCTCAGAAAGAGCCGTGGTGTGCGTTTTCGCCGGAAAACGCGTGTTCGGCCGAAAACGTGTACGTTTGCACTTCCCCGCCACAGGGAAGCTGCTAGCCGGGAATTCTCTGCCTGGTTCTACCCGCTGCCCGGAACGCTACGCAGGGCAAAAGCGGTTCTCTTCCTCCGTGCCTGCTTTTTCTCAGAAAGAGCCGTGGTGTGCGTTTTCACCGGAAAACGCGTGTTCGGCCGAAAACGTGTACGTTTGCACTTCCCCGCCACAGGGAAGCTGCTAGCCGGGAATTCTCTGCCTGGTTCTACCCGCTGCCCGGAACGCTACGCAGGGCAAAAGCGGTTCTCGTCCTCCGTGCTTGCTTTTTCTCAGAAAGAGCCGTGGTGTGCGTTTTCGCCGGAAAACGCGTGTTCGGCCGAAAACGTGTACGTTTGCACTTCCCCGCCACAGGGAAGCTGCTAGCCGGGAATTCTCTGCCTGGTTCTACCCGCTGCCCGGAACGCTACGCAGGGCAAAAGCGGTTCTCGTCCTCCGTGCTTGCTTTTTCTCAGAAAGAGCCGTGGTGTGCGTTTTCGCCGGAAAACGCGTTTTCGGCCGAAAACGTGTACGTTTGCACTTCCCCGCCACAGGGAAGCTGCTAGCCGGGAATTCTCTGCCTGGTTCTACCCGCTGCCCGGAACGCTACGCAGGGCAAAAGCGGTTCTCGTCCTCCGTGCTTGCTTTTTCTCAGAAAGAGCCGTGGTGTGCGTTTTCGCCGGAAAACGCTTTTTCGGCCGAAAACGTGTACGTTTGCACTTCCCCGCCACAGGGAAGCTGCTAGCCGGGAATTCTCTGCCTGGTTCTACCCGCTGCCCGGAACGCTACGCAGGGCAAAAGCGGTTCTCGTCCTCCGTGCTTGCTTTTTCTCAGAGAGAGCCGTGGTGTGCGTTTTCGCCGGAAAACGCGTTTTCGGCCGAAAACGTGTACGTTTGCACTTCCCCGCCACAGGGAAGCTGCTAGCCGGGAATTCTCTGCCTGGTTCTACCCGCTGCCCGGAACGCTTCGCAGGGCAAAAGCGGTTCTCGTCCTCCGTGCTTGCTTTTTCTCAGAAAGAGCCGTGGTGTGCGTTTTCGCCGGAAAACGCGTTTTCGGCCGAAAACGTGTACGTTTGCACTTCCCCGCCACAGGGAAGCTGCTAGCCGGGAATTCTCTGCCTGGTTCTACCCGCTGCCCGGAACGCTACGCAGGGCAAAAGCGCTTCTCGTCCTCCGTGCTTGCTTTTTCTCAGAAAGAGCCGTGGTGTGCGATTTCGCTTGAAAACGCGTTTTCGGCCAAAAACGTGTACGTTTGCACTTCCCCGCCACAGGGAAGCTGCTAGCCGGGAATTCTCTGCCTGGTTCTACCCGCTGCCCGGAACGCTACGCAGGGCAAAAGCGGTTCTCGTCCTCCGTGCTTGCTTTTTCTCAGAAAGAGCCGTGGTGTGCGTTTTCGCCGGAAAACGCGTGTTCGGCCGAAAACGTGTACGTTTGCACTTCCCCGCCACAGGGAAGCTGCTAGCCGGGAATTCTCTGCCTGGTTCTACCCGCTGCCCGGAACGCTACGCAGGGCAAAAGCGGTTCTCGTCCTCCATGCTTGCTTTTTCTCAGAAAGAGCCGTGGTGTGCGTTTTCGCCGGAAAACGCGTTTTCGGCCGAAAAAGTGTACGTTTGCACTTCCCCGCCACAGGGAAGCTGCTAGCCGGGAATTCTCTGTCTGGTTCTACCCGCTGCCCGGAACGCTACGCAGGGCAAAAGCGGTTCTCGTCCTCCGTGCTTGCTTTTTCTCAGAAAGAGCCGTGGTGTGCGTTTTCGTCCGGAAAACGCGTGTTCGGCCGAAAACGTGTACGTTTGCACTTCCCCGCCACAGGGAAGCTGCTAGCCAGGAATTCTCTGCCTGGTTCTACCCGCTGCCCGGAACGCTACGCATGGCAAAAGCGGTTCTCGTCCTCCGTGCTTGCTTTTTCTCAGAAAGAGCCGTGGTGTGCGTTTTCGCCGGAAAACGCGTGTTCGGCCGAAAACGTGTACGTTTGCACTTCCCCGCCACAGGGAAGCTGCTAGCCGGGAATTCTCTGCCTGGTTCTACCCGCTGCCCGGAACGCTACGCAGGGCAAAAGCGGTTCTCGTCCTCCGTGCTTGCTTTTTCTCAGAAAGAGCCGTGGTGTGCGTTTTCGCCGGAAAACGCGTGTTCGGCCGAAAACGTGTACGTTTGCACTTCCCCGCCACAGGGAAGCTGCTAGCCGGGAATTCTCTGCCTGGTTCTACCCGCTGCCCGGAACGCTACGCAGGGCAAAAGCGGTTCTCGTCCTCCGTGCTTGCTTTTTCTCAGAAAGAGCCGTGGTGTGCGTTTTCGCCGGAAAACGCGTGTTCGGCCGAAAACGTGTACGTTTGCACTTCCCCGCCACAGGGAAGCTGCTAGCCGGGAATTCTCTGCCTGGTTCTACCCGCTGCCCGGAACGCTACGCAGGGCAAAAGCGGTTCTCGTCCTCCGTGCTTGCTTTTTCTCAGAAAGAGCCGTGGTGTGCGTTTTCGCCGGAAAACGCGTTTTCGGCCGAAAACGTGTACGTTTGCACTTCCCCGCCACAGGGAAGCTGCTAGCCGGGAATTCTCTGCCTGGTTCTACCCGCTGCCCGGAACGCTACGCAGGGCAAAAGCGGTTCTCGTCCTCCGTGCTTGCTTTTTCTCAGAAAGAGCCGTGGTGTGCGTTTTCGCCGGAAAACGCGTGTTCGGCCGAAAACGTGTACGTTTGCACTTCCCCGCCACAGGGAAGCTGCTAGCCGGGAATTCTCTGCCTGGTTCTACCCGCTGCCCGGAACGCTACGCAGGGCAAAAGCGGTTCTCGTCCTCCGTGCTTGCTTTTTCTCAGAAAGAGCCGTGGTGTGCGTTTTCGCCGGAAAACGCGTTTTCGGCCGAAAACGTGTACGTTTGCACTTCCGCGCCACAGGGAAGCTGCTAGCCGGGAATTCTCTGCCTGGTTCTACCCGCTGCCCGGAACGCTACGCAGGGCAAAAGCGCTTCTCGTCCTCCGTGCTTGCTTTTTCTCAGAAAGAGCCGTGGTGTGCGTTTTCGCCGGAAAACGCTTTTTCGGCCGAAAACGTGTACGTTTGCACTTCCCCGCCACAGGGAAGCTGCTAGCCGGGAATTCTCTGCCTGGTTCTACCCGCTGCCCGGAACGCTACGCAGGGCAAAAGCGGTTCTCGTCCTCCGTGCTTGCTTTTTCTCAGAAAGAGCCGTGGTGTGCGTTTTCGCCGGAAAACGCGTTTTCGGCCGAAAACGTGTACGTTTGCACTTCCCCGCCACAGGGAAGCTGCTAGCCGGGAATTCTCTGCCTGGTTCTACCCGCTGCCCGGAACGCTACGCAGGGCAAAAGCGGTTCTCGTCCTCCGTGCTTGCTTTTTCTCAGAAAGAGCCGTGGTGTGCGTTTTCGCCGGAAAACGCGTTTTCGGCCGAAAACGTGTACGTTTGCACTTCCCCGCCACAGGGAAGCTGCTAGCCGGGAATTCTCTGCCTGGTTCTACCCGCTGCCCGGAACGCTACGCAGGGCAAAAGCGGTTCTCGTCCTCCGTGCTTGCTTTTTCTCAGAAAGAGCCGTGGTGTGCCTTTTCGCCGGAAAACGCGTGTTCGGCCGAAAACGTGTACGTTTGCACTTCCCCGCCACAGGGAAGCTGCTAGCCGGGAATTCTCTGCCTGGTTCTACCCGCTGCCCGGAACGCTACGCAGGGCAAAAGCAGTTCTCGTCCTCCGTGCTTGCTTTTTCTCAGAAAGAGCCGTGGTGTGCGTTTTCGCCGGAAAACGCGTTTTCGGCCGAAAACGTGTACGTTTGCACTTCCCCGCCACAGGGAAGCTGCTAGCCGGGAATTCTCTGCCTGGTTCTACCCGCTGCCCGGAACGCTACGCAGGGCAAAAGCGCTTCTCGTCCTCCGTGCTTGCTTTTTCTCAGAAAGAGCCGTGGTGTGCGTTTTCGCCGGAAAACGCGTTTTCGGCCGAAAACGTGTACGTTTGCACTTCCCCGCCACAGGGAAGCTGCTAGCCGGGAATTCTCTGCCTGGTTCTACCCGCTGCCCGGAACGCTACGCAGGGCAAAAGCGGTTCTCGTCCTCCGTGCTTGCTTTTTCTCAGAAAGAGCCGTGGTGTGCGTTTTCGCCGGAAAACGCGTTTTCGGCCGAAAACGTGTACGTTTGCACTTCCCCGCCACAGGGAAGCTGCTAGCCGGGAATTCTCTGCCTGGTTCTACCCGCTGCCCGGAACGCTACGCAGGGCAAAAGCGGTTCTCGTCCTCCGTGCTTGCTTTTTCTCAGAAAGAGCCGTGGTGTGCGATTTCGCCGGAAAACGCGTTTTCGGCCAAAAACGTGTACGTTTGCACTTCCCCGCCACAGGGAAGCTGCTAGCCGGGAATTCTCTGCCTGGTTCTACCCGCTGCCCGGAACGCTACGCAGGGCAAAAGCGCTTCTCGTCCTCCGTGCTTGCTTTTTCTCAGAAAGAGCCGTGGTGTGCGTTTTCGCCGGAAAACGCTTTTTCGGCCGAAAACGTGTACGTTTGCACTTCCCCGCCACAGGGAAGCTGCTAGCCGGGAATTCTCTGCCTGGTTCTACCCGCTGCCCGGAACGCTACGCAGGGCAAAAGCGGTTCTCGTCCTCCGTGCTTGCTTTTTCTCAGAAAGAGCCGTGGTGTGCGTTTTCGCCGGAAAACGCGTTTTCGGCCGAAAACGTGTACGTTTGCACTTCCCCGCCACAGGGAAGCTGCTAGCCGGGAATTCTCTGCCTGGTTCTACCCGCTGCCCGGAACGCTACGCAGGGCAAAAGCGCTTCTCGTCCTCCGTGCTTGCTTTTTCTCAGAAAGAGCCGTGGTGTGCGTTTTCGCCGGAAAACGCGTTTTCGGCCGAAAACGTGTACGTTTGCACTTCCCCACCACAGGGAAGCTGCTAGCCGGGAATTCTCTGCCTGGTTCTACCCGCTGCCCGGAACGCTACGCAGGGCAAAAGCGGTTCTCGTCCTCCGTGCTTGCTTTTTCTCAGAAAGAGCCGTGGTGTGCGTTTTCGCCGGAAAACGCGTGTTCGGCCGAAAACGTGTACGTTTGCACTTCCCCGCCACAGGGAAGCTGCTAGCCGGGAATTCTCTGCCTGGTTCTACCCGCTGCCCGGAACGCTACGCAGGGCAAAAGCGGTTCTCGTCCTCCGTGCTTGCTTTTTCTCAGAAAGAGCCGTGGTGTGCGTTTTCGCCGGAAAACGCGTTTTCGGCCGAAAACGTGTACGTTTGCAATTCCCCACCACAGGGAAGCTGCTAGCCGGGAATTCTCTGCCTGGTTCTACCCGCTGCCCGGAACGCTACGCAGGGCAAAAGCGGTTCTCGTCCTCCGTGCTTGCTTTTTCTCAGAAAGAGCCGTGGTGTGCGTTTTCGCCGGAAAACGCGTGTTCGGCCGAAAACGTGTACGTTTGCACTTCCCCGCCACAGGGAAGCTGCTAGCCGGGAATTCTCTGCCTGGTTCTACCCGCTGCCCGGAACGCTACGCAGGGCAAAAGCGGTTCTCGTCCTCCGTGCTTGCTTTTTCTCAGAAAGAGCCGTGGTGTGCGATATCGCCGGAAAACGCGTTTTCGGCCGAAAACGTGTACGTTTGCACTTCCCCGCCACAGGGAAGCTGCTAGCCGGGAATTCTCTGCCTGGTTCTACCCGCTGCCCGGAACGCTACGCAGGGCAAAAGCGGTTCTCGTCCTCCGTGCTTGCTTTTTCTCAGAAAGAGCCGTGGTGTGCGTTTTCGCCGGAAAACACGTTTTCGGCCGAAAACGTGTACGTTTGCACTTCCCCGCCACAGGGAAGCTGCTAGCCGGGAATTCTCTGCCTGGTTCTACCCGCTGCCCGGAACGCTACGCAGGGCAAAAGCGGTTCTCGTCCTCCGTGCTTGCTTTTTCTCAGAAAGAGCCGTGGTGTGCGTTTTCGCCGGAAAACGCGTTTTCGGCCGAAAACGTGTACGTTTGCACTTCCCCGCCACAGGGAAGCTGCTAGCCGGGAATTCTCTGCCTGGTTCTACCCGCTGCCCGGAACGCTACGCAGGGCAAAAGCGGTTCTCGTCCTCCGTGCTTGCTTTTTCTCAGAAAGAGCCGTGGTGTGCGTTTTCGCCGGAAAACGCGTTTTCGGCCGAAAACGTGTACGTTTGCACTTCCCCGCCACAGGGAAGCTGCTAGCCGGGAATTCTCTGCCTGGTTCTACCCGCTGCCCGGAACGCTACGCAGGGCAAAAGCGGTTCTCGTCCTCCGTGCTTGCTTTTACTCAGAAAGAGCCGTGGTGTGCGTTTTCGCCGGAAAACGCGTTTTCGGCCGAAAACGTGTACGTTTGCACTTCCCCGCCACAGGGAAGCTGCTAGCCGGGAATTCTCTGCCTGGTTCTACCCGCTGCCCGGAACGCTACGCAGGGCAAAAGCGCTTCTCGTCCTCCGTGCTTGCTTTTTCTCAGAAAGAGCCGTGGTGTGCGTTTTCGCCGGAAAACGCGTTTTCGGCCGAAAACGTGTACGTTTGCACTTCCCCGCCACAGGGAAGCTGCTAGCCAGGAATTCTCTGCCTGGTTCTACCCGCTGCCCGGAACGCTACGCAGGGCAAAAGCGGTTCTCGTCCTCCGTGCTTGCTTTTTCTCAGAAAGAGCCGTGGTGTGCGATTTCGCCGGAAAACGCGTTTTCGGCCGAAAACGTGTACGTTTGCACTTCCCCGCCACAGGGAAGCTGCTAGCCGGGAATTCTCTGCCTGGTTCTACCCGCTGCCCGGAACGCTACGCAGGGCAAAAGCGGTTCTCGTCCTCCGTGCTTGCTTTTTCTCAGAAAGAGCCGTGGTGTGCGTTTTCGCCGGAAAACGCGTTTTCGGCCGAAAACGTGTACGTTTGCACTTCCCCGCCACAGGGAAGCTGCTAGCCGGGAATTCTCTGCCTGGTTCTACCCGCTGCCCGGAACGCTACGCAGGGCAAAAGCGGTTCTCGTCCTCCGTGCTTGCTTTTTCTCAGAAAGAGCCGTGGTGTGCGTTTTCGCCGGAAAACGCGTTTTCGGCCGAAAACGTGTACGTTTGCACTTCCCCGCCACAGGGAAGCTGCTAGCCGGGAATTCTCTGCCTGGTTCTACCCGCTGCCCGGAACGCTACGCAGGGCAAAAGCGGTTCTCGTCCTCCGTGCTTGCTTTTTCTCAGAAAGAGCCGTGGTGTGCGTTTTCGCCGGAAAACGCGTTTTCGGCCGAAAACGTGTACGTTTGCACTTCCCCGCCACAGGGAAGCTGCTAGCCGGGAATTCTCTGCCTGGTTCTACCCGCTGCCCGGAACGCTACGCAGGGCAAAAGCGGTTCTCGTCCTCCGTGCTTGCTTTTACTCAGAAAGAGCCGTGGTGTGCGTTTTCGCCGGAAAACGCGTTTTCGGCCGAAAACGTGTACGTTTGCACTTCCCCGCCACAGGGAAGCTGCTAGCCGGGAATTCTCTGCCTGGTTCTACCCGCTGCCCGGAACGCTACGCAGGGCAAAAGCGCTTCTCGTCCTCCGTGCTTGCTTTTTCTCAGAAAGAGCCGTGGTGTGCGTTTTCGCCGGAAAACGCGTTTTCGGCCGAAAACGTGTACGTTTGCACTTCCCCGCCACAGGGAAGCTGCTAGCCAGGAATTCTCTGCCTGGTTCTACCCGCTGCCCGGAACGCTACGCAGGGCAAAAGCGGTTCTCGTCCTCCGTGCTTGCTTTTTCTCAGAAAGAGCCGTGGTGTGCGATTTCGCCGGAAAACGCGTTTTCGGCCGAAAACGTGTACGTTTGCACTTCCCCGCCACAGGGAAGCTGCTAGCCGGGAATTCTCTGCCTGGTTCTACCCGCTGCCCGGAACGCTACGCAGGGCAAAAGCGGTTCTCGTCCTCCGTGCTTGCTTTTTCTCAGAAAGAGCCGTGGTGTGCGTTTTCGCCGGAAAACGCGTTTTCGGCCGAAAACGTGTACGTTTGCACTTCCCCGCCACAGGGAAGCTGCTAGCCGGGAATTCTCTGCCTGGTTCTACCCGCTGCCCGGAACGCTACGCAGGGCAAAAGCGGTTCTCGTACTCCGTGCTTGCTTTTTCTCAGAAAGAGCCGTGGTGTGCGATTTCGCCGGAAAACGCGTTTTCGGCCGAAAACGTGTACGTTTGCACTTCCCCGCCACAGGGAAGCTGCTAGCCGGGAATTCTCTGCCTGGTTCTACCCGCTGCCCGGAACGCTACGCAGGGCAAAAGCGCTTCTCGTCCTCCGTGCTTGCTTTTTCTCAGAAAGAGCCGTGGTGTGCGTTTTCGTCCGGAAAACGCGTGTTCGGCCGAAAACGTGTACGTTTGCACTTCCCCGCCACAGGGAAGCTGCTAGCCGGGAATTCTCTGCCTGGTTCTACCCGCTGCCCGGAACGCTACGCAGGGCAAAAGCGGTTCTCGTCCTCCGTGCTTGCTTTTTCTCAGAAAGAGCCGTGGTGTGCGTTTTCGCCGGAAAACGCGTTTTCGGCCGAAAACGTGTACGTTTGCACTTCCCCGCCACAGGGAAGCTGCTAGCCGGGAATTCTCTGCCTGGTTCTACCCGCTGCCCGGAACGCTACGCAGGGCAAAAGCGGTTCTCGTCCTCCGTCCTTGCTTTTTCTCAGAAAGAGCCGTGGTGTGCGTTTTCGCCGGAAAACGCGTTTTCGGCCGAAAACGTGTACGTTTGCACTTCCCCGCCACAGGGAAGCTGCTAGCCGGTAATTCTCTGCCTGGTTCTACCCGCTGCCCGGAACGCTACGCAGGGCAAAAGCGGTTCTCGTCCTCCGTGCTTGCTTTTTCTCAGAAAGAGCCGTGCTGTGCGTTTTCGCCGGAAAACGCGTTTTCGGCCGAAAACGTTTACGTTTGGACTTCCCCGCCACAGGGAAGCTGCTACCCGGGAATTCTCTGCCTGGTTCTACCCGCTGCCCGGAGCGCTACGCAGGGCAAACGCAACTCTCGTCCTCCGTGCTTGCTTTTTCTCAGAAAGAGCCGTGGTGTGCGTTTTCGCCGGAAAACGCGTTTTCGGCCGAAAACGTGTACGTTTGCACTTCCCCGCCACAGGGAAGCTGCTAGCCGGGAATTCTCTGCCTGGTTTTACCCGCTGCCCGGAACGCTACGCAGGGCAAAAGCGGTTCTAGTCCACCGTGCTTGCTTTTTCTCAGAAAGAGCCGTGGTGTGCGTTTTCGCCGGAAAACGCCTTTTCGGACGAAAACGTGTACGTTTGCACTTCCCCGCCACAGGGAAGCTGCTAGCCGGGAATTCTCTGCCTGGTTCTACCCGCTGCCCGGAACGCTACGCAGGGCAAAAGCGGTTCTCGTCCTCCGTGCTTGCTTTTTCTCAGAAAGAGCCGTGGTGTGCGTTTTCGCTGGAAAACGCGTTTTCGGCCGAAAACGTGTACGTTTGGACTTCCCCGCCACAGGGAAGCTGCTAGCCGGGAATTCTATGCCTGGTTCTACCCGCTGCCCGGAACGCTACGCAGAGCAAAAGCGGTTCTCGTCCTCCATGCTTGCTTTTTCTCAGAAAGATCCGTGGTGTGCTTTTTCTTTTGAAAATACGTTTTCGGACGAAAATGTGTATGTTTGCACTTCCCCGCCACAGGGAAGCTGCTAGCGGGAATTCTCTGCCTGGTTCTACCCGCTTCCCAGAACGCTACGCAGGGCAAACGCGACTCTCGTCCTCCGTGCTTGCTTTTTCTCAGAAAGATCCGTGGTGTGCGTTTTCGCCGGAAAACGCGTTTTCGGCCGAAAATGTGTACGTTTGCACTTCCCCGCCACAGGGAAGCTGCTAGCCGGGAATTCTCTGCCTGGTTCTACCCGCTGCCCGGAACGCTACGCAGGGCAAAAGCGCTTCTCGTCCTCCGTGCTTGCTTTTTCTCAGAAAGAGCCGTGGTGTGCGTTTTCGCCGGAAAACGCGTTTTCGGCCGAAAACGTGTACGTTTGCACTTCCCCGCCACAGGGAAGCTGCTAGCCGGGAATTCTCTGCCTGGTTCTACCCGCTGCCCGGAACGCTACGCAGGGCAAAAGCGGTTCTCGTCCTCCGTGCTTGCTTTTTCTCAGAAAGAGCCGTGGTGTGCGTTTTCGCCGGAAAACGCGTGTTCGGCCGAAAACGTGTACGTTTGCACTTCCCCGCCACAGGGAAGCTGCTAGCCGGGAATTCTCTGCCTGGTTCTACCCGCTGCCCGGAACGCTACGCAGGGCAAAAGCGGTTCTCGTCCTCCGTGCTTGCTTTTTCTCAGAAGGAGCCGTGGTGTGCGTTTTCGCCGGAAAACGCGTGTTCGGCCGAAAACGTGTACGTTTGCACTTCCCCGCCACAGGGAAGCTGCTAGCCGTGAATTCTCTGCCTGGTTCTACCCGCTGCCCGGAACGCTACGCAGGGCAAAAGCGGTTCTCGTCCTCCGTGCTTGCTTTTTCTCAGAAAGAGCCGTGGTGTGCGTTTTCGCTGGAAAACGCGTTTTCGGCCGAAAACGTGTACGTTTGGACTTCCCCGCCACAGGGAAGCTGCTAGCCGGGAATTCTCTGCCTGGTTCTACCCGCTGCCCGGAACGCTACGCAGACCAAAAGCGGTTCTCGTCCTCCGTGCTTGCTTTTTCTCAGAAAGAGCCGTGGTGTGCGTTTTCGCCGGAAAACGCGTTTTCGGCCGAAAACGTGTACGTTTGCACTTCCCCGCCACAGGGAAGCTGCTAGCCGGGAATTCTCTGCCTGGTTCTACCCGCTGCCCGGAACGCTACGCAGGGCAAAAGCGGTTCTCGTCCTCCGTGCTTGCTTTTTCTCAGAAAGAGCCGTGGTGTGCGTTTTCGCCGGAAAACGCGTTTTCGGCCGAAAACGTGTACGTTTGCACTTCCCCGCCACAGGGAAGCTGCTAGCCGGGAATTCTCTGCCTGGTTCTACCCGCTGCCCGGAACGCTACGCAGGGCAAAAGCGGTTCTCGTCCTCCGTGCTTGCTTTTTCTCAGAAAGAGCCGTGGTGTGCGTTTTCGCCGGAAAACGCGTTTTCGGCCGAAAACGTGTACGTTTGCACTTCCCCGACACAGGGAAGCTGCTAGCCGGGAATTCTCTGCCTGGTTCTACCCGCTGCCCGGAACGCTACGCAGGGCAAAAGCGGTTCTCGTCCTCCGTGCTTGCTTTTTCTCAGAAAGAGCCGTGGTGTGCGTTTTCGCCGGAAAACGCGTTTTCGGCCGAAAACGTGTACGTTTGCACTTCCCCGCCACAGGGAAGCTGCTAGCCGGGAATTCTCTGCCTGGTTCTACCCGCTGCCCGGAACGCTACGCAGGGCAAAAGCGGTTCTCGTCCTCCGTGCTTGCTTTTTCTCAGAAAGAGCCGTGGTGTGCGTTTTCGCCGGAAAACGCGTTTTCGGCCGAAAACGTGTACGTTTGCACTTCCCCGCCACAGGGAAGCTGCTAGCCGGGAATTCTCTGCCTGGTTCTACCCGCTGCCCGGAACGCTACGCAGGGCAAAAGCGGTTCTCGTCCTCCGTGCTTACTTTTTCTCAGAAAGAGCCGTGGTGTGCTTTTTCGTTTGAAAATGCGTTTTCGGCCGAAAACGTGTACGTTTGCACTTCCCCGCCACAGGGAAGCTGCTAGCCGGGAATTCTCTGCCTGGTTCTACCCGCTGCCCGGAACGCTACGCAGGGCAAACGCGATTCTCGTCCTCCGTGCTTGCTTTTTCTCAGAAAGAGCCGTGGTGTGCGTTTTCGCCGGAAAACTCGTTTTCGGCCGAAAACGTGTACGTTTGCACTTCCCCGCCACAGGGAAGCTGCTAGCCGGGAATTCTCTGCCTGGTTCTACCCGCTGCCCGGAACGCTACACAGGGCAAAAACGGTTCTCGTCCTCCGTGCTTGCTTTTTCTCAGAAAGAGCCGTGGTGTGCGTTTTCGCCGCAAAACGCGTTTTCGGCCGAAAACGTTTACGTTTGGACTTCCCCGCCACAGGGAAGCTGCTAGCCGGGAATTCTCTGCCTGGTTCTACCCGCTGCCCGGAACGCTACGCAGGGCAAACGCAACTCTCGTCCTCCGTGCTTGCATTTTCTCAGAAAGAGCCGTGGTGTGCGTTTTCGCCGGAAAACGCATTTTCGGCCGAAAACGTGTACGTTTGCACTTCCCCGCCACAGGGAAGCTGCTAGCCGGGAATTCTCTGCCTGGTTCTACCCGCTGCCCGGAACGCTACGCAGGGCAAAAGCGGTTCTCGTCCTCCGTGCTTGCTTTTTCTCAGAAAGAGCCGTGGTGTGCGTTTTCGCCGGAAAACGCGTTTTCGGCCGAAAACGTGTACGTTTGCACTTCCCCGCCACAGGGAAGCTGCTAGCCGGGAATTCTCTGCCTGGTTCTACCCGCTGCCCGGAACGCTACGCAGGGCAAAAGCGGTTCTCGTCCTCCGTGCTTGCTTTTTCTCAGAAAGAGCCGTGGTGTGCGATTTCGCCGGAAAACGCGTTTTCGACCAAAAACGTGTACGTTTGCACTTCCCCGCCACAGGGAAGCTGCTAGCCGGGAATTCTCTGCCTGGTTCTACCCGCTGCCCGGAACGCTACGCAGGGCAAAAGCGGTTCTCGTCCTCCGTGCTTGCTTTTTCTCAGAAAGAGCCGTGGTGTGCGTTTTCGCCGGAAAACGCGTTTTCGGCCGAAAACGTGTACGTTTGCACTTCCGCGACACAGGGAAGCTGCTAGCCGGGAATTCTCTGCCTGGTTCTACCCGCTGCCCGGAACGCTACGCAGGGCAAACGCGACTCTCGTCCTCCGTGCTTGCTTTTTCTCAGAAAGAGCGGTGGTGTGCGTTTTCGCCGGAAAACGCGTGTTCGGCCGAAAACGTGTACGTTTGCACTTCCCCGCCACAGGGAAGCTGCTAGCCGGGAATTCTCTGCATGATTCTACCCGCTGCCCAGAACGCTACGCAGGGCAAAAGCGGTTCTCGTCCACCGTGCTTGCTTTTTCTCAGAAAGAGAAGTGCTGTGCGTTTTCGCCGGAAAACGCGTTTTCGGCCGAAAACGTGTACGTTTGCACTTCCCCGCCACAGGGAAGCTGCTAGCCGGGAATTCTCTGCCTGGTTCTACCCGCTGCCCGGAACGCTACGCAGGGCAAAAGCGGTTCTCGTCCTCCGTGCTTGCTTTTTCTCAGAAAGAGCCGTGGTGTGCGTTTTCGCCGGAAAACGCGTTTTCGGCCGAAAACGTGTACGTTTGCACTTCCCCGCCACAGGGAAGCTGCTAGCCGGGAATTCTCTGCCTGGTTCTACCCGCTGCCCGGAACGCTACGCAGGGCAAAAGCGGTTCTCGTCCTCCGTGCTTGCTTTTTCTCAGAAAGAGCCGTGGTGTGCGTTTTCGCCGGAAAACGCGTTTTCGGCCGAAAACGTGTACGTTTGCACTTCCCCGCCACAGGGAAGCTGCTAGCCGGGAATTCTCTGCCTGGTTCTACCCGCTGCCCGGAATGCTACGCAGGGCAAAAGCGGTTCTCGTCCTCCGTGCTTGCTTTTTCTCAGAAAGAGCCGTGGTGTGCTTTTTCGTTTGAAAATGCGTTTTCGGCCGAAAACGTGTACGTTTGCACTTCCCCGCCACAGGGAAGCTGCTAGCCGGGAATTCTCTGCCTGGTTTTACTCGCTGCCTGGAACGCTATGCAGGGCAAAAGCGGTTCTTGTCCTCCGTGCTTGCTTTTTCTCAGAAAGAGCCTTGGTTTGCGTTTTCACTTTAAATCGCATTTTCGGCCGAAAACGTGTACGTTTGCACTTCCCCGCCACCGGGAAGCTGCTAGCCGGGTATTCTCTGCCTGTTTTTACTCGCTGCCCGAACGCTATGCAGGGCAAAAGCGGTTCTCATCCTCCCTTCTTGTTTTGGCTCACAATGAGCCTTGGTGCGCTTTTTACCGGGAAACGCGTTTACGGCCGAAAACTTGTACGTTTGCACTTCCCAGCCAAAGAGAAGCTGCTAGCCTGTAATTCTCTGCCTCGATTTTCTCGCTTCCTGATAAGCTGTCCTGGGCAACATCTACTCTCCTTCTCCACGCTTCCTTTATCTCAGAATCAGCATTGGTTTGCTTTTCCATAAGCAAATTTTTTTCTGTGTAATTCTTTAACACTTCCAGGCACAGGCAGTGTTCTAGTCAAGAACTCTCTACCTGGCTTTTTCCAGTGCTCTGAAACCTATCCAGGGCAAAATGGGTTCTCTTACTCTTTGCTTGATTTTGCTCTTCATCAGCATTGGTTTACTTTAATCGAGCCAAACGTGCTTCTGCGAAACAATGTGAACACTTCCACTCCCAGGCACAGAGAAGTTGCTCTTAGGGACTTCTCTTGCTAACTTTCTTCACTATTCTTCTACCTATCCAGGCCAATAGCAATTCTGATGCTCTGTGCTTTCTTTTGTTCTGAATCAGCCTTGGTGTCCTTCCACCAATGCCAACACATCTCTGCTTAACAATGTGAACCCTTCTTCTTCCCTCATTAGGATTACGTTTCAGATTTGTGTTAACTATTATGGTTAGTTTTATGATTAGGGTTTAGTGTTAGGCTTAGGTCCTAAGTGTTAGGCCTTTAGGCTTATGGTTATGGTTAGTTCCTTAGTGTTAGTGTGTTAGGTTTAGGGTTAGGTTTTATAATTTGGGTTATCTTTAGGGTTAGGCTTATACGTTATAGTTAGGTTCATTTTATGGTTTGGGGGTTAGGGTTCTTGTTACTGTATATCATTAAGGTTTGGGTTAGTGTTTGGTTTAGGTGTTAGTGTTAGTCATTAGTGTTATGTTTAATTTTAGGGTTAGTGTTAGGATTAGTCTTATGTTAAGTGTTATTATTAGCGCTAGTGTTAGGGCTTAGTGATAGGGTTAGAAGTTAGTTTTAACATTAGGGTTAGAGTTCAAGTTAGGGTTTGTCATAAGTGTAAGATTGTTAGTGTTATCGTTAGGGTTTAGGTTTATTGTTAGGGTTAGGTTCATGGTTTAGTTTTATGCATAGGTTTATCATTAGTAGTAGGGTTTAGGGTTATGATTAGTGTTGTCTTTAGTGTTAGGGTTAGGGATTAGGGTAAGGGTTAGGGTTAGGTTGAGGGTGAGGGTGAGTGTGAGTGTAAAGGTTAGGTTGAGTGTGATGGTGAGGATTAGGGTGAGGGTTAGAGTTAGGGTGAGGTTTAGGGCTATTTTTATGGTAAGTAAGGGTTAGTTTTAGGATTGGAGTTAGTGTTAGCATTAGGATGTAGGTTTAGTGTTAATGTTGAGTTAGGGTTTAGGGTTAGGGATTAGTGTTACAGTTAGGGTTACGGTTGCTTAGGCTTAGGGATAGTATTAGGGTGGGTTAGGGTTAGGATTAAAGGTTAGAGTTGGTTTTAGGGTTAGGTTTGGGGTTGAGGCCATTAGGGTTAGAGCCATTAGGATTAGGGTTAGGGCCATTAAGGTTAGGGTTATGGGTTTTGTTTAGGGTTAGGGTTAGGGTTGGGTTAGGGTTAGGTTAATGGGTAGGGCTAGGGGTTAAATTTGGGGTTAGGTTTAGTGTTAGGATGAAGGTTAGGGGTTAGGGTTAAGGCCATTGGGGTTAGAGCTGTACAGGTTAGGGTTGGGGTTAGAGTTAGGGTTAAGGGCTAGGGTTAGCTTTAGGGTAGTTTAGGGTTAGGGTTTGGTTTAGGGATATGGGTTAGGGTAAGTGTTAGGGGTTAGGTTTAGTGTATGCCTTTAGGTTTAGGGTTAGGATAAGTGAGGAGACAGAGACACGGACTCTGTGTTGAGTGTAATGAGACAGAGACCTTTATTATTATTAACACTGAGAATTTATACTATCTTCAAAGCTATGTCAGTAAGCACGAGTTAGGCTGAGTTATTATAATTGGTTACAATGTACTGTGCATTTGCTGTCCGCGTGTTCTAGTCTATACACTAATTGGCTAAAATAAAAGATTAACTCTACCATCGGCATCCTGGTTATCAGTCCTTTAGTTCTTTAGTTCTGCAACTCTGCATTTTCTGGTTTACCGGCTGCCAACTTTCTTCAATCGTTCTTTATTCTTCAGTCAAGGACATCATTGAGCCAAGATGTCCATTTTCTGCCAAAAAGCTCTCCACAGATAAGGACTAGGGTTAGAGATTAGGGTTAGGTGTTAGAGTTAGGGTTACATTTAGGCTTAGGTTTAGAGTTGGGGTTAAGGTTAGGCTTTATGTTTTAGGGTTAGGTGTTAGGGTTAGTGGTTAGGGATAGAATTTGCATTAGGCTTAGGCTTAGGGTTAGGGCTAGGTTTAGGGTTAGGTTGAGGGTGTGTGTGAGAGTGTTAGGCTGAGTGTGATGGTTAGGGTGAGGTTTAGGCTTAGGGTTATTGTTAGGGTAGGTTAGGTTTAGTTTTAGGATTAGAGTTTGTGTTAGCATTACGATTTAGGGTGAGCGCTATGGTAAGGGTGAGATTTTAGGGGTTAGTGTTAAACTTAGGGTTAGGGTTTAGGGTTAAGGGTTAGTGTTAGGGTGGATTAGGGTTAGGTTTAGGATTAGAGTTAGTACCGTTAGGATTTAGGGTTAGGGTTTAGGGTGAGGGTTATGGTAAGGGTTAGGTTTTAGGAATTAGTATTAAAGTTAGGGTTAGGGTTTAGGGTTAAGGGTTAGTGTTATGGTAAGTGGTAGGGTGGGTAAGGGTTAGGGATAGGGTTAGGGTTACGGGTTAGGCTTGGTTTTAGTGTTAGGTTTAGGGTTAGGGCCATTAAGGTTACAGCCATTAGGTTTAGGGTTAGGGCTATTAGGGTTAGGGTTAGTGTTAGGTTTCAGGGCTTGGTTTAGGGGTAGGGTTAGTGCGCTAGTTTGAAAACAAACTAGTGGGAGACACCAAGTCAGAATAACAATTTAATAGGGAAATAAAAAGGGGGGGATATATATAGATATAGATATATATATATAGGCAGATAACAAGATAACACTGGGTTAAATTGACAGAGTCAGGATACAACCTGACACCCTGTTAATCAGGGTGGTGGCAGCAGTCCAGTAGAATGGTGGCTGCAGTCCCCCTGAAGCGGTGATCCTGTAGAAAGAAGGTCTGCTCTTCCTCAGAAAAGTCCAGTGGTGGCTAAGTAGCTCCTGTCCTCTGGAAATCCAGTGGAAAAGAGAGTGTCTCTGGTATTCAGAATCTCAGATTATATCCAGGATGGAATGCTCCGTTTCTCCCTCTGGGTGGAGCATCTCACAATGGGATAATGAGTTATGCTGCATGGCATTGATGGGCCATTAACAGAAAGATAGTCTGGGGGGAGGAGGCAAGGAAACACTGCCCCACCTGATTTCAACAGCTCGTGAGGATGGTAATAGAATACGCTGCAACCCAGGACAGTTAGTGTTAGGGTTAGGGTTAGTGTAGGTTAGAGTTAGGGTTAAGGTTAGGGGTAGGCTTTCGGGGTTAGGGTTACTTTTAGGGTTATGGTTAGGTTTAAGGGTTGGGTTTAGAGTTAGGATTAGGGCTAGGGTTAGGTTTAGCGTTAGGTGTTATGGTTAGGTTTAGTCTTGGGGTTAGTGTAAGGGATTGTTTTGGACTGTATGTCTTAATCACTGCTGTTACACCACCACCCCTTCCTGGCCTCAGTGTCTTGTGGACATGGAGAAGTACAATCTTGAGAAGAGGAACTGTCCCTGACAAAACCGTGACGTCTGCCCGAAGTTAAGCCAGGGTGAAGAAGACGTGCAGGCTGGCATGACCACCGTGAACACCTGGGCATGCACGCATGGAGGACCTTGAGGTGACACGTGTTACAATGAGCCCCGTGGAAATGGGCTGACTTTTGGGGAAAATCATGGGGACTGGGACAATAAAAGGACTGTGTACTCCTTTCTCTGACTCTCTCTCTCTCTCTCCCTCTCACTCTTGTCATCACTCTTGGAGCTTGGAGCACCATCACCTGCACCGAGATCAAGCCAAAGGTACATTGCTGGATTCATGGTGGTGGTAATTAATCTTGCTGCATCTCTACCGTTTTTCTTGCTTAGGGATTCTGACTTTTCCTTCCTTTTTCTCTCTATCCTATCACTATTACCAGTTGTGTGCAAAATAAAGTTCACAAGGTTGTACAGCATCTGACCTTATTTGTTTCTTAATCTCGTACTTGGCATTGTTTAAGAACCCTCCCCGATATCAGATAGGGACAGTTAGGTTTAGGGTAAGTGCAACTATGTTTAAGGCTATTAGGGGTAGGGTTAGGTTGAGGGATAGGGTTATGGGTTAGTATTAGGGCTAGAGTAAGTGTTTGGTTTGGGTTAGGGTTATGAATTAGATTTAGGGTTTAGGGTTAGGAATAGGGTTAGTTTTAGGGGTTATTGTTAGGGTTTATGGTTAGGGATAGGGTTAGGGTTAGGCTTAGGGTTAGGTTTAGGCTTAAGGTTTAGGTTTAGGGGTAGGTATGGGTTAGCGTTATGTCCTTACAGTTATATCCTTAGGTTTAGACTTAGGTTTAGGGTTTACGTTTAAGTTTAGGTTCAGGGTTAGGGGTTAGTGTTAGAGCCTTAGGTTTAGGGCTAGGTTTAGTTATAGGGTTAGGGTTAGGGCCTTAGTTTTAGGGTTAGTTTAAGGGTTATGGTTAGTGTTAGGTGTTAGGGTTAGATTTAGGGTTCAGATTAGGGGTTAGGGTTATGTTTATGAGTTAGTGTTATAGGTTAGGGTTTGATTAGGTTTAGGTTTAGGGTTAATGGTTAGGATTAGGGTTAGGTTTACTTTAGAGGTACAGTTAAAGGTTAGATTTAGTGGTTAGTGTTAGAGTTAGGGTGAGGTTTAGGGTTAAGTTTTGGGATTAGCATCAGCGTTAGGGTTCAGGTTAGGGTTTAGGTTTAGATTTCATTGTTAGGGTTAGGGTTTGGGTTAGGGTTACAGTTAGGGGTTAAATTCTAGGATTAGAGTTACTTTTACGGTAGGCTAGAGTTAAGTTTAGGGTTACGGTTAGGGTTAGGGTTATAGTTAGGTTTAGGCATTAGGGTAAGGATTAGGGTTAGGTTAAAGGTGAGGGTGAGTTAGGTTGAGTGTGATCGTGAGGGTTAGGGTGAGGGTAAGAGTTAGGTGAGGGTTAGGGTTAGGATTATTGTTAGGGTAGGTTAGGTTTCGGTTTAGGATTAGGGTTAGTGTTAGCGTTAGGATTTAGGGTTAGGATTTAGAGTGAGGGTTATCGTAAGGGTTAGGGGTTAGGGATAGGGTTAAAATTAGGGTTAGGTGTTAAGGTTGGGTTTAGTGTTACAGATAGGGTTAGACTGGGTTGTGTTTATGATTAGGTTTAGGCTTAGAGCCATTAGGGTTAGGGTTTTTGTTAGAGTTTAGGGTTCGGGGTTAGGTTTAGGGTTGGATTAGGCTAAGAGTTAAGAGTAGGGCTAGGAGTTAAAGTTGGTCTTAGGTGTAGTGTTAGGGTGAGGGTTAGGTTTAGGGCAATTAGGGTAAAGCCATTCTGTTTAGAGTTAGGGTTAGGGCCTTAAAGTTAGGGGTTTAGGGTTCAGGTTAGGTTTAGGGTTAGGGTTTCAGGTAAGGTTTAGGAATTTAGGGATATGGCCTAAGGGTTAGGGTTAGGATTAGGTTAGGTTTAGAGATTATGTTTAGGGTAGGTTAGTTTTACGGTTAGGGTTAGGCTTATCGTTAGGTGTAGGGTTTAGGGTTAGGTTTAAATTTAGGGTTAGGGTTAGAGTCAGGGTTAGGATTAGGGTTAGGTTTAGGACCTTAGGGTTTGGTTAGGGTTATATTTACAGTAGGTTGGCTTTACTTTTAGTGTTGTGGTTTGGGTTAGGGTGAGGTTTTTGGGTTAGTGTTATGGTAAGGGTTTGGATTTAGGGTTAGGGATCAGGGTTAGGGTTAGATTTAGGGTTAGGGCCATTAGGGTTAGGGTCATTAATGTTAGGGTTAGGGTCAGGATTTAGGGTTAAGGGTTAAGTTTAGGGTTAGGTTTAGGGTAGCCCATTAGGGTTAGATTTAGGGTTAGGGGCTAGTGTTAGGGTTAGGTTTATGTTTATGGTTAGGGATAGAGGTTAAGTTTAGGGTTAGGGGTTAAGATTAGAGTGAGCATTAGGGCCTAGGGTTAGGGCGTTAGTGTTAGGGCCTTAATGCTAGTGTCTTAGGTTTAGGGCCTTAGGGTTAGGGTTAGCATTTGTGTTAGGGGTTGGGATTAAGGTTAGCGTTAGGAATAGGATTAGGGGTCATGTTTAGGGTGTAGCAATAGAGTTAGGGTTAGGTTTAGGCTTAGGGTTTGACTTAGGTTAGGTTTAGGTGTTAGGGCTAGGGCTAGAGTTAGGGTTACGGTACGCCGTTAGGATTAGTGTTAGGGTCATAGGTTTAGGGTTAGAGATGGGGTTAGGGCTTAGGCTTATGGTTACGGTTAAGGGTTAGGGTTAGGTCTCGTGTTAGTGTTTCGGTTAAAGGTTAGGTTTATAGGTTACAGGTTAGTGTTACAGTTAGTGTTATGGTTAGGGTTAGGGTTTGGTTTAGGCTTAGGTTTGGGTTAGGGTACAACATTAAGGTTAGGGTTAGGATCAGGGTTAGGGTTAGTGTTGAGAGTCACAATTAGGGTTAGGGCTAATGTTAGGGTTATGGCTTTAGGGTTAGTCTTAGAGTTAGGTTGAGGGGTTAAGATTAAGGCCTTAGGGATGGGGACTAAGGGTTGGGGTTTGGGTTAGGGTGAGGTTAGGTCTATGGTTAGGGTTAGGTTTAGGGTTATGGTTAGGAGTTAGGTTTAGGGGTAAGGGTTATTCTTAGGGGTTAGGGAAGGTTTAAGGTTACGGTTTGTATTAGGGACAGATTTAGTTTAGATTAGATTTGGGTTTAGGGTTAATGTTATGTTTAGGCTTCAGGTTATGATTTGGGGTTAAGGTTAGGGTTTACGGTTAGGGGTTGTGGTAGGGTTAGGTGTTAGGGTTAGGGCCTTAGGGTTAGGGTTTTAGGGTTAGACTTAGGTTTAGAGTTAGGGGCTAGGGTTAGGGTTAGGTCCTTAGGGATAGGGCCTTAGGGTTAGTTTTAAGGTTAGAGTTAGGGTTTAGGCGTAGGGTAGGTTAGCTTTAGGGTTAGGGTTAGGTTTAAAGTGAGGTTTAGGATTAGGGTTAGGTTTAGGGTTAGTGTTAGGTTTAGAGTTAGGGGATAGTGCTAGGGCCTTAGGGTTAGGTTTAAGGTTAGGGTTAGTTTAGGGCTAGGGTTAGGGTGTAGGTGTAGGGTAGGTTAGTTTTAGGATTAAGGTGAGGTTTAGGATTAGTGTTAGGTTTAGAATTGGGGTTTAGGATTAGGTTCACTGTAGGTTAGGGTTCAATTTAGGATTGAGTTTAGTGGTAAGGTTAGATTTGGAGTTTAGGGTTAGGGTTATGGCAAGGGTTAGGGGTTAGTGTTAGAATAAGGGTTGGGGTTAAGGTTATCGTTAGGGATTATGGTTAGTGTTACATATTTTAGTGTTAGGAACATTAGTGTTATGGCCATTAGGGATAGGGTTGGGTGAGGGTTAGGTTTAGGGTTAGTGTTAAGTTTAGGCATTGTGGTTAGAGTTTGCCATTAGGATAAGGATTAGGTATAGGTGTTAGTGTTAGGGCTAAGGGTTAGGGATACGACCTTAGGGTTATGGATTAGATTTAAGGTTAGCATTATGGTTATGTTTAGGGTGTAGAGTTAGGGTTAGTTTAGGTTTAGGGGTTAGAGTTAGATATTAGGTTTAGGGTTAAGGTTAGGATTAGGGGTTAGTTTTAGGGTTAGTGTACACCATTACAGTTAGGGTTAGGATTAAGGTAAGGGTTAGGGCCTTACGGTTAGGGCCTTAGGGTTAGCACTTTAGGGTTAGGGATTATAATTAGGGTTATGGTTAGGGTTAGGTGTTAGGGTTAGGATTAAGGATTAGGGTTGGGGTATGTGTTTAAGGTTAGGGTTTTAGGGCTAGGGGTTGGGTTTAGGATTAGGGATAGAGAGAATGTGAAGCTGAGATTTAGGGTGAGGGTGAAGGTGAGGGTAGGGTTATGTTTAGGGTTAGTGTTTAGTTTTAGGTTTATGGTTAGGGAATAGATTTAGGGTTAGTGTTGGAGGTTAGGAATAGACCCTTAGATCTGGGGTGTTATGATAGGGTTTGGTTTAGGGTGGGTGTGATGGTTTAGGCCCTGCTGGGACCGGAGACCATGTTGCCGTTGTCCCTCCCCCATACTCGGGCTGGACAGCCTGAAAGTGATGCACAAACCACAGGGTTGAAAAAAGGAGAAATTTAATACAACAGTGTAATAAATAACAATCTGAACAAGAACAATAGCATTAAAAACGACAATAAGCAGTAATAACAATAAACAAAACATATACAGAGAAATACCACAATGGACACAGTCAGCTCACGGCACGTGCTTCCCAGGACCAAAACCACAAAGGAAAGCTTCCTGCATCCTAATGCCAGACCTAACATCAGCATGGCATGAATAACCTGGCTAGAGAACCCTTCACCCTGCCTGGGAGAAACTTAACCCTATCCTAGCTAACCGGGACATAATCCACATAATCCACCCCTTTATTCTATACCATCTGCATCATGTCCAGCTGCCATTTAGCAGTTAACAATAACAAAATAACAATTTACAAAGGCATAACATAATTCACGGTGTGTTCTTACCCAGAATCAAGTCCCCCTGTGGTACGCATCGGACCTCTCCATCGTCTTGCATCACCCATCAGGTACACCCAGGTCCTTCGGCAAAAGCAATCCTGTGGATGGGTGTGCCTTTACCTTTGTCTGACGCAGGACTAAACCAGAAAATTTTTCCCAATATATTCCTCATGTGCACCACAGGGACTTTATCCCCATCTACAGCACGTGGAAGTTTTGACTCAGCCGGGGCAGCTGTACTGGCAGATCCTCTTGTGTTGACTAACCAGGTGGCCTTTGCTAGATGCATGACCCAGTCTTTGAAGGTCCCACCTCCCAATGCTTTCAACGTGGTTTTTAACAGTCCATTGTAGTACTCGATCTTCCCAGAGGCTGGCGCGTGGTAGGGGATATGGTAGATCCACTCGATGCCATGTTCTTCTGCCCAGGCATTTATGAGGTTGTTGTGGAAGTGGGTCCCATTGTCTGACTCAATTCACTCTGGGATGCCATGTCATCACAGGACTTGGGTTTCAATGCCCAGGATGGTGTTCCAGGCGGTGGCGTGGGGCGCTGGGTGAGTTTCCAGCCATGCAGTGGTTACTTCCACCATTGTGAGCACGTGGCGCTTCCTGTGGCGGGTCTGTGGCAGTGTGATGTAGTCGATCTGCCAGGCCTCTCCATATCTGTATTTCAGCCATTGCTCTCCATTTCGCTGGGGCATCACCCACTTGGTATCTTGATTGCAGCACACATCTCACATCTGTGGATGATCTCTGCAATGGTGTCAATAGTGATGCCCACCCCTTGATCTTGAGCCCACCTGTATGTTCCATCTCTACGTTGGTGGCCCGAAGTTCACCTTTGCGCTGCCAGTCCAAGTCCACCTGAGCCACTCTAATCTTAGCAGCTTGGTCTGCCTGCTGGTTGTGTCGATGTTCATCACTGGCCCGACTCTTGGGTACATGGGCATCCACATGGTGCACCTTTACAATGAGGTTTTCCACATGGTCTGCAATGTCCTGCCATCCTTCAGCAGCCCAGATGGTTTTACCCAGTTGCTGTGTTTCCATTGCTGCAACCATTTCCACAGGGTATTTGCCACTGCTCACGAGTCGGTGTAGAGGTAGAGCCTCGGCCACTTTTCCCGCTCAGCAATATACAAAGCAAGTTGGGTAGCTTCCACCTCTGCAAACTGGCTCCATTCACCCCGTCCCTCAGCAGCTTCGGTGACCCGACGTGTGGGACTTCATACAGCAGACTTCCATCATCGATATTTTCCCACAATGCGACAAGACCCATCAGTGAACAGGACATATCGCTTCTCCTCATCCGGCACCTTGTTATATGGTGGGGCATCCTTAGCACATGTCACCTCCTGTTCTGGTGATATCCCAGAAACTTTGCTCTCTGGCCAGTTTGTGATCAACTCTAATATCCCTGGGGGCTGGGGTTCCCTATTCGAGCTCGTAGTGTTATCAGCGCAACGCATTTACTCCACGTGGCATCTGTTGCATGCTGTGTGGAGGAGGCCTTTCCTTTGAACATCCACCCCAGCACCGGCAGTCGGGGTGCCAGAAGGAGCTGTGTTTCAGTGTCGGCCACTTCTGAGGCAGCCCGAACTCCTTCATACGCTGCCAGTATCTCCTTCTCAGTTGGTGTATAATTAGCTTCAGAGACTTTGTGTCCCCGGCTCCAGAAACCTCAAGGTCGGCCTTGGGTTTCCCCAGGTGCTCTCTGCCAGAGGCTCCAGGCAGGGCCATTACCCCAGCTGCAGTGTAGAGCATGTTCTTAACCACCTGCCCTTCCTGGACTGGCCCGAGGGCTACTGCTTAGGAAATCTCCTGCTTAATTTGTTCAAAGGATTGTTGTTGCTCAGGGCCCCATTCAAAATCGTTCTTCTTACGGGTTACATGGTAGAGAGGGCTCACAATCAGGCTGTAGTTAGGGATGTGCATCCTTCAGAACTCCACAGCGCCCAGGAAAGACTGAGTCTCCTTTTTAGAGGTCGGTGGGGCCATGGATTTATCTTCTTTATTACCTCCACTGGGATGTGACGACACCCATCTTGCTGTTTTGTTCCTAAGAACTGAATTTCCCTTGCAGGCCCCTTACCTTTATTTTACTTGATGGCAAAGCCAGCCTTCAGGAGGATTTCAATTATCTTCTTCCCTTTCTCAAAGACTTCCTCTGCTGTGTCCTCCCCATACAATGATGTCATCAATGTACTGCAGGTGTTCTGGAGCCCCACCTTTCTCCAGTGCAGTATGGACCAGTCCATGGCAAATGGTGGAGCTGTGGTTCCACCTCTGGGGCAATCGATTCCAGGTGTACTGGATGCCTCTCCAAGCGAACGCAAACTGTGGCCTGCACTCTGGCGCTATCGGAATGGAGAAGAACGCGTTAGCAATGTCAGTCGTGGCGTACCACTTGGCTGCCTTCGACTCCAGTTCAT
Source organism: Athene noctua (assembly GCF_965140245.1). Taxonomy (NCBI): domain Eukaryota; kingdom Metazoa; phylum Chordata; class Aves; order Strigiformes; family Strigidae; genus Athene; species Athene noctua. The sequence continues at coordinate 38,341,018 of NC_134041.1, forward strand.
ACTGGAGCTCTAGCATGTCCAGCACTGCAGCGCTCATTGCTGGTGTAATTTCATTCAGGCCACGGTAGTCCACAGTTAGCCTCCATTCACCATTAGGCTTTCTCACTGGCCATATAGGGCTGTTGAAGGGTGAGTGAGTTTTGCTGATCATCTTCCATCTTTCTAGTTGACGGATCAGCTGATGGATGGGGACCAGGGAATCTCGACTGGTACAGTACCGTCTCCGGTGCACCGTCTTTGTAGCAATCGGCACTCACTGTTCCTCAACCTTAAGCCGCCCCACCACTGAGGGATCCTCTGAGAGGCCGGGTCAGGTGGACAACTGTTCAGCCTCCTCCAGGGCAGCTACTCCAAAAGCCCACCGGTACCCTTTTGGGTCTTTGAAGTACCCTCTCCTGAGATAGTGTATGCCCAGGATGCACGGGGCATCTGGGCCAGTCACAATAGGGTGCTTATGCCAGTCCTTCCCAGTCAGGCTCACTTCAGCTTCCAATAGGGTCAGCTGTTGGGATCCCCCTGTCACTCTGGAGATGCAAATGGATTCAACCCCACTGTAGCTCGATAGCATCAGGCTGCACTAATGCCAAGGCCTTATATTTTTATGGGTCTGATATGACAGGTCATCAGATCCACACTGTCCAGTAAGTCTGATTATCCCTTTCCTCCACCTGGCTGGAGGCAGGGCCCCTCTAATCCTGCTCAGCATCACTCACTTCTTGTAAGAATGATTTACTGGTCCCCTCAAGAGGGTCAGACATAACGTTCGCCATTCTATTCCGCCTGCAGGATTTCTGACTGGACAGGGGAGCTGCGCTCTTCTTGGAGGACTCCCCTTTTGTGATGGTCTTCCCTTTCAGCTGCTCTACTCGTGCAGCTAGGGCAGCAGTGGGCTGTCCATCCCACCTCCTCATGTTTTCTCCATCACCGCGGAGGAAAAACCACAGGGTGCCTCGTGGTGTGTACCTTCTGCTGCCTTTCTCTTGGGTGGGGAAACGTTTACATCTAATGGCTGAGACATCAGCCCATGCAGGTGGAACGTAGGACATGTCCTCTTCCATTTTCTGGACCCTCTGAGACAGTTCCTCCACAGCTGAAACCCAGGAATGCTGAGATGAAGGGAGATTTCCCTCATATTGCTGGAGCTTGCCAACCACTCCATCCACTGTTTGAGTGTGGGTGTCTCGGCACCAGGACACTATTGCCAATGCTTTCAAGTGTGCTTCTTGTGCACTTTTCAGGAACTTTCGCCACATCAGGTGTGTGCAAGGGGACTGATCTGTGTCCATGGATGACTGCTCATCATTCAGATCACCATAAATCATGTCAAACACAGCCAGTTCTCTGAGGTTCTGGATGCCTTTTTCAATGTTGGTCCATTTGCTTAGCTGACATAGAATATCATCCTTGTAGGGGTGCCTCTCCCTTACACTGAGCAGGAGTTGCCTCCAAAGGCTGCGGGTTTGAGTCTGTTTCCCTATTGCCCTATCAATGCCAGCAGCCTTGGCCAAAGATCCCAGCTGCTTGGCCCCTCTCCCCTCCGTTTCAAAAGCACTGTTTCCATTGTCCCAGCATCAGAGCAGCCAGGTGCAAATCTGCTCGCCTCCCAGGTGGCCGAAATCTCTCTGCGTATCTCACAACTCAGTCGGGGATAGAGGTTGGACGATCACCACTGGCTCTTCCTCCTGTTCCCGTGATGGGCCTGGCTCATCCCCATCCCCCACTTTGCGAGCTGACTTTCTGGTATATTTTGTTTTCTGTATCGGGGCGACTGATACTGGCACTGGCTTTCTCTCTGGCTCAGCTGCTGTGCTGGTGGAGGCAACTGTTACTGACTCTGCCTGTTCCCATGGTCCAGCTGCTGTACTAGTAAGTTCATTCTCAGATCCTGTAGCCCTTTCTCCCCTTGAGTGGTATTAAAAAGGACACGGTAGCCATGGGCAAGTCCCCAACACATCGCAGCGATTTGTGCCTCCTGGGTTTTGGCAGATTGGTAACACACCCTTTCTAAGCACTTTGTCAGTTTATCAGGGCTCTGCATTTGTTCAGGAGTGAAATTCCAAAGCATTGAAGAAGACCACTGACCCAGGCCTTTGCCCATCTTTTCCCACACCCCTTGCCACTCACTATCATCTGGCCTCGGAGCAGGTTTCCACATACTGCTATTGTTAGAGAAGTGCCGCACAGGACAAAACAAGATCTGGCAGGCGTTCAGAAAGCATTGTGCCACAAATACACTGGCCTGAAAGCTCCAAGGATAATTGAAACTCTCAAAAATAGAGAGGATCTCTTCCCCTGACTCACCCATAGAGGGGGTGAGACCCCTAACAAAAGCCCAGGCAGAAAACAGGTACCGGCCTGCCCCCCACAAAGCAATACGAGTGCATTATAAGAGGTCAGTAGCCCGTATAACAAAACAAGCCCCTTTATATGTTTTCTACTGACCAGAAACATCAGCACTGGGAACACACAGTGGATATAAGGAATAATCCCGCCCCACCATGCAAGGAAGTGGGCCAGCATTGTAAACATTTTCTTATCAAACAGTACAAATACAAACAGAAAAAAGTGCACCTGACAGATTACTCCAACACACTCTGGTCAGGGTCTGTCCCTTTTGGAGCCTTACTTCAACCCTCTTGTGCCCCACGTTAGTGTGTCAAAGAATGCTGTATCATTTTAGGCCCTGCTGGGACCGGAGACCATGTTGTCGTTGTCCCTCCCCCACCCTCAGCCAGTCAGGGTTGGAAGTTAGGCACAAACCCCGGGGTTGAAATAAGACAAGATTTAATACAACAGTGTAATAAACAATCTGAACAAAAACAGTAGTAATAATAACAATAAACAGTAATAACAGTAAACAAGACAAAAGATATACAGAGAAATAACACAGTGAACACAGCCAGCCCACTGTGTGTGCTTCCCACGACAAAAGCCACAAAGGAAAGCTTCCCACAGTGCCACGCTGGAGCTGACGTCAGCATGGTATGAGTAACCTGGCTGGAGATCCCTTCTCTCTGATGGGGAAACTTAACCCTATCCTAGCTGAACTAGGACAAGGGTGCACTAGACTTGACCTTCCCTTCACTTACTAACAATTTCTTGGAAAAAACGGAGTTCTCTTTTTCCTCTGATGAAGAATGAGTTACAGGCTGAAGAAGATGCCAACAGTGTGTTAACTATTTTTGTCGACTCTCCGGCAGACTATCATTTGGCTTCACAGTATGATCCTGTTCTTTCTTCTAATTTCTTTCCTTTATGTAACTGTGACATGAACTTTCAGGGTAAACATAGGAACACATGGTGTGTAAAAGATTTCAAATGACAAGCCGGCCTATTTTCATAAATATCTTGAATTTTATTATGTCTAGTATGCCATATAAGATTGCCTGTTGTACAAGAAAATTCTTCAAAAGGAGAAAAAGGTCCTGTTTTGCCATGGATCACCTGATTTCTTTCACCATATGCAAAAAAGTGCAATGCTATTTTGGAGAAAGATTGATCTATTTGTCAGGTGCATGCACTTAATTTTCCTAGACATGTTTCAATCTGTACTAATTCTACCTTGATGACTATTCTGTCAAAATATAATGTTCAGGTTTAACCCCTGCCAGGATCGGAGAGCACGTTGCCGTTGCCCCTCCCCCACCCGCGGCCGGTCGGGCTGGAAGTTAGGCACAGACCCGGGCTAAAGTAACAAGGAATTTAATACAACAGAGTGATAGAACAATCTGAACAACATCAGTAGCAATGATAATAACAATAAACAGCAATAACAGTGAACAAGACAAAAGATATACAGAGAAATACCGCTAAATGGTCAAGGAGCAAGCCACCGCATGTATGGCAAAACCCAAAACCAGAAGCGAAAGTGAAAAAGGCTCCGCCCCTGGACCTGACATCAGCATGGTATGAATAACCCAGCTGAAGATCCCTTCCCCCTCTCTCTCTGCTGGGGAAAAACTTGACTCTATCCTAGCTGAACCAAGATATATAATTTCTCCTTTAGTTTCACATGATGAGTAAAATTTCTTATAATTAATCACCAGAATGACAATGTCAGCTGACTTTAGTTTTGCTCATGCAAATGTGAATGTACAAGTAAATATGGAATATATTTATTGAAGTGACCAACTAGGCAGGTAACCACTAAATTCTATGGATTAATTTCTGTAAAATATTATCTTAAATAATAAACAAACATTTCTATTCAGTTTCATACCAGAGGCAGCTAGAGCAAACTAGTGAATTCTATATATTGTGTGGTGGAGAGATAAAGGTAGAACCCAGAGATCTGCAGTTCCCTGAGACGTAATACATATATGTGGGCTGCTACGTGTTAAAAGTTACCTAACATATGTTCTATCTTTAAAAAAAAAAAAAAAAAAGTTTAAGCTCAAGTTTTGTCTTTCGCTTTAAGTCAGTGGTTTTTTTGTTCAGGCTGTTTAGGGTTCTTCTGTAAGTCAGCTGCATACCTAAGACAGTGAAACTGTGGCCTCACTAGTTTACCTAAACTTCCTTTTTTATTCAGTCTATAAGACCTTCACTGTTCCATGGTACTATTCAGCCAGAAATGGAGGAGAGGAAAAGGGAATCATATCCAAAAGTGTGAGGACAGACAGAATAAACTCAAACAGATAATCATATAAAATAATTCCCCCCTCAACACTTTCATTTGTTTTTCCTTATAGTTCTAAAGGGGACAATATGAATTTGTTTTAACTCATTTAAACTTCAGGCCTCATTAATTGCCAAAATAATGGCAGAGTGAATGTTTTAAGCCTTTTGGCTTTGGAAAGATTTTTCAGCTAACAGAAATTTATGTGAAATTTTGCAAAGAAAAGCTTCAATTCATTTTTCAAGATAATTTTTTTTCTGCCACAGGATGGTGCTGGTAGAAGGAATAAAAGGCTTCTCTCTCTGGAATTTTAGCTGTGTTGGTGAGGCATGTGAGCAGTCTGATGAGCAGTCATGGAACCATCTGCTCTTATTAACAACTTTAACTTATTCGGATTTCCAAGAGAACACAAAAAGGGATGTCAGGCTATTTATATAATAACATTGCCATGAAATGCAGATGGATGCTCTAATGCAGAACAGCAGTATCATACAAACAGCCAGAAGGACCATGACCCTGATCTAGATGGGCATCCAGAGAGGCATTCAGTATCAGCTTCCTTGTCCTTTCACAGCATATGCTACTACCTGTTAGTATTATTCCCACTCTCTAAACAGAACCAAGCCATAGAACCTGAGTAATCTGGCAGAGGAATCAAACCTTTGATTACAACTCAAACAAAGGCTGAGCTTAATGAATTAGATTCCAGTTAGATTTCATCACCTCAGGTCTTATGTCTTTCAGTTGGCAATGGGCAAAGATATACTTTTTGACAAAATTCTGTGCCTACTTTTCAGAAAGTTGCCCCTACCACTATCAGGGGATGGCTAATCCCCCTTCACATTCTTGGCCCAAAGCAATTATGAGGTAGTGTTCCCAAAAGATTATTTTGGTCTGTTGTCCTTCATTATTATCACAAGATTATATAAATCAGTTATAAGGGCTAACCCACTTTCAAATTGAGTCTTTTTAAATATCCATCTATAATACTTTCCTCTGATGTGTTTCTCATCAAATAGTAATTTAATGGGCAACAAAACACTGTAATATTTAAATAATAATGGATGAAGGGACCAAAACTATCAGAGGCTCTGGAAAACAAGAGCAAGTCAAGCTCTTTTTGGTATACCTGTAAAGCCAGATACTTTTTAAAAAAAAAATCCAGATCCAACACAAAACCCCTCACAAGAGGAAAACTCATTAAAGTTCTATTGCAGGTACTATTCTCAAGCCTGAAAAACACATACACGCTAAATATCCATTGATCAGCAACATCACCCTGTGCAAAGGAAATTGAACAGACTTTTAAAGACAGTAAGATTATTCATTTTGTTTGCTAATAAGAACTTTTCAAATGTGAGGTTTCCCTGGAGAACTTTAATAGAGAACAGAATTCTATCTAAATGTTGTTTTACCTGTCCTTAGGATTTTAACTGAATCATTCTTGTTATAAAATTCTTTATGATTTAAAACATCATAATAAATTTTGAGACCACAAGCACTGGCCTTACTGCTGTGTTTAGGATTGTTTCATTGGCTTCAGTAAGGACTGGCTTTACTCTAAATTTTACTAATAATTTTACAGCCATTTTTGTTCCACCACAATGAATGCTGCAAGACTCCCTCATATTAAAATGTCCTGAATAATACTGAACTAGAACATAACCTTTAAACCAGCACGGGATAAATGAAATAAATACTTAATTGGAAGAGGCCAGAATGTTCTTGGAACTCATTAAGTAGGATACATCTCTGGAACCTGCATACCGTGCACAGAAAAAAGGTGTGAACAGTATTATTATTAGACGTGGAGATCAAATGAGCCAGGATAAGAGCACCGTGTTATGTAGCCACGAAGACTTGGTGCTTCTACTTACCCACTTACACTAAATGGACAGAACAGCAATAACTACTTACTGGTTCATGTCTTTCTAGATCAGGGTCTCCTGAGAAACCTGATCAGGAACATGCACCCTGTTGCAGGGAACCCTTTATTTGCAGGACGAGGTTGTGAGACAAGACACACACCAATATGGTTAACAGTCAAGCTCCGATGTTTATTAGAAAAACAAGTCCTTATATATTCTTCTGACAGCAAATCCATATGTTGCTTTGGCGCATGCTCATTTCATAAACTCATTCCTCTCAGCACTTTCAACAAGTGCTACTAAGCGTGCACAACTGGTAGATAAATTTCTGCTTTGTTATTCTAAAGATTCCCTTCTTATCTGTTTCTACCCTAACAAGCATAAATTCTTTTTGCTTTTAGCCATCGTTAATCTAGATGCTGTTAGTCTTCTAACAAAGTGCGTCATTAATTTAGACATCGTTAATCTTCTAACTTGATTGCTGATGACACTTTGTGGTAGTTTTAAGCCCTGCCGGGACCAGAGACCACATTGCCATTGTCCCTCCCCCACGCTTGGACACAAGTAGGGCACAAACCCCAGGTTAAAATGAGAAGAAATTTAATACAACAGTGTAATAAACAATCTGAACAACAACAGTAGCAATGATAACAATAAACAGTAATAACAGTAAACACGACAAAAGATATACAGAGAAATACCGCAATGGTTACAGACAGCTCGCTCACGTGCTCCCCTCAACAAAAGCCACAAAAGAAAACTTCCTGCACTGCCGCTTCAGACCTGACATCAGCATGGAATGAATAACCCGGCTGGAGATCCCTTCCCCCTCTCTGCTGGGGAAACTTAACCCTATCCTAGCTGAACCAGGACACACTTTTACATTGTCAGTGACGCAGATGGTTACGACCCGGCATACGCACCCACAGAACCCAGTAGGAATTCCACATACATTCAACACACAACATGCCCCCTGCACACCCCACTCAACGTACTTCTAATAGGATTAACAGTAAACACTACTTCTGCTATTTCCACAGCTATATAAACTATTCTTTTGACAGACCTGTAATCTGCCCAAATCTGCAAACAGAGTCACTGCTCAGCACCTTTGTAATATAACTGCATTGTATAAAGGAGACATTACAGAACTCTTGCAAATACTAAAAACAGTATGAAGTCACAGCTACAAATTTATTTTGGAAAGATACATTTTATTTTTCCTAAATCTTAAATCAAACTACCACAAAGGTTTAGTTTTTTCTCACTGTATTGGCAAGAAACATATGTTGATTGTTTGCTATATATTCTTTTCAAGTTTGTAACTTTGTTCTTGTTGAACTGCTAAAATAAACAGCATTGCCTAACTGCTATTCAGACTGTTTTTTCTGTGTGCCTGCTAGGTGTTCACTGAAGTACAACACTGATTACCTAAAATGCACGAGATTTTTCCTGATTTGCTTTTCCTGTTGACCTCATTTTGCTGGGTGCCAACATAAATTCTTGATGGTAATAGCAGTAGATGAGAGATTGTAAGAATTCTCTGTGGAAGGGCTCAGGGCAGCATGAAAACAAATACACAGGCCAGAGAATTGATTAAGGGTCTTGACTCTTAACCGTGGGTATTAGAGCTAGACAAAAAAGAGAAAAATATCTTGATTACTCCGCTCAAGTTCTAGTCTCAGCAGAAGCAGCATGAAGCTATCTCTCTATATGGCAACTGTGTCGCTGTAATATGACCTTACTAACAGTTGCTTCTAAGCATATGCTACAAGAATATGGGAATGTGAATACCTAGGTTTCACTACAACTATTTCAAATATCAATAGCTACATGGCACTAAGAACTTCCTAGAAATAAGGAATTTCCCGCTCATACTGACTTTAGTATATATGAAAAATATGCTGAGCAGCTTGAAGTATCCTTCTAAGTAACATGCAGTTTCATTCCAGTGCTTTAATGCCAGCTGAGCCAGCATAATTTAATTATTTTCAGTATTTTCATGGTGCCGCACTATAATTTCCCAATTTACTAACCAAAAAATAAACCAAAGGGCTCTTGAATATTACTAGTCTATAGGTATCATTCTGAATGATTATTCATTTGTCTCAAACTGAATGAATATTCAGCAAGGTGCAAGAAAAAGATCTAATCTAGTTAGACTAACCTAAAGCATGGAACTCCTATTTTTATATTACTAACGGGACTGTTGCACATATACCATTTCCTTTCTGTATTAACTACTAACACTATTCTCTAGGTTGAACATTCTCCCCTAGTTGATTTTATGAATAAGAGACAGCAGTTTCATTTTGAGGCTTAGATAATGTACCTTTCTCTTACAGAATCACAGAGATTTCAGACTGAGAATAAACAGAACTAGTAATTCCACTTGCATGTCTCAAACACGTGTCGCAGTTGCCACTGCAGATTATACATATTTATATACAGGTGCAAGAATGTGTGCGTATAAATCTAGAAATAATAAAGAAATTGTGGGTGGTATATTCTCAACTCTAAATGGTGGTAACAGAAAATCTTGGTATTTTGTCAAATCACTGGGGATTAGAGTGTTTATTTATTTAGCTAAATGTACTCAGTATGGTCCTCTGTCATGATTTTATTCCTTTTTCAGCTACTATTTGTAGTTTAAACCAATTCAAAACTACAGCAAGAAAAAAAAGTTACTTTGCAGTCATGGAATATTTGTATAAAATTTACGACAGGATGGAAAGTTTGATGTAGCTTTTTTGGAACCCCTCCTTTTTTTTCTTCTTCATGCCAAATACTTTACAAATTTAAACACTCCCCCCCCCCCCCCAAAAAAAAAAAAAAAAAAAAAAAAAAAGGGGTTTGGTGGAAGTATGAAATAACTTTAAGAAAGCTTTGCATTAATATGTACTTAGGCATAGTTAGATTCATAGTTATGAAAAAATAATAATAAATTCTTAATAGTAGCAGCAATTACAACAATAGTATGAAGAATTTTTGAAATCCTTTTACAGGGGTGGTCCATCAAATCAGCCTCTAAAATGCACTGGTAGCTAATCACTGAAATTAATGGAAGGACTCTTGAGCCTTCAGTTCATTCAGACATAGATATTGCAGAAAAAACAGCACCAGCCTTTTTCATCTTTCATTCTCCATGTTGTTATGATGAGGTAGAAATAAATCATGCTGTAAAATTGTAGTCATGAGGTTTCTACTAGGAGCTATGAAGAATGCATATAACAAGGCTTTCTGTCCCACATCTCTAGCATGAAAAAGGTTTTCTAGTGAACATGTGAAAACTAATTATCATATTGATCTACAATCCCTAAAGCCCTGTTAATTTTTCAGAGAATAGCTTTTGACTTAACCTAAAAATTGAACATGTGACTTGTAACTTTCAATGTTATTTAAAAAAAAAAAAAAAAAAAAAAAAGTGTGTTATGTCTTCAGCACAAATATGCTTTTGCATTTATCCAGGCAAATCTTAGTAGAAGCACATTCAGTTTTACAAGAAACTTTAATTTCAAGGCCTAATGAACATGATGAAGTCTCGGGCAATAAAATGTATCACAGCCTGAATGTGTCATTCTTCTCTTTCAACATATCAATATAAATAGATGTTTTCTCCTCAGCTATCAGAAACATGAACCCACATGGGCTAGAAGAGCCAGTTATTGTAGCTGTAAACATTTATTCTATTAAAGAATTTCTGAAATGTTGAAAAGACTTTTCTCAAAGTTAGTGTGATGAAAGGCCACATATTGGGAAAGTGGAATTGGTTTTGGAATACTGGAGTTGAAAAACACAAGCTTAGGAAAAAAAATACTAAATCCTCAAAACATTCTCTGCTTTAAAAAAAGCAGAAATGGAGCCTTTGATGTAGAAATCAGTGTTTACAATTAAAGTAGGATTTCTATAATAATCTTGCTTTCCTTTCTTGATTCAATCCTTTTGACTGAGCATTCTGAAGCAAACATAACCACACATTATATCTAAACTACAACTGAAAGCAACAATTATCCACTTTTAAGTTTGCTTTAATTTCTGTTTAATGTTCTTTTCTTTTTTTTCCATGTTTAAAAGGCTTTCTTTCTGCTACAATGCTAAAGCTTAACTCCCAGATAAACTGTAGCTCCCAAAAAGAAAACTTGGCACAGCAGTTTTGTTTATCTTACTGTCCACACTTCTGTTGTTACAAGTCCATAGGAGAAATCCTCAGCTAGCATACACTGATACAACTGAATGAATTCTACAGAAGCTGAGCAACTTGCACTGAAGGTCTGACATTTCAGTATGAGAATTTTAAAAACTGTTGTGTTGTGAGGCTCCAACTGAGTTCTCAGTTTGGAATACAGTCTTGGCTACTTCTAGAGACCTTGCTCCAAGCTGTGTTATCAATCACCTAATTAGTCATTCAGATTGCTTCAAAATAAATCCTACTTTTAGATACTTTTATCTAACCTTGTAGCAGTCTCAGCCTCCTATGAAGATTCTCACTGAAAGTGAAGCAGAGCTTGGAAGTATCTCAGAAAAAGAATACGTTGACAAAGGTCTGCTCCATCCCCTTGCAACTGATATATTTCACCTGCAATAATCAAGCCACAGGGCTCTTGCCAGAACTTCTTAAGGGCATACTTTCTCACCATTCTGACAGTAACATTAACTAGCATTATTCATAATTTCAGCACATTAAAAAAAAATCTCCTCTATTCAACTGGTCTTTGAGTTGTCCAGCTTCAGCACACAAAAACATCAAGAACAGCATTTTGAGACAGTAATCAGGGCTGAAAGGTATCATACTGTAATGTGTCCTTGAGATTTTATGCAAGACTTCTATTTGTAATTGTCCTTGCATTGAATTCAAAGATATGCTTTATGTATCAACATCATACACTTAACATTTTTCCTCTGACCACCCCTGAGGACTTAGATATGCTCTGAATTATTTTCACCAAAGTAGGCTAAAATACACTCAATATTTTCATATGGTTTGCTCTCACTTTATTTGCTTGCACATATCCAGTGACAATGGCTGAGTTCTAACAATGCAGGCATTCTTGTTTCAATTCTTAAACGAATACAAACAAATAACCAGCTGTGCAACAATGTTGATGCTTTGTTAATTTAAAATATAAATTACAGAGCACAGTTACCTTTTGCATCTTTCTTAACTCATGCTGTATTATTCTAATTTTCCACCATGTCATTAAATTGGGGACTTCCTGTAACATGTATTTCACTAAAGACATCTTAATTCACACACTAGATTGGGAACTATAATCATACTACACCAAATTATGATATATAATAAAAATACAGACACCCCTGCACCCTTGCCTCCTCCCTCCCTGAATTATGAAGCAGGCAAATAAGTTGGTTGAATGTTAGAGGTGCTATGGGGTGTGTTTGCAGTTTCAAATTAATTTATACAGACTATACAAAATGTTTTAGTTTTGCTTAAGAGTAAAAATCCTTCCACTATGGTAGTCAGATAATTGAGACTAGGATCATGACTTTGCTGTGCTAAGAGCTTCCAATATTTTCTGCATACTCTTATCCTGAGAAGGAGCTCTGGCTATCTGGTAATCACAATCATAGCTCCCATTTTTCATTGTTCACTTCCTTCATAAGTTTAGGACAAAGAAGATAATTATCCAATGATCTGTACTTTGCATGTTGACTTACATCTACATGTAACATGGAACATTAGCAAGTAACTCCTCCATTTTACAGGGTACAAGTAAATTTCAATCTCTAATAACAGGCCTTTATGCCTATTTGTAAAATACTGATATTGTGAGATAGTTTTTGAAAATTCTGTATTGTTCTGTGGGCTCTATGCTGCTTTTTCTGAAGTCTGTACTTTCATATGAAGATTTCTGGGAGTGCCTGAATACATGCATGCATGCATACATACATACATAGCAGGCTAGTGACAGATAGGAGAGAAATGCAATGAGCCTGTGAAATGCTGGGGTTTCAACTCCAAGCCACAAATTAAGGTTAACATGTGGATGATTCCCACAGCCCTTTACAAAGGGGTGGTGAGTTTGCCTTTAAACTTCCCTCCAGGGTGCGGCTGGTCTTGCAGGGAGAGCTATTAGGTAAACAAGCCCCAGGTGTCCCACATTAAGTAAACAAAGGTCAGGTGTCCCACTTGGGGATAAAAGCTGAGACCACTTGCAGGAAGGGGAAGTATCTGTCTGTGGGGTGGATGCACTTTGCAGAGTTTCCTGTTGGGGAAGGCCCTCCTGCCTCCCTGGGGCTGGGCTCCAGTCAGGTCTGGCCTTTCTAAATGCGGGCTGTGTAGAGATTCAGTATGTGGCTTCATTGGTCTTAAGTATTTAGCTTGTTGACTTGGTTATCTCCTATCCATTCTATGGGAGACTGAATTTCACCATTTATTCCACCCATTGTTGGTTGTGTGGTGGTGTTGGGGTCAGTGGGATTGATGTTCATTATGTATAATCTGACTTGTTTGTACCCCCAGTGCTCATCCATGTACTGACCCTTTTGTATCAAATACAATTTGGTTATTGGTTCATCTTTATGCTAGGCCTAATAATTGGTAAAACGTCTGCAAGGTGAATAAAATTACAGCCAGCAAGTGCTCCCCCAGAAACACTTGTACCTCAAGATGAGAAACAAATCCTGATTTTTAGAGAAAAGTATGACTGAGATTGCAAAAGCAGAAGGGGAAAATAATACCTATTTTTAAAAGGGTAATGGAGTACCTGAGAATCACAAAACACCCAGCCTTATCTGATACGCAGGAAGATCCTGGAAGAGCTGCTAAGCATTTTGAGAACAATAAGTAAATAAAGTAACCCACTTCATGATGTATGGTCTTACAAAAAACATCTTACTAGAGCAACTGAATTACCTTCTAGCTATCCTAATGAACAAGGTCAAGTAATAATGTGCCACATCTCAGCTTTAGTGAGGTATTTGACACTGTGACATTGTAATAAACTGGAAATATTTGCAGAATGGCAAGCACAATGATAATCTCAAAAACTTCTAGTTTATGACTCACTGTCAGGCTAAGAGATTTTAGCTGAGGTCTTTCAGAGGTCTATCCTGATTTTTTTTTTTTTTTTTAACTATTCAAGCCATTATCTGTAAATTGAGTAATGAAATAAACACATAGAATTCATACATGGCATCATATTGGGAGAATTTATAAGCATTTTGGAGATGTCGATCAGAATTTGAAGTTACCCTGGTAAGTTAGAAACACGGTTTAAAGTCAGTAAGATAAATTCAGTTAGGACCAGTTCAAAGCACTGCCCATAAGAAGGAGAAATAGCATAAATATAAAAAAGGGAAACAATCAGTTTATGTCAGGAAAGAGTCTAGCTGTTAAGATTAAACCTGAATAAGCACCAACCATACAGGGCACTTATACTGAACTCTACTAAAAGGAACATTATAAATCTGAAATGGAGCAAATTGCTCTGCTTTTCGTCATCCTGGTGACAGCTCAACTAGGACACTGACTGCAGTTTGGCTGGTCTGCTTAAGACAGACAAAAGCAAGTTACTGAGTTCTGAAGAAAACGTTAAGAGTAATAACAGGTTTTAAAAATGTGAATTAAAAGGAAAAGCTACAGGAATTCATTAGGGTTAATCTAGAGAAATCTTACAAGGTAACATGACAACAGTTCTCTAATGTGAAACTGGTAAAAATGCTACAGTGATAAATTTTTCTCCAGTATCACTGGGAGGAGGAAAAAGAGAACCAAACCTTCATTGCAGCAGATATTTCAGATAGATACTGGAAGAAATTTTATAATTGAATGTTTCTGTGTTTATCATTAAGAAGTTCTGTCACTACTTAGACAATGAAGGAAAGAACATCTGTCATTAATCCTACTTCACTGAAAGGAGATGAGATAGATAAACGTCTCTTTCTAATGTTACATTTCTAAGATTTGTATGTATTCTCACTAAAAGACACAAAACTAAATACTGAAAAGTATTGTACAAATACTGGTATTTGCAGTTTCACAGTCAACATGTCAAGCAGCTGTTTCTCCATCTTAAAATAACTGAAAGCCCAGATGGTCCATAAAGTGCTTAAATTGTATTGATCATCACCTGTTCTGCATACAGACTACATTCTTTTGCACATTTAAACTGTGAATACTGTAAGTATTCATGCAGCTTTACAGTGGGGATGATAGGTAATAGTAACCTTTGACTGGTTAATGCATATGCCACTCCTGAAGAGAAATTTCGACCATAAGAAGCTTGTTTGTTTGCTTTTCTAAGCTTAAGTCGTTGAGTTTGAGTAACAGCTAAAGCATTTTCTGCTATTCAAAACAAATAGTTTAACTCTGCCTGGTGTTTTGTAGGTGAATCTTGTAAAAAAATACATATATCTACACAGTAGCCATGTTCTTTTTCAAACCCTGATTCACAATGTTTCTTGCTATCATATGTCTGAAACCCATGGTATATAGTGCTGATACTGGTTTTTTTTCCCCTACTGAATTACTTGTATTATGAGGAAAAAACCACTGGGTTTAGTGTTAATTTCTCATGAAAGTGTCAATACTGTATAATTTCTCTCTAATGATATTTGGGTGGAACAGTGCAATTTTCTGAATTAGTAGATGTGATTAATAAGGCTTATTAATTATTAATAATTAATATTAATATTCAACCCATTATGTTTGTAATTTATCTTTGGCAGTGCTGTGGTGTATTACAAACATATTCCCAAAATTTAGGGCTGCTTAGCAATCTTACTGTCTCTGCAAGTATTCACTTAAAATATGCAAATAAGGATACAAACACAGATACCTGCTCCCCAATTACATGATGAATCACTTTCATCACCCTCCATTTCCAGTCCTCCTCCAGTTACTCCCCTGATTAACCTGATCAGCCTAGTTTTTCTCAGTTAGGAATCTCTTGCTCAAGTTGTGGGAGAAAGAAAGTCGGGAGAACATAGTAAAACAACAACACCACACCACACTACAAATCTATTTCTGATGTCTTCATGCAGTGTTGGTAGCACAGCCACAAGGTACATTAGGAAGATGAACTGATTACACAAATTGTTTCTCGGAATACAGAAGTCAAGAAAAGGAAGGGAGGAACCAAGTTCTTGTTTTGAGCCAGTTCTCAATGGTCTTCAGTTTTCACAACTGTGAAACTCTGGGTAATCCTCTTTCATATTTTTAACAGATCTTTCAAACACTTAATTGAATTTGAAATATCAAAAGAAAAATCTTATTTTTAGTCCACTGTAAGTCTTCATGAATAAAACCAGATTTCCTAATAACCTGGAAACCTTGAAAGCTTACACAGTTGAAAGGACAACCCTTTACAGTGCTAATGTAGAAGAGAAGAAGAAGCAGCAACAAATCATGAAAAAGGGAGAAGAACTTTAGCCCAACTCCTAGATGAAGTACTGCCTAGAGACTTGCTAGCAGTCACTGATTTTCTTTCCACTTCCTTTCAGTCTGTAAGGCTTTTTACTTTTCACTGAAGTTTCCCACACATTCTCATCAAAGGGGGGAGAGAATGAGGAGAGGTCCTAAACTGGCATTAACCAATGGATATACCAATAGACTGGTAGGGCAAAATGGCACCATCATCCCTCTCACCTGAGTACCAGGGCTCTAGCAGCTGTTATCCTCCAGTTGCTCCACATCCACCTGAGGGTGAGTAAGCCAGAAAGGATGACTTATTTCTTAGCTTTTCTCTTCTTTGTAGGTAAATGCATTTCTATTCCTGTTCAATCAACCTCTTTTCTACAGGTCATTGGATCAAGAGCAGCATCTATTGTCCCCATATATTCTCAAAAAGATGGTGATGGGCCATATAGGAGCTAGACTTTCTCTCTTGATTAGGCTGGCTTACAGCATTGTATCTGCATACTATATTTAACATACATTAAAAGTATCCATCAAAATGAAGACTGTCAGCTGACCGTTCTTGTGGATAACCATATTCTGGACCCCTGTTTCCCTTAGAAACTCTAATCAACAACTGTTGAGAAATGTTTTATCAAATAACAAGTAAAGAAAGATTGTTCACAAATGACTAATGATTTTGGATGCCCCAACTTTTCACCGGTGTTCCTTTGAAAGGGTTTATTCTGTAACGCACTAGCAAATATAAAACCTTACAAAATGTCTCTAACAAAACAAGACAATGCAAAACCACTCATCACATTTGCAAAGTTGTGCTGTAGTATGTTCCCAACCAAGTCTGTGCTTCAGATATCCACCAAGATACAAATATATGAACTGCAGAGTACTGTCTGCCAAGATGATCAGCCCTGTCTGTTACTAAGAGAAAATAGTCAACCTAGTTCATAAATGGCTACTATTTCTATAAAACAAGTCCATTTTTGTCTTGTTCTCTGGCTTTATTTTCAAAGGCATCACATGCAAGCCAAAATATCAAATACTATTAAAATATTTATTTTTAAGAAGTGTGCTGTCTGCTTGTCTTCCAAGTAGAAGGGTGATGAGAAAGCGAATTCACTGACATTTCAGTACTCAGGTTTTTTTCAGTGACAGTGACACACTAGCAAAGGAGGATTTTATGCCTGTTCCAATTTTAGTGTGATCTGAAACATTTTAAGTTGGCTGTGTTTGCCAAACCCTGAGAAGGGTTTAATTGTGAAATGTCTGGACAAAACCAGAATGCAACCTATTTGACTGTCAAAACTACTCTCATTATATATTTGAGTTATGCACCCTTGTCAAATCTTGGCAGAATATTGCAGCAGGGAGATCTCTATCTTAGAAGAAGAAAGGCTATGTTCCAATATACACATTTTTCAAAACTGAGCCAGCTACAAGGGGATGCTACAGTCACTCAAAGATCTCCTATTATACCAAGAACAAATGGGGAAAAAAAAATGATCTGGCTGGTTCAATAAAATACTGTTTTCAAATATGTGGCAACTAGTCAAAGTACTGGGATTACACAAGCAAGACCAATTCAGCAGGTTTGTCCTAGTGACTAAACCTTTTTGAACATTTGAATAAATACTATCATACACAAAAATATTTTTTAGAAGGCTAAAGCTTACAAGAAATATGGTAACAGACTTAACAATAATTATCACTGTTGAATTAAGCAAGTTGAACAAAATCAAGTAGCATGTTGATGCACTAAAAAAAAAAAAAAAAAAAAAAAAAAAAAGAATGTAAAATGGAACGACTCTGGCAAGATCTCTTTCCCCTTTCTTCCTTCTTCAACTTTAGTCCATCAGGACTTTCCTGACTCCAGCATTACGAGTTATAGATGATCATCAAGTTGAGCATGAAAAATGATGCACTAGGCTTAATGATTTGCATAGTGTCAGAGCTGAGCTAATATATACTCACTCAGTTCAGGGTTTATTAGTTTGACTCAGCACTATGCTCACTGCCTTTGGATCTCTGAGCACAGGACGAATACATTCATGTCTGCTTGCAGCACGAATATGCAAAACAAAAGAGTTCACTCATTTGTGTGAATAAGACTAGACTATATTCTTATTTTCAGATTCTGTACACTAAGCTCAAAAGGAAAGAAGTTAGATACATTGAACTTCCGAGTGAGTCACTTTTTCAAAGACCTTCTCTTTACATCAGTTTTATTGGGGTTTTAATTACGCTCCTCTTCCTTCAGCAGTGCATACCTTTTCAAAACTCAATATACTGTTTGTGTAACATCTCAGCAAAGCAAACATTTGGCACCTAACATTTTGTATTGAAGTCTTTAGTGTTTGGCTTAAAGCTTCCATCATTAACCTATTGCTGTGGTGGACCTTCACTGGAATGCATCATATCACATAGCAAATGCTCTTTCCAATTCTGTCCCCAGTCTATATCCAACTGCCTTGTTCTACAGGTTGTGGGAACACAGTGTTCATGGCGAAGCACCACTACAGTTTTCCCACTATACCAATTCCCCCTGAACAGCCACTCGGGAGCTTAAAAACAATACTTAAGATCTGTGTTGGCTGTGTGCTGGTCTTCTGAATATGACTGAATTTTCCTCTGATAGAACAAGAGGACTAGACAATGTCAAGGGAAGAAAATAATCTAAATCCCCATGTAAAGAATGAATTGAAGCCGAGGTTTATGTTCTTTAGAGACATAATACCCAAGGCATACACACTATGGAAATGGCTAGACATGCATTTACTTGCTTCTATCTTAGACGGGCTGTTGTGATGATTACCAAACCTCAGAGTCACACTTTTACATCTTAAATCTCTGCTTTCTACACCTTGAGGTGTGTCTAGATTATTCTCTAGAGTTTCCATGCTCTCTCTCCCTTTTGGATGGAGTTATTCAAGTAAGTTCAGCCCTAGCTGTTTCCAACTCTGCTCAAGTGTTAAATGAGCCATACCACTGCAATAGTCTAATCTGTACACTGAGCAAAAAGTGCTTTGAGATTCAACTATGCAATCCACTGCCAGCATTGCTGAGTACTCAATTATGGACCATGATCTGCAGTTTATAAAGAAAAATAAGCTGGAGAAAGAATCATAAAGTACTTTCAGGAACCACAAGTTTGACAAAGAAAAGCTGTGCAGGCAGTCCAGCTTTAGTGAGGTCAACCAGAGGTCTAAAAACTTTTGTCATGAGCATGTGAGTACTACATTATAAAAAGGAATGTATACATTTGAAACTTAGCTACTTTACATGAATATGATTTTTATATGGTTTGGTATTTGAAAATTACTTTGACACACATTTGTGGCACTGTTTTACACAGACTAAATCATTTCTGGAGGTCAAATCTAGTTGGTTTTGATTTGAAAATTTGAGAGCTTTTTCCTTTCAAAAACATCTCTATTTGAAGACGTAGTACTGCATATTACTGAAACAATGTTTATTTGTAAGCAACAGTATCTAAGGTGTAGTAGATGCATTTTACAAGATCATTTTCCTTGTTATTATTTTGGCAAAAATTTTACAGATCCACTTATCTCCTGGTAAACTTATTTTTTTAATGAGTTATATTTTATGAGCTCTACTAATACTTTACATATGACTAACAGGCCAGCAGCTTTCAACCAGATGCCTAGACTTGCCCTTGTGAGTCATTTATTCAAGGACAGCTCAGTTCAGGCTGATAAGTTACAGAATTTAATGTAAAATTAGCTGTCTTACATTAATGGGATTCCCAGTAAAAGCTACCTAATTACCAGTCAGAAACCTCAGCTAGTAAGTTAAAAGCATAGAGTCAAATTCATCTTCCCAGACTTAAAAAATCTACAAAACCAAGATGAACTGTACAGTAATGCAGTGCAGAAAGCCCAGCACTGCACTTAAACAAGCTTGCACTCTTCAATCTGACAACAATACTTATCACTATGCTCACACTTTTTGTCTTCAACATCACATTTTCTCTGGTGGTATAAAATTTTCATAGTATTTTTTACACTGACTTGCTTTCTGTCTCTGTTTCTCATATGGCTCTAACTCCTCTGCCAATGAAGTCAATGGGAATTTTACAGCTGACTTACATCAAAGAAACACTGGCTTTAGGCCTACTGAGTTACAATTTCCACACAAATAACACTAGAGAGGTGGAGGGTTTTCACTTAATGCAAGATTGAAAGATTTTAAGGAATATGTGTCAATTAATAATGCAACCAAACACAAGTCAGAGACCAAAACCCTTAACAAGATTAATTTAGTGACATTCAACATAGTATTTAGAGCAAAGCAGTTTCATAAAGAGTAGCAAACTGTTATTCAGAAAATGAATGGTATCTGAAAACATAGTAAAGAATTTTCTATCTATTACACTAATGAAAGATGGGGAAATAAAAGCATCTTTAAATGGTTTCATTTAAAACACTATTAAAATCAAAGTCCCTTGTCCAGCAAGAGTTTCTAACACCTTTACTCAGGTTCATTAGGCACACAAAAAGACCAAAGATCCCTCTTGCATTAAACTGTATTTTGCATGGTGCTGGTGAGATTGCTAAAAAAATAAAAGTTTTGTGAGGATATGGATTTGAAAGTATTACAAATGGCTTTTTACTGAATACCAGTGCCATTTTATTGATAAGGGATTTGCTGACTATGTACCACCGGCATTTTGAGAAGTTGTTCTGTAATCCAAAATTATCTCCTACTTACTGTACAGCACTCATTTTTAAACCAGGATCCAGAGGGAAAGAAGTAGGCATTCAGCACAGGATGACATTTTGATGTATTCTGATGAGTTATTAAAGGACTTATCATCCAAAGTAGTAGGATAGATTAAAAAATACATAAGGACATTTTCATTAGAGATTGGCTGTTTTCAAAAACTGCAAATAATTTTATATGAAGCACAGTAGTTCAGACACTCATCTGAAATTGATTAACGGAATTCAGTTATTTGGGGTCCATTGGATTTATTCCTACAAAGGTCTTCATTTGAGACTTCCCATTCTTTATATATCTTCTTGAATCAGACATTTAATGAGTTGGAAAACGAAGATAAAAGCAGACTTGCATTGGATTTCAAGGTTTGGATCAGGCAGGCAGTAACTGAGCATTCTTTTAGCACTCAATTCAAAACTAGTAAGAATCAGGAACTTAGAAGAGCCTAAGGGGAGACTGGAAGTGGAGACACTGAGCTTTTCTTCAAAAGAGTTCTGGTATTGTTTGTATAAAACCAGAATGAATTTAGTTTGCCTGAAATTGTTTTCCTTTGTTTAAATTGTTTATTTGAGTTTTTCTCCTCTATAATAACTATTCTGGCACAGTTGCCAAAGGAATGCTTCAAGAACATTTTAATGGTGCACTCAAGTGACTACAACTTACCCACAAACACTAGACTGTAAAAAAATAATAAAAAAAATAAATAAATAAAAAGGAGGGAGAAATCAAGAAGGGGAAGATATCTATATCTCTGAAAAGAAGCAAGCAGAAGGTCCTAGACCCGGACAAGCAGAATCAAGTAGAAACACTGAACCAGTTCATAGGCTGAGCTGTGCTACAATTAGCTGTTTATTGTCCCAGAAAACATAATCCATTGGCTCCTTTTATAGCCTTATGATTCCTGTTGACAAGGGACTCTCATAATGTGTGTCTAAATAGATTGACAAGAACTATGAGAACTTTCTGTACCTCAACATAGTCTCCAAATTTATTATTTTGCATCTATACTCAATCATCATTTTTCCACTATGATGAACACACATTGTACATATAAAGTTATGTAGAATATCTGAGACTTTTCAGTTTGGCCACTTGTATTTTGATGCCAAAACATACCTTTTGGACTCTAGCTCTGGACATGCAATTAAGACCTTTTTCTTTTTCTTTTTCTTTTTCTTTTTCTTTTTCTTTTTCTTTTTCTTTTTCTTTTTCTTTTTCTTTTTCTTTTTCTTTTTCTTTTTCTTTTTTTTTTTAAAATAGTATAATGTTTTGATATGCATAGTCCTTTAGGAAGTAAAAGAATACAACAAAAACAATAAACAAGATGTTGATCTCACACTACAAATTCACTACCCAAGAGAAAAGATCTCCATTAAGGAAGTTAGTAACACTGGTCTACTAGCCTACCTGAGACAGGACATCACTCAGATGCTAATATAAACTCACCAGGTAGACATATATCTATTGCAATATTTATTAATTTTCCTGCTGTAATAGTGTAATAGGAAACTATTGCAATAGTTTCCTTGTATTCTTTAGTTAGAAATGGGCTGCCTTGTTTTTGTTTGTTTTTGTTTTTTTTTTTTTCCCCTTGGATACTTCCCAACACCCCAGACACTTTTTTGGCTGTTCTGTAGCTGTTACAGAACTCACAGCAATGGTGTTTTATCATACATTCAACAATGGCAGTCACTGCAAAATATCAAGCTTAAAGAAGAAACTCCAGCTGTCAAGGCTAAAAGGAAGACTGAAAAATCCTTTGGTATCCCATCAAATCGTTTTTTAAACAAATAAACAAAAAAACAACAATAAAAACACCTTTATAGGTCTATTACATACGTATTAGGAACTTTAATACTGCAAAAATGAAACATGGGCAAGAATTCCCTTCTGTAAAATACTTTTCAGCCTCTTTCAGGAAAACTTCTGCTCATATTCACACATAATGAATTCCAGCATCTCTGCTGTAATCTAAGATTTATTAAAAAAAATAATAATAATAAAAAAAAATAAAAGGTGCATGGCAAAAACTTTACTGAAAGATAAGCTCCAGGAATGACAATCTGAAAGAAATTTGTAACAATACAAGGACAGATTTGAAAATTTATTGGTTGGATGAATGTATGAGTCACCTATGGTCTCCAGAGGGTGAGATGACAAGGAAGGAAAAACAAAATTCCCAGATGCTGAAAGATTAAAGAAAATTGAGTAAGAATTCCACAAAAGTCCAGGGGAAGCCATCCTCAAATTTTACAAACATGACTTCTAAAGATCCCCTAAAATTTCAAATTATTCTATGAGTCTACTATCCTTCCATTGTGAGTCAAAAGCAGCTTCCTTTCTTTCATGTTATGAAGTGGCTCTTTAACCCAGTGTTGTGCTGTGCAGAATGAAGACAGGAGATTCTTCATCTCTCACCTGCTGTTTCTAATCAATTAAAATCACAATATCATATGTCTAAATTTTGTTTTCTCTGTTGGACTCTTTGGTTTGCTGAAAATTAAATTACCATGGAAAATACCTACAAAATACTAAATAAGCAAAACATTTCATCTGAAGTATTTAAGAAAACATTAACTTTGTTTAGGTGTTCTCCAGCTTGTTCTTCTGTAGTGAAAGGATGTATATTGAGATTACTTTAGAAAAAAATCAGAACAGAATCATTTAATTGTGAAAAACTGGCATCACTGTATTTTTGGTAGCTATTCACAACAGTCCTTATTATGTTACATTACTGAGCATTATTTCAGTATGTATTAAATAGTCCCATTTTTTCCCAGAATTGTCTAGGTTGGAAAAGACATTGAAGATCATCCAGTCCAATCATTGACTTAACACTGACAGTTTCAATTTTTGTTGTACTTTTGAAAATTTATAGACTGTATCAAAGCACATCAAATCAACCAGAACATGCCTGTTTGCCACTCTACTTTCACCACCACAATTCCATTTTAGATATTTCTTATTTGACATTTTGAAGCCTTCAGAGAGTTTTCCCTCTCCTGTATCTGAAATTGTGTTTAGTGCTGTATTGAGAAAGGTGTTAGTGATAAGACTTAAATTTACAATTTCAGAGATTGATACACTTTATTTCATTGAATAGAAACAGTTGCATTAAGGGAAACACAAGCTGTCCAGATAATGTGTGTTCCAGCTGTGAGTGTGAAGGTGAGAAGGCAGATTTATCTTCTTTTGCATTCAAGACTTGATCCAACACCCCTTTGAAACACTGGAAAACATTTACATTTTTGTTAATATCCTCAATACTGAACTAGTTTTTAATCTTCTTTTAGTGACTCACAGAGATACAAACATGTTGGACAATTTTTTTTCCTTTAGATTCTTTCTAGATCTGACTTGAACTTTGGATTTGGTTAATGAATTAGGCCAGTGAACACTAACTTCCTTAGCAATCACTGTGGCTTTCCCTATTTCAAAAAGCAGCCAATATCTTTCCTGCATTCCAGCACCATTGTCCTGGCAATTCTGGGATGCTAAGCCAAACAACAAAAAAATGCATTTTACTTAACAGTCTGCCTCCATCAGGTGAATATTACTGGAGAGGAGGGCTCTTTCCCATTCTTTGGAGACAATATGGCAGCTTCCTTCCTTATGATCTTCCCATTTCTATTTTCCAGCCACAAGTAGCACAACTAAGTCCTCTTCAGCAGATGAAGAGTCCTTAAACCAGGAAAGTTTGGTGTTCTCCCATGTATTTCCTACTGCCAGTTTTGCCGATTTGTAAATTATCTGCTATGTTCAGCCTGAGAGGACTCAACCTTGGAAAAAGTCTTTATGAGGCCTGCATTTTGGGCCCTGGTTCAGACAGGACAGTAAATAGGAAGCTTTTGGTAGATGAAAACTACTATTGAAAGCTTTCTCCAGTAAAGCTTCAAGATTAAGCCCTCTGAGCCTTCACTTTGGAGCACTGATGAGCAAAACATGCCTTGACAGTTCCAACCCACACTCTTCTCTGCAGCTGCTGTAGCTGCCAGCTCCCCCAGCCACCCCAGCAGCACTTCTCACTCCCAAACCCATACGGTGACAGGGCTGGGGACAGTGCTGCCACCCAGCTGTCTCATTCTGAAACCCATGCCAGGGTGGCAGGAGGGGAGTCCGTCAACACTGGTGACAGAAGCAGAGCCAGGCGATGAATCCAGATCACTTCTGGTGAATTTAGATCAATTCAATGAATTTTATCCAATGCAAAACAAGAAGTGTTGTTTCTTTGATGCTTGTCTCAATTTTTCTCTTACTTGCAATGGGCTTGTTTTTAGAGTGGGTAAAAACTGCCACATTTGAAGCATAAAATCTAACAGTCTCTGTTTTGGAAAGGCTGAGATCTAATGGCATTTTGCAAACCTCACTTGCGTTCCGGCTGCCACTTGCTGTGGGGCTCCCGGCCTGAGGGTGCACCAGGCTGCGGCCCCGAGGCACCCTGTGATTCTCCGCAGAGTGAGCCGTCAGCTGCCCGTGGAAGGGGCGGGGCGGAGTGGTGCATCAGGTAGAGGAACTTTAGCATTGGCAACCTCATTGCTCTAAAACATGCGAGGGAATCTAAAAACTACGGGAGGACTCTACTTGTGGACATCTTTAAGGAAAACTCTAGCACAATGGGTTGCCTGACAGGCACCACGCGGAGGCTGCAGACTGATTTCTCCCTCATGTTTCATGCACCGAGTTCCCCCAGTCTGTGAGCCCACGTTCTGGCAGCTGTGGCTGTCCCTGGGACCTGCTTGTCACCTGTGCCACCCGGCTCCACGAGCTGCACCCAGAGGGAGGCAACACCCAGCCTCAGCTCCATCTGTGCACAAAAGTGCATGCAATTTGCAGCACAAGTCTTGAGCTAAATTGTTTAGAAAAGGTTTGTGTTTCCTCCTAGTCTATTTAAGCTTGAGCGGAAATAATTTTGTTGTGTTTTTTAGTCATCTATAGTAGCAAAAAATAATGGGAAATACCACATAATTAGTTCATATGGCTTACAGCAGTGGTTCTCAACCTGTGGTCCACAGACCCCTGGGGGTCCGCGATGTGGTCACTGGGGGTCCGCAAAGGCTTAAAGTGGGGGTGGGGAATGTCCGGCCCTGAAACATTTGTTCTGGCCCACGGCAAGCACTGTGCCTCCTCTTCCCACAGCCCCCTTGCCTCAGTGCTCCTCTCATACCCCAGCCCCCCTCACCTGCCCTGACACACTCGTGTGTTGGCTGCTACTATGGTTGGTGGGATCCACTTCAACTGGGCGGTTTTTCTCTTAAAGACATTTTCTTAACCCAATGGCCCTCTTTAGGGCCACAACGGGGCTGAAGCCTGTTCCTCCAAGTGGTCGCCACATAAACAAAAATATATGGTGACTGAACACAGACAAACAAGGGGGCAGGTGAAAAGAATTATAAAAACCTTTCATCAAATTTTAATGTAAAAATTGGCATCAGATTCAGAACTAGCCTGTTAAAATACCATAAAATGGGCATTTGAGCAAGAAGAGTGTTGATGCTATTATTTTAAATTCATATAGAATCATTACAATGAAGATTATAATAGGGGTGTGTGCATTAGCAGATACATTTATTTTCCCTTCTCTCCAAATTTGAAGACCCTTCATGAGAAAATTGAAATAATTGTTTGATGCAGTCTGGAATTAAGTCTTGGTGGTCCGCAACCACAAAAGGTATTTAAAGGGGGTCTGTGGTGAAAGTTGAGAATCCCTGGCTTAGAGGACCACAAAATCATTTCTACAAGGGAATAAAATACTTCAATCACTCTGCTGTACAGATGGCTCCAAGACAATATAAGAGTTGTTGGAGCTTCTCAGGATCCCTAAATTTCTTAATTTGTGATAGACATAGACTGGCAGGATTTATGCACTGAAAGCCACAGTACTACCTCTGTGCCAACTTCACACGCAAGACAGCTGTACTTCACAGGCTGTTCTGAGGTGGGTGTAGTGCTGTGAGAATATTCTGAAAACAGCACAAGCTCCTCCTACAGTTTTAAAGAAGGGAACTCAATCCATGACCCTGTTGTACTTCCCTGTGCATGGTTACTTACCGCATTACCTTGGAGTTGTTAAAACCATTTCAGATCCTCCCTGACACTCCAGCTAGTAGGAGTTAATGTGTTCCCTGCTGTGCCTCTGTGGCAGTTACAAGGATTCAGATATCAGCTTCAAAGCCCACATTTTCACATTGACTCTCACAGAACATTGCTAATGTTAAACTGTTCATTAATGCATATAATCTTTATTACAGCGGATCACAAAGATGCCACCATTGTGCAGAAACAGTTATCAAAGAAAATATCTGAAAAACTATTACTCTTCTAGTCTTTCAGAACTTCACTTGATATTGAAACAGGTAAAGCAACATTAATTCAATCTCAAGTAGAGCTCTTGATTCCATTAAAATTTCATTGATTTGCTGCTGATACAAAATGAATCACATTGCTAAAAAAGCTTTATAAAGGGATATGGCAAGTGATCACCAATTACTAAAGTGTAAGGGCAGGTGCAGACATAGTATTACAAACAGAATATTAGCCAGCAGTCAGGTTTCTCCTTGGTTGTTTTGAATTTGATTCATTAATAATAGCTCTGCAGGAGGAGAGGAAAAAAAAAATAAAATAAAATAAAAGAAAGCCCTGATGCCTCTTAATTTATCTGCAGACTATGGCCCAAAGTAAAAGCATCCAAGCTTTTTCAAATCACCTTGACTGTCTCCTTGGCAGACAGAATATTTTTAGTCCACTGGATTTGAACAACTTCTGAGAACAGATGGGTTAGCACTTCATGACTGTATGTATGGTGCTGTAGACCAGAACTAATAAAAAATGACCCAGCTGTGAAATCCTTATTCCCCACTTACTTCTCATGGACTTCAACAAATTGTCTAAATGTCTGCTCACCAATACGAAAAAGATGTCTGCACCAGTTTCACAAAGCCTCCTTTTTTTCCTTTGCAAACTGACTCATATAAGGTAGAGAAGGGGGAAGTACTTTCTTTATCACGGAAATATTTCAAGGTTTCAAAAGTTGTCACACTCTCCTGACCCCATGTCTTCTCAAATAACCCGTGATCTTTGACAGAGGAGCTGATACCACAGTGACCTGGAACTGTGGATGTTTCTATGTTTATAGTCCAGCTTAAGGTGAATAACTAGAGTCCAAGCTATTCATTTTTGCTGCATGACAATGGCTATTCTATGGGATGTTTTGCATTTGCATGCAGAGGGTTCATTGCAAATGTTTCCATTTGGCATTTGAATGTGTAGTAGAACTTTGTACTTCTTAATCAGACCTTCATCCAGGAGAAGATTTCTGTTGTGCATAGTCACAATGACAGCTTGGTATGGTGGTTTAAGCCCTGCCGGGACCGGAGAGCACGTTGTCCTTTGCCCCTCCCCCACCCTCAGCCGGTTGGGCTGGAAGTTAGGCACAAATCCCGGGCTAAAATAAGAAGAAATTTAATACAACAGTGTGATAAACAATCTGAGCAACAACAGTGGCAATTATAACAACAATAAACAGCAATAACAGTAAGCAAGAAAAACGATATACAGAGAAATAGCACAAATGGTCAGGAAACAAACCCAACGTGTGATTCCCGCCACCAAAAAGCCAAAGAGAAAGTAAAAAACGTTTCCACCCTGGACCTGATGTCAGCATGGTATGAATAACCCTGCTGGAGATCCCTTCCCCCTCTCTCTCTGCTGGGGAAACTTAACCCTATCCTAGCTTAACCAAGACACTTGGAAAATTTGATCCTTTTTCCTGCAGAAGTCCATGAATAGTGATTTACATAACCATATGGTTTATAGAATTAGCCTTTTTCAGAGAAACCGGAATAGCAGACAATTTGCATTATTTATTTTTCCATTTAAATTAATTATTTTTCAGTGCTCACACTTATTAGTAGTGTATACAGTAATTCTGTAAGGATGTAACACAAAATATTCAAAATTGTGAACAATATACATCAGTTCTTTTTTCTGAACTCACCTACATTGATAGCTTGACTTTTTTTCTGGAGAAAACATTATCTGCAGTCTTATTTAAACCTTCATAAATTTATTTCCATTGTCAGATCAGATATTTAATGGGCTTGACATTTTGAATAACTGTCCCCCGTGTATTTCTATTCTCCCTTAAAAGGAAACTACCATTAAGAGTGAGGATGGATACCTAACAAAATGTCAAAAACACTGAATATCTGTAATGACTTTGGAGCCTAATGCAGCACATTTTCTTTTAGGGCTGAATAAAAAAGAGAATTTCTGTTAAATCTGAGCATACTTTTCATATTTTCTACAGTTAAAGATGCCTTTAGATACTTAAAATCTTTTTTACTCTAAAAAACTGAAACAATTTCATGAAGCTTTGCATTTTGAAAACAGAAGATTTCTCCATTAAAATGTATCAGTGGAAGATTTTAGAGTAGTTCAGTTTCTTTCTGGGGAAAGTGAAAAGTGATTCTGATGGGCAGTCCTTATAAAAAATTCTCATATTTATCAACTAAGGATCGCCACATGAACTCCAGTGGATGTTGGGGGTGCTTAGCATTGGAATTCAGTGAACATTTTCATCCCATAGAACAGTTTGCTTACATGCACAGCTCTTTACAATTTTGTTATTAAAAAATGTAGATAGGTTCCAGTGTAACACAAAAAATACTGAAATTCAAAATGCATGAGCCAGTGTACTGTGAGTACAGCACGTAAAAGGTAACAAAATACTGTCTGGCAGTCAGACAAGAACTATATGCATTTAGTCATCACTCTCAGAAATTTTTATCTTTTCCAGGATTCCCTGAGAGAAAATGCTAATGGTAAAAATGATAATGAAATATGTACCTTAATACATATTCCATAAAGTTGGATTTGAATGACTAACTAAGAACATATTTCTCATTAGCATGATACTACCACAGAAAAGACGAGTTTGATAACCAAGAACAAATATAAGTGCAACAGGCTGTCTTACTAATTGGAGTGCAGTGTTCAGTGTAGAGTGTTCTAAAATTATTTGCTGTAATACTGAAGTGTATTATTAAGCTTAAACTCCTAGATGAGAAGAATTTGCTAGTTTACAATACTGTCAGATTTCCTACAGGAGAGGAGCATAACTGTGAATAACTTTATTCTTCACTGACTTTTTAAGTGCTATAAAACTTACATTGAGAAGTTTGTTATGCTTTATGTAATAAGCAGCGCACTTCTTTAGCTTCTACATTCTCATATCCTGATAGTGATGCATAATACATTTAAAAAGTCTCTGCCCTGAATATCATACAATAATGCATATTAAAGCTTGTCTAAGACAAGTATTTCTGATTTTCCTTTCAGGCTATCTATGTTCTGTGAATTTGTGGAATACGAAGTGCATTAAGATTGGTCATGTCTTCACATGCATTGAGCATTAATAACAACTGTATAATTAAAAGAATTAGCTTCTACCAAACAAGAATTTGCAATCACTCCTAGCTCTTCACACCTATGCACAAAATATGTCTTTACCATGTTTTTGATATGCAGTAGTTCTGTACCATTCCTGAGGCACTGTAACGTTACTCATTCAGATGCATTTGGGCTCTTTTCACACCCAGTATGAACACCTTCCTGTCACTGTTGTGTACAGGAAAAGTAGTGACAGTAGGTCACTAGATCCTCTGAATGCTAAGCAGGAATAACACTGCATCTCAGGAAATACTTAATTCAAAACTTTGCCTGCTGTTATATGTTGATTATATGCATTATTATGTTATATGCAAATTATGTGAAATAAGACAGTCCTACCTCCTCTCTTTTCTCTCCAGTACTCGTGGGCTTATGACCTTCTCATACATACAGTTCTCATTAAAACTGAGAACAGGGGAGAAATGGCAGCTAAACTTCAAAGGAGACATTAACATGCTAAGTGTTTTCTTTGCACGTAGATCAAATGAACACAATTAGGACAAAACTTAATATCCAATCTCTTTTGAAGTAATTTCTCCTCTGTACGAAAAATCACTTATTGATGTTTAATAAAGATACCATAAAATTATTTTACCTTCATTTGAAACTACTGGAAGAAATTCTAGGAGAGAAGAAAGCAAACTCACTGAAGGCTCTAGCCTAGTAGAAAATTTGCATTAGCTATGGGCCATAATGTAAATATACACGCTACAGGACTAATCATTAGCAGTCAACAAATATTTGAAGAGAAGGTTTCACACAGCACTTGCAAGGCAAGAAATTAGCTATAAAAATCAATTACACATCATTATCATCAGACAGTATGTATCCAGAAGATTCACCTCAAGAAATACAAAAAAATATCTATCTGGTCAAGTGCAAACACCTCACTCTTCAATTTATAGCCCAGCCAGGAACACATTACTACTTCACAGAGGTCGCTAACCCTATCCTCTTAGGAAGGTGTGAAAAGGAATCTTAAAGCAGAGGCATAATAAAACAGAAGAGGAAGTCAGTCCTTAAAATTAATTGAAAAATAAACTCCAACCTGTAAATTATGCCAAAAATTTAATTCATAAAAAGAAGAGAAAAATGTCTCCCACCGTGAGCCACCACATTTCACCTGAGACCAGGTTTCTGTTGTGGCATTACGTAAAGAGAATTCAGACTGCAATGAAGTGTGGTGTAACTCCATTAATGCTCTATATTCAGGTCTGCGGGGACTCAGGCAAAGAATGAGCAGAAGTGGATCCCTAGTTCATACAAAACTGAATTGTCAGTGTATTAATCTTGGCTTACCTCAGCAAAGAACTAGGTTCTATTAATTTGATTTAGTCATTGAAATCTAGTGGAAATTCTTACTCTGAATCTGGTCTTTGGAAACAATTTCCACTCAGTAAGTCTGAAAATAATCTCTGTTATAACTAAAATTTTTAGATATCTGAAGTGCTAAGGCTTGGACAATAGGCGCAAGCCAGAGTTGACTTATAGATGAATCCTGTATATTTTATAACTGATAAACATTGTGCTAATAGGTATTTTACTAAGTTATTACAAACCACCTGTTCTGATGTAAAAGGTGGAAGTACTGAAGCCTGAGCAACAGGCCCTGAACCAAAACTTCTAACTCAGTATGTTATCATTAGTGAAATATGTATGGAAGATGTAGCTACGTTGAATATATTTATCTTTCTTTGCGTGTGGATAAAATAACAGGGTTGTGGAGACTATAGTCTGTCACTGTGGCCTGATGTGAGGCCTTGCACATAATCCAATTAGATAAGCAGGGAGACTCCCTTAGCTTCTCCCTTGAGGCCTGATCAAGCTCTGGGGGAATCTAATGTGAGATTGAAACCAGATATTTCTGCTTAAAACAAAGGTGCCAGCTATTCTGGCTTGCTGATTTTTGGGT
The DNA here is from genome assembly GCF_965140245.1 of Athene noctua. Classification (NCBI taxonomy): domain Eukaryota; kingdom Metazoa; phylum Chordata; class Aves; order Strigiformes; family Strigidae; genus Athene; species Athene noctua. The sequence goes on from NC_134041.1 coordinate 38,372,970, forward strand.
ATATATAAGGCTGGACCTGCTCACAGCGACTTTGGATGCCTCACCTATGGGTGGACGCACCATGTAGGATTTCCCACTGGCCGGGACAGGCTCTCCAAACCCTCACTGTAACTGGGGCTCCCCAGCGACTGTTGATCTGGATGATGGTAAAGTATGCAAGTGGTGATGTATCTTTTCTTAATCACTGTTCTCTCTCTCTCAGGTAGTAATGATTTGATGCATTACCCTGTATTTTCCTATTTGTTTAAGTGCACTATTCTGTCTTTTCTTACTGTATGTTTTCTGTATTACACTGTTACATTATTTAGTTATTTGAGTAAAATACACCTGCTCTTTTCACTCTGGTGTCTGAGTTTAATTGATATCCCTAATCAGCAAACCAATATCTCCTTCTTGAGGCAGGAGCTGCCTTCTTTTGCTCAGTACTTGTTCAGCATAATAGGGATTTAGTACTTAACAGTTGCTCTGGATTATTCTTTTATAAAACTAATATGTCAATACTCATACTTCATGTTTCTTTCATTACAGTAATTATAAGAGGCAATTGACTGGCATCTATATTATTTGTGTAGCCTTGAAAATCTCATCCATGATTGCTACCAATTTCTTTGCTTGTTTTTGTTCTCTTAGAGAAGAGAGCAGTATTAAATTGGAAGTGTCTATGTACAATAACAGATTAAAACAAAATTAGAAACAGCGGATGCATCTGTGGATCCAGGAAGAAGGAAAGATAAATCCTCAAGAGGTGCTTTTACAAAGATATGTGCAAACAAGCTTGGGACCTTGTGTATCAGATTTTATTGCTGTGAAACAGATATGAAGAAAAGTTCAATTAATTTAAAAATTTAGAAGTTTTCCTTATTGCTGTAGCATTTTTCCTTATGAAACAGAATTACCATAACAAGTGTCTCAGTGTATTCCTGGTGGTCTCATTGACAAGAAATATTGACAGGAAATCTTATAGTGAAAATCCGTAACTTGCACCTCCTACAACTCAACAACAGCTACCACTAGAAAAATATATCAGAAAGCAAGACATGAAGGTCACTGTGTAATAGAATAAAGCTAGCCATTCCAGACAATGAAACTGCAGCACTAAAAAGACTTTTGTATACAGTGATGAGCAACTTCAGACAGCACTAAATATAGAGGCAAACAGCATGAAGCAGATGCAGCATTCAAGGCTGCAGTATGGACAGACTAAGAGTGTAAAATCTAGCTCCAAGATAGATTTAGCTCAAAGCTGAAATCTTGGAGACTTGCAGAGTGAAAGGGAGGTAGCAGGGTCCAGTCTTCCTCCCAGAGTAGCAAAAATCCAAAATGCATTCAAAACAGTGGGATGAGAACATTTTCATCTTTCTTGTTTTCTTAATTTTCCATATTTACTTCTTCGTTGCTTTTCCTTATACTCTTTCTACTAACTGGTTACCTTTTCATAGTCCATTTATTTTTTTTAAGCAATAAGAAGCATTTGTTAGCTTTGAAAACATCTCTATGCTTGTATTTCTCCCATAGCCCTCAAGTATACTGGCAGCAGCTGCACATCTCTACCATGGAAAGCTTCTGTTCTTAATTTCTGCTTGCTATGATCTCCTTTTGTTTCCCTCAAAATTTGTCTTCAGTTAAGTTGTACTGTGTTTTATTACACAGCTTCTGGTTATGTATTGTTGAGTTTTTCTTTCCTGGTAACTATGAATTGGGTGGCTATTTCTCATTACTTCTGTGAGGCTGGGGGGGGGGGGGTGGGGGGGGTGGGGAAGAATTTCCTTTACTTGAGAATTCTGACATTTATTAGCATAATAAAGCTCTCAGAAGAAATTGCAGTTTTCCAAGTAATTTCATTTGCAGAACTTACAAGGGATTTATTTTAAAGCCAGGTAAAATCTAGAATGAGAAATGGATGGAATTCATAGGGAAAATTTTAGCAAATTAAAAGTAGGAAATGTACTCTGAAGCGAAAATGATGATTCTGTTGTGATGTCAATTACATCACAAGAGAATACATAAACTAAAGAACTAATATTTGCAAGCCTTCTTATCAACTAAACAAAATGCAAGCAGTTGCTGGGAAGTGCATCACTAGAAATAAATAGCTGTATTACTGTAAGTCTCTGAATGAGAATTTCTTATGAATCAAGTTCTTCAATGTTCTTTCTATAAACATTCCTGAAATTGCATGCGATGGGTTGAGTAATCTCCCAAAAACTTTGGGAACTGCATGTCTTTTCTAGCATGCCTAGCACCTTTTCAAAGAGAAGGCAGCATTTTATGCCTGCCTTTTTTTTTTTTTTTTTTCCCTCAGCTCATAATGGCAAAATACCAGACTGCAAAGATGCCTAGGTGTCTAAATACACCTTAATTACTTGGTACCACCTTTAGACCCTCACACCTATGTAGCCAGCTGCTGCTCTCTGGCCTCAGCGGTAAGTCTGTGGATACCTACACTTTTAACTTTAAAAGGTCCCTTTCCATTCTTCAAAGTAGGGGTCCAGTTGTTCTGTGATAGAACATGTGCAGCTGTGAATAACCTGAGGCTGAGGTGGTTCTTGAGATGCCTATATAGAAGGAGCAAGTGCAGATCTATTTTCTCAGAGGAAGCAGCTGGTAGATACTGAGGTCTTTGGCAGAGGTACATTGCACTTAGTGAAGATCCTGTTGGAAAAAAGCAACTTACTCTGTGATTATTTCACAGATTCCATATTTGAAACGCAGTGAATTACTCTGAGCTCCACATTCTGGCAGCTGTGTTACTGATATTGCTATCAACTGAAATTAAGTTATGTTTGATTTTAATGAGTATAGAATTAAGAGATATTTTAGTAGAAATTATTTGTTCACATTTATTCCACTTTATACCAGCAGCCGAATGCTACTCTAAAATCCCCGTATAGCCCCATACCAAGGCCAAAGGGATTGGTCCAAATTAACTAGTAGGAGCATTTGGAACCTAGGTAACAAACACAATTTGATTTATAAACTGATTTATGATGCATACATAGAACTAGAAGAATGCATGTGGCTGTCAAGGTCTAGGATTAATGGGAACTGAGGAAAACCAACTGTAACAGCTTGCGAGTACCTGCCAAGAAACCGTGAACTTAAGCAGAAGCTAATTCAGGCAGGGGGAGCTCACGACCACTGACTCATGGAACGCCTACTCACATTACACGCCAGACACATTTCTAGACATTTCTAGCTTTCACTGCGCATAATCAGAAATAGGAGGAGAGTATGTTGATGATTTCCAATAAATTATATGCTTATGCATGAATACTTAATGAATATGCATCAGTAAGTTCTATATAAGATGTAAGATTTTGGTGCTTGGTGTGCGTTGTTGGTGAGACGACTCCCCTGCGCACCTGGGTGTTAATAAAGAAGTGTCTGCTTATCTACATCACATTGGTGTCGATAAGTTTTTATCCCAGTTTTCAGTGACAGCTGGATTCAATGTCTGTATATACCTATACCAGGTGTATTCTGATCCCAGATCACACACACCAGGATTCTCATTTAATAGAGACTATAGATCCTACCAGAGGCCTATTTAGGAGTTACTATGTTCAGAATTGCAGAGCTGTGTTCCATTTCAAGAATCCAGCCCCTGATGACCTGCAAAGGACCACACTTTGACAAAATTCCAAGACCAGCTGGGTATCTTGACCCTTTATCTAGCTCCCAAGTGACTTTTTTTCTCAAGATATCAGACACATAGCTAAAAAATGTCCTACCTCTGTAAATCTACTTGCTGCGAAAAGCCCAGCTGCTGTCTTACCTGAGCACTCTACACTACCAGCAGCTGCTCCTGATTTGCTTTGTTATGAGGTGCTAACAGTAACTATTTAAAACCTGAGCCAGTGTGCCAAGTAATCAATACAGAAACTGTCTAGCTAAGTCTCTGTGGAAACTTCATTTGAATTTTCTTTTCATGGGTCACAAACCTTCATGGATTAAATCACACAAAAAGCAACGTTAATCAATGAAAATTTTCCTGAACAACAATAAAGTTTGTGTGCAAAAATCTGTACTGTAATATGTGCTAACTACAGAATTATTTATGAAAAATTTTTGCTGTTATTACCACAGCTGTTTATTATTACCTGTAGCACCTTAAACATATAGTGTGCTTTATAAACTTGGACAAGACAAGTTTCTTTTTCTAGATGAGCTTGCCATCTAGGTCAGACGAAGTATAGAAGGTAACAGTGAGTCAAGAGAAATGACTATTCGAGAAGAGATGGATTCACATGGTGTTTGGGAGGGAAGTCTATGCTGGGATTTGGACGAGAACCACACAGTAATTCAGAGGCTGCCCAAAGCAGTAGCAGTAGAACTCATTGTGCCTTTACTATGTGTTCAAAGATTCCCAGGAAAAAATTAGCCATGGAGGTACAGTGCCACACATGGATTGGTCCACTTTACATGTCAAAATACACATCACATGAAAAAGTACTGAGAAACTGCCTATCAAAGACATGACTATGAGACTAACCAATAGGTACCTCCTTCATGCAAGAAATCAGTTGCATACAAAACTGTCACAGCCCTGTTGTTTGAAGTATCACCCTGCAAAAATGAATGTTTGGAGCTGGAAAGAACACTTCTATACCTAGCACTTTCTATCTGGCCATTCATGGAAATAGAACAAGAAGCACAGAAAGGTAATAGCAACAGTTCTTCAACTCTTGCACTCCCATTTCCTGAACTGGCTGCCTGAGAAACAAACTTCAGGAGGGCAAATTAACTACTGTGACGAGATTTTTTTTTTTAGTCCAAACACTAAGCAACTGCTCCATAGGTCTAGGCTTCAGGTCTATTTTCATGGGGTTTAGTATATATAATAAATGGATTGAGAATACATTGTGTGCATCTTTTTAAAAACAGGACATAGGATGATGATAATGTAATTAGTTGTACCTTTTCAGTGAATAAATATACCACCCCCACCTTCACTCAGCTCAAGGAAACCTGGTCCTATAGCAATGTAAAGCTAGGAATCTCCAGCATGTATCTTGCACATCAGAAAGCAGAAAACATGACAAGGCCAGTGAGAGGAGCTGTTGCTGCAAATCAAACTGCTTTCATTAGAATAATTAGTTTAGAATCAGTAGACCACTTCCTGTGCAGGAGTAAAATTTCCAAGGCTGTTGGACTGCATGAAATTGTAAATTTAATATGAGTGACCTTATTCTGTCTCTGCTGTGGTGAACTTTGTAGGCTTGAATTCAAAAGCACAATGGCTAGTTTCCAGCTACACCTAACCATTCAAGCAATCACAAACTGCAAAAGGATGTTTTAAGGCTGCTTCTCTTGTTATCAAAAGTGTACCACTGAGTAATGAGATTGTCAACAGAAATAGACAAAACTTGCTTTGGAAAAAAAAAGAATCTGTTCACCAATATTGGAACTTCATCCAATATTCTATGAATAGTTTCCCATCCATACTTTTTGCTGCATTTTGTATTTTCAATCTCAGACATTAAGAAAATTAAAATACGAACTTAGCATTCAGTGTAATTGGCCACAACCCCTAGTCCTCATTTGTAATTTGCCAGTAATTTCTCACCTTTAAAATGTTAGCATTACGAATAATGATGATAATTCAGATGCAAAAGAGAAATATTATGGGCCTCCTAATGAGGATACATTTTGGCCACAAGACCAGTGACTTTGGAAGTTTGTTAATTACTTTTCAGTGTTTACTTTTGTAGCTATCTATTACTACAGCTATTCAGAATGCATTCCTGTTAGTCCTGGATCAGTTATTCAAATAAAGGACTGTAGTCTGGTGGATTCTTCTGCTGTCCACATGGCTCCAGTAGTAGCTCCCCACCTGAGGATGTGATGATTTCTTCCTAGAAAGATAAAACCAATTGAAATATCGAAGGTATAAGCCTTTCCCTGTCATCTAAGAGAAGGAACTAATAGCAATAAAGACCATCACACCACTGTAGTTGGTAACCAGTTATAAATAAATGCTTGATAAAATTAGTACAGACCCACAGAGGGATCCTGTCAGCTTTTCATTCTTCATGCTTTGTTTAACTCTTATGACAGTAGTAACTTGAGCTAGTATCAAATAGTGGAATCAAACAGTTAGAATCAAATAGTGGAATCAAATAGTGGAAACAAACAAAAAAAGCAGAGATTTGTGCTACCTGGAAGTTGCTATGCTACTTAAGAAAACCAGCTACAAATCCCTATAAAGGATGTTCTCAAGGGTTAATTTAGCAGACATATGCCAGTCCTACTATGCCACTTCCATAGTCTTTGGGTTGAAGGAAGCTTCCCCAGGCAGATTGAGCAAGAGCTCAATGTAGAGTGCTCACACACAATAGTAACAGCTTTCTGACTGATACAGAGAAGTGTATTAACCTTGCTGCGGTAAAGACAGTCTTTACAAAATAGCACCTAGTCTCACTAACTAAATACCCACATGCCAAGTGTGTCATTCCAGTAATTGATTACCAAGATGAATACAAAACAAAACTTACTGGAAAAATAGAGGACTTGGTCTTTGCACTTATTCTGAGAGTAATGATAATTTATTTTTATTTTTGTAGAAGTTTAAGATTTATAGATGCACCAAAATCAGACAGAATCCAGAATTATATTGACTAAAATAGCAATCCTTCATCTGAAAATTTAGATCCAAGTTATGGATCTATATATGGGCCTAGCATTTTCAAAACTTAGCCAGTTTTAATTGAAATTTAATGGAAATTTGGTGTCTGATTTCCTCAGAACGCATTCAGGCTCCCAGTTGTGGTTCATTCCCAATCACTACATCAGACTGAGAATAAGTTCAGAAAGTTACTAGTCAAATTAAATTTGAGAAGGTTATGAGGAAGTAAATACAAAGATTTAGCAATGATCTTGAATATGCTATTGCTGCTTTCCACACAGTATTTAAATGCAAATAGTAATAAGAGAAAATGCACACTCACACCCTCTTCTGCAAGAAGATTGTTCTTACAGCTAATGGTTACCATCCCCTTTTATCTGTCAGGTGAGTTGCTTGAGTGAGCTCTTCTTAATTTTTTTAAATCAAAATGAAGCAGTTTTAGATGAATAAGCAACTAACAAAGTAGTTATGCCAATTATGCCAGCCCTGCTCATTTTGACTGAAAGTGAAAAGGACCCTCAAAGAGAAGTGGAGGTGGAGAAGTATACTCTTGCCAAAAATAGTCCTGAGGAAGCAGCAACTTTTCCAAACAATATAGCAATAGCTGCAAGAGAAAGTGTGCCTGCAGTGCAACCATTTACATGAAGATTGCATAGCTGGTTACCAGAAGGCTTTGGGATACTTGACAGAGTAGTTCACCAGAAAGGGTCGGCAGAAAAGCGTCAAAGAAAACAATGTGAGAGACAGGATAAGATGCCTCCTGAAATGATTGCCAAAGAGACCAGTGTTTGGACCAGCTATTAAACTAGACAGTTAGAGGCAAAGTAATTCAAACCCATCTAAAGTCAAAGATGAGTAGTAAATTACTCTTGTAAGATTGTTTTGGATAATGAGGAATGATTCTTAGCACATCCCTAAAAGAGACCTCCTCCTTGTTCCATTCTTTATTTCAGGGACCCACTCCTTTGCTTTTGCACGTGACAGACCTCACATCAAAGGTTGAAAAATGCTGAAATTTCATTGAAAGACCTTTCTATGGTATTTCCAATCCAAATTTGCAAACAAAGAGGGTCAAAAAGTGTTAGCTCTGTCAGCCCTTATTAGTCCATTTTTAGCCCAGGAGAGCATCCATTGCGTAAGAATCTACTTTGAAGGGGACAAAAATACATGTTGAAGCATTGGAAAAAGGGCAAAATCCTTCTGATTCACTTCAAGAAAAGACACAAACTGTAAATTCTACACCTAAGCTTACTGTAGAATATATATGTATACACTTTTCCCCCCTAGTTACCCATTGCTTTCCAGTGTGGTTTCAAATTACATGGTTCCTTTTTAAATTATTAATCCATTCCACTCAGCTATTGATCTCTACCTAGCAAGGGTTACCTTGTGAAAATCAATAAGATCTGTCAGTGTTGCGTGTCGGTTTGGATCTACCCCCAAGAAGCTGTAGAATTCCCCCGAAGCATCAACCAGGAAGTGTTTGAACCCACTTTGCTGGCGATAAGACAATGCATAGCCCCAGATTTTCTCACTGACTCGCACCAGGAATGTTCCCTCAGATTTATTCATCAACAACTCTTCTGCTTCCTGGCGGCTGATAATACCTGGCAAGAAAAAAAAGCTATGGTTATGCAGATAAAGGTCTGTCAGAGTAAATCAAATGCAACAAATACAGAGCAGAAGTGAAATCCATATGATGTAATTTCTCAAGAATGAAATGTTTATAGAAGGAGTTAGAGCTATAGAGACAATGTTTATGCTATTTTCTTCTGAAGGATAGCTGTAAGGGTTTTGATCGAGTCTGATAGGATATGCTTTTTAATTATCTGATTGACAATTGCTTTTTTCCATCCCTCCTGCTTTTTCAAAGGAAGTGTATAAATACAACTGGTCTATCAGACCAGCAAAGTCTGTACAAGTGATCATTTAGAAGACTAGCCTGGTTTGGCATTGCAATTTGAATTTGCAATACATTGCTGATATTTGCGATTGTACTGCAGTACTTCTGACTGTGTTGCCTTACAGCTGTTTTATAGGTTCTAAAGAAGGAACATAAAGCAAGTGCCAGGAGAAAAATAATTTGCTTGTTTTCATGCATCTGTACATACACACATCCATAGATGCATATAGATAAATTGGAGCACAAAGAAATCAAATCCTGCAACTAACAGAGCTGCTAATGAGATGGGTGTCTTAGATCACTGTGGTGCTGCAACCTCCCCACTTCTGGGCTGCTCAGTGCATGGTGCAATTCCCCTCCTCCTGGGCCACATACCAACCCAAGACGGATTGCAAAAGGCAATGGACTGTAGTATTAAGGCACCCCCTTAATGTACCTGGGTCCTGCTTCCCCTATTGCTTGGGAATGTTAACAGCAATCTATCACCTGCTGACAGCCTAGTACATTTGGATTGTGGCCCAGAGACAGTGATACCAGAACTTCAAATTCTAGCAAGTTCTAGGCCTGTGCAACTAGTAGAAAGTACCAGAGTATTTCCTCATCTGAGTTGAGCTGAAATGGAAAATTACCTGATGCAAGTCAATTATCTCAGACCCTATAAATAGTGATTCTAAATGAGACCCTTTGAGCTCTCCTGGATAGCAGCAGGCTGTGACCAGCATCTCTCCTTAGTTGGGATGTCTCTCAGGCTGACTTCTTGAAGTCTGAATATCATCTGCCCACAAAGCCGACATAAGGCCAGGGTGAAAGCAGAATTATTCTTGATTCTCAATTATTGTCCATTGAGAAATATTGATGCATTTTGAGTATTTGCTCCAAATTTGAGAAGAGGGAAATTTTAACTATAGGCTAGCCTCTTTCATTCACCTCTTTACCTATCTATGTGTTTAACTACACACATTTACCTTTAAGAATGTGAATGTTTATATATTTAACTGGATATCTAAATATTTCTGTACTGTTTGTATGTCTTGTGTTTTGCATATATACATATATATACACACTTTGATTCAGAATACCTTGTAGTAAGTTAGTGTGAATCTGAAATCAAGTCACCATTTTAATCATAACTTATTTTACAAAATCACTTTGTTAATGATTAAATCAAAACACCATTAATAAATCTTAAATTGTTATTAAATCATAACCTGTGAGATACCTTCATCCGCAACAATTACTTATTCACAGGCTTGCTTTCTAGGGAACATTGTCACAGAGGAAATTAAGAAACAAAGATCATAGTCTTTTCCTCTGGGATCTTTCAGGCTTAATACAGAGTAATAGTCTCCTCTAGTTAAAAACCGTAGCCATGAGCTAAACAGAGCACCAACAAACAAAAGACTGAATATTGTATTCGTTGACCAGAAGTGAGCTCATCTTTACAATTCATAATGAACAATAATGAGTTATGCAACCTTGCCCCAGGACAAGAGAAGACAAAATTAGTTGGGGCTTCTTGCAATACATAATTATCATCCTGTGCTTATTTTCTCTATGAGCCAATTTACCTCCCTGGACAAACCCCAGACAAATTCAGTAAGGGAACAAATTCTCTCCCCATACCCTGGTCACCAAGCAGTTGTTTTATAGGTGAATTCATTCATTTGCTGTATGAAAAATTTATTAGTCAGGGCAAAAGAAGGATCACAAATTCAGATTTTCAGAGTGATCAAAAAAAAAAAAAAAGAAAGTGTAATAGCGGTAGAGCTTTCAAGAACTTTCTCATTTTATTCTTACGTGTTGGAAAAATCCTCATTTCTTTTTCTTTCTGATCCTAAGACACAACACTTAAGTTGCTGGTACTTCTGCTTGCAAACAGAGTATAACAGATCAACCCTATTCTGATCACACCCCACATAAAAGGTGTGATCAGAATTGTAACCAGCACTGAAACAGGTCTTACCATCCACCTGGAGAGCCTGGTTCCAATTTGTCTGGTAGGGCTAAAGGACAGTAAGCTCATGTCTCAATTATCTGTGAAATACCAGATGCTCACTTTCATCAGGAACAGATGTTGAATTAGGCCATCCTGAATGTGAACATGGCACAAATGTCAATAAATATGTAACATGTTCCAAAGTTACTCTCCGTGAAGCTAAACTTTCTCTAAACAATACATGTAATATTTAATGGAACTGCTTGCCATCATAGAATCCTACACATGTCCTAGTGAGAGTTCCATGGAGTCCAAGTACTGAAAAGCCACATTGTTTTAGTATAATAATAACCATATCCCAGGGATTACCAATTCGTACAAGGATGGGCCACCCTGAATGACCAAAGTTTGGGATACTCTAATTAAACCCACAAGGAAAATTATGCCTCTAGGAGACATAGGAAGGGACTGAGAAGATCTAGATGCTAAAAGCAAGCAATGTGCAACGTTAGGAAAAATAGAAAAGCATCTCCTTCTTTCAGTTTTTGTCTACTTTGAGACAATTAATTTCTTTTACGGTTCTACTTGGTGCAATGATGAACATGACAACAGCTCAATCTCAGTGGAGCTCCAAGGTCCTCAGTACTAAGAAGAAACACACATATATATTCTACTGAATGACATACTGTTCTAATTTCTGGAAGATATTACATCATCTTTCCACCAGATATGCAAAACAGACAGTAAACACACAAACATATGCATTTGTTTAGAAACAGCATGCAACTGCTCAGGCAACAGTGTAAATTGCTGCACTTTGCAAAAGTAAAAACAGTTTTATTGGAAGTATTCCAAGATGAACTGTTAAAAAATTCTTGAACTCTGTTCAGATTAAAAGACAGTATTAATATGAATCAGTATGATACAGCATATTAAGTGAAGCTGTATCGCTAGATCCCAATAGCAGGAGCCACATGCCAAGATTTACACAAAAATTGATTCTGGAATCACACTATTTGTTAATCTAGTCTTCTCTCAGATTACCCTAATTTAAATATACAGTGATTATGATGCCTACTTCCTTGACAAATCTCTGCTAGAAATACATGTAGATGAGACACACTAACAAGCTCAGAGCATTCAGTGATACAGGAAAGTATAAACAGTTCCATCATCAGCAAATACTACATTAACTCCAATAATCAATACTTATACTGTAATTCTAGATCGAAACCATGCTTGTAACTTTTCGGATAGGAATTCGGTGCTATTACAACTACCCCTTCTCTAAGCAGTTCAGAACTGTTATGCAGCCCTGCTAGAGAATGAGGTGTCCTAGACAATTTAGCACCTATAGAAATATACGTTAAAAAAAAAAAAAAAGCTGTAAAAAAGAGGGTTTTTATTATATGGTGAATATTCTTCTTTGGATAGTTCTAGGGTTTGAATGAACATCACTATCGGCAGATAATAAAAAAAATTATTTAGCATCAATTAGTTTAATTCTAAACAACCTGTTCACCTGCATTCTACTTCCACCAGTAAAGCTAAAACATTGCAGCCTTCCACTTGATGTTATCTTCTTGCCAAACCTTATTTTTTTTCTGGGCACTTTATATCATTGAGTAGGTGAGAAATGCTACATTGCTCCCAGTCAGGTTCTTTTTTTAATTCTCATTTCTGCTAAAGATGGTGTAATAAATTATCAGCCATCTGCTTTCTTATCTTTTCCTCTCCTGATTCTGTTAACAGCTCATGAGAAACCATCTCTTCCCCACCACTTCCTCCCTCTCTCTCCCTCCCAGTTATTTTTCCCTGACCGGCTGGGGGTGGGGGAGGGGCAACGGCAATGTGGTCTCTGGTCCCAGTAGGGCATAAACCACCACACACTTTTTTGGCACACCAACGTGGGGCACAAGAGGACTGAAATAAGAATCAAAAAGGGACAGACCCTGACCAGAGTGTGATAGAGCAATCTGTTGGGTGTAATTTTTCTGTTTCTATTTGTATTTGTTTGATAAGAAAATGTTTGCAATGCTGGCCCACTTGCTTGCGTGGTGGGGCTGGATTTATCCTTATATCCAGTGTATGATCCCAGTGCTGGGGTTTGTTATCGGTGGAAAATGAATAAAGGGTCTTATGTTGTTATATGGGCTACTGACTGCTTGTAATGCTTTTGTATCACTGCGGGGGGGTGGAAGGGGGGTGGGTGGGTTGGTACCTGTTTGCCGTTTGGGCTTTTGTTAGGGGTCTCATCCCCTCTATGGGTGAGCCAGGGGAAGAGATCCTTTCGGCTTTGGGGAGTTTCAATTATCCTTGGAGCCTGCAGGCCAGTGTGATCATGGCACAATGCTTTCTGAATGCCTGCCTGATTTTGGTTTTGGCCATGCGGCACTTCTCTAACAATAGCGGTGCCCGGAAACCTACCCCGAGGTCAGATAATAGTGAGTGGCAAGGGGTGTGGGAAAAGATGGGCAAAGGCCTAAGTCGGTGGGCACCTCCAATATTTTGGAATTTCACACCCAAACAAATGCAGAGCTCTGAAAAGCTGATGGAGTGCTTAGAAAGGGTGTGTTTCCAATCTGCTAAAACCCAGGAGACACAAATCGCTGCGATGTGTTGGGGACTTGCCCATGCCTACCGTGTCCTCTTTAATACCACCCACTTCCCTCAAGGGGGAGAAAGGGCTGCAGGATCTGAGAATGAACTTACTGGTACAGTATCTGGGCCGGGGGAAAAGGCAGAGCCAGCATCACTCGCCTCCACCAGCACAGCAACTGAGCCAGAGAGCCAGCCAGTGCCAGTATCAGTCACCCCAATACAGAAAACAAAATATACCAGAAAGTCAGCTCGCAAAGTGGGGGATGGGGATGAGCCAGGTCCAGCACAAGAACAGAGGAAGGGCCAGAGGTGATCGTCCGATCTCTATCCCCAACTGAGTTGTGAGATATGCTGAGAGATTTCATCCGCCTGGGAGGCGAGCAGATTTGCACCTGGCTGCTCCAATGCTGGGGCAATGGAGCTAGTGCTTTTGAAATGGAGGGGAGAGAGGCCAAGCAGCTGGGATCTTTGGCCAAGGATGCTGGCATTGATAGGGCAATAGGGAAACAGACTCAAACCCTCAGCCTTTGGAAGCGACTCCTGCTCAGTGTAAGGGAGAGGCACCCGTACAAGGATGATATCCTATGTCAGCTAAGCAAATGGACCAACACTGACAAAGGCATTCAGAATCTCGGGGAACTGGCTGTGTTTGACATGATCTATAGTGATCTGAATGATGAGCAGTCACCCATGGACCCAGATCAGGCCCCTTGCACACACCTGATGTGGCGAAAGTTCCTGAAGAGCGCACCAGAAGCACAATTGAAAGCATTGGCAATAGTGTCCTGGTGGACAGACACCCACACTCTGACAGTGGATGGAGTGGTTGGCAAGCTCTGGCAATATGAGGGAAATCTCCCTTCATCTCCACATTCCTGGGTCTCAGATGTGGAGGAACTGTCTCAGAGGGTCCAGAAAGTGGAAGAGGACATGTCCTATGTTCCACCTGCATGGGCTGATGTCTCAGCCATTAGAAGTATACGTTTCCCCACCCAAGAGAAAGGCAGCAGAAGGTACACACCACGACGCACTCTGTGGTTTTTCCTCCGTGACCATGGAGAAAACTTGAGGCGGTGGTGTGAGAGATGAGAAACCAGGCCTGTGAGAAACTAAGACAAACAACCTGGGAAAGCAAAAGTTGAGGCTGATTGAAGAAATGCCTCAAACACTCGCAAGACAAAACTCTGAGTCACAGGATGTATTCTGTGGAGGCCGAAGCTGATAACACTGCTCGATGTAGCTGGGGGAGAGAGCCCTGTGGAGACAGGACGGCTCTGCCCTGGGGCACCTGGGCAAATTTCAAGGGCCATGTGTCCGGTGAATGAACTTTGCTTCATTATCCACAAAATGCATATTAAAGTTAACACCCCTCAATATGCTAACGAGGGCTGTCATGATAATGCTAATGACATCATCCCATGAAACACCTTACCCCTCCCTGTACATGGGATACGTAGCTATGTGGGTCGACCTAGGGGACAGACCCAAGGAAAATGGGTATAAATCAAAGGGGAGAAGAAATGACTCTCTCTCTCTGACCCCCTCTCCCTGCGCCGTGCCCCCCCCCCCCCCCGGCCGTCTGGAGAAAGCAGTGAAGCGAAGAAGACGTATGCCAGCGAAGAAGACGGCCGCCTCCTGGAACCCTCGCGGGCAGGATCAGCGCAGGAACCCAGACCAGTGATTTGTATCCCCCCATTCCCTCTACCTCCCTCTTTTCCTTTTTCTATAAAGAAATGCAAAGCATATTATATTGCTTGCCACAACTTGCTCTGTGCTTAGCCAATTATCATGTGTTCAATTAATACATTGTAAGTAGATAATAAATGCTTGAACTTGGAGACTTGTTGTCCGCTCCAATTGGGGATTTGCGAATCTGAGTCATTTGTTCCCCTCGTCAGAGTGGGACGTGACAGGTGGAATGGACAGATCACTGCCACCCTAGCTGCACGAGTAGAGCAGCTGAAAGGGAAGACCTTCGCAAAAGGGGAGTCCTCCAAGAAAACCGTAGCTCCAGTGTCCAGTCAGAAATCCCCCAGGCAAAATAGAATGGCGAACGTTATGTCTGACCCTCTTGAGGGGACCAGTAAATCATTCTTTCAAGAAGTGAGTAATGATGAGCAGGATTAGAGGGGCCCTGCCTCCAGCCAGGTGGAGGAAAGGGATAATTGGATTTACTGGACAGTGTGGATCCGATGGTCTGGCACGTCAGACCCACAAGAATATAAGGCTTTGGTGGATACTGACACACAGTGCACCCTGATGCCATCGAGCTACAGTGGGGTTGAATCCATTTGCATCTCCGGAGTGACAGGGGGATCCTGACAGCTGACCCTACTGGAAGCTGAAGTGAGCCTCACTAGGAAGGACTGGCATAAGCACCCCATTGTGACTGGCCCAGCTGCCCCGTGCATCCGGGGCATAGACTGTGACAGGAGAGGGTACTTCAGAGACCCAAAAGGGTACCAGTGGGCTTTTGGTATAGCTGCCCTGGAGGAGGTTGAACAGTTGTCCACCTGACCCGGCCTCTCAGAGGATCCCTCAGTGGTGGGGTGGCTTAAGGTTGAGGAGCAGCGAGTGCCAATTGCTACAAAGACGGTGCACCGGAGACGGTACCACACCAAACTAGATTCCCTGGTCCCCATCCAACAGATGATCCGTCAACTAGAAAGCCAGAAAACTCACTCACCCTTCAATAGCCCTATGCGGCCAGTGAGAAAGCCTAATGGTGAATGGAGGCTAACTATGGACTACCGTGGCCTGAATGAAGTTACGCCAGCAATGAGTGCTGCAGTGTTGGATATGCTAGAGCTCCAGTATGAACTGGAGTCGAAGGCAGCCAAGTGGTACGCCACAACTGACATTGCTAACGTGTTCTTCTCCATTCCGATAGCGCCAGAGTGCAGGCCACAGTTTGCATTCACTTGGAGAGGCATCCAGTACACCTGGAACCGATTGCCCCACGGGTGGAACCACAGCTCCACCATTTCCCATGGACTGATCCATACCGCACTGGAGAAAGGTGGGGCTCCAGAACACCTGCAGTACATTGATGACATCATTGTATGGGGGGACACAGCCAAGGAAGTCTTTGAGAAAGGAAAGAATATAATTGAAATCCTCCTGAAGGCCATCTTTGCCATTAAGCAAAAGAAAGTTAAGGGGCCTGCATGGGAATTTCAATTCCTAGGAATAAAATGGCAAGATAGGCGTCGCCACATCCCAATGGAGGTAATAAACAAGATAACAGCCGTGGCTCCACCAACCTCTAAAAAGGAGACTCAGTCTTTCCTGGGCGCTGTGGGGTTCTGGAGGATGCATATCCCGGACTACAGCCTGATTGTGAGCCCTCTCTAACCATGTAACCCGTAAGCAGAACGATTTTGATTGGGGCCCTGAGCAACAACAATCCTTTGAACAAATTAAGTGGGAGATTGCCCAAGCAGGAGCCCTCGGGCCAGTCCGGGAAGGGCAGGAGGTTAATAACAGGCTCTTGTCCTGTTTCAGCTAGGATAGAGTCAAGTTTTTCCCCAGCAGAGAGAGAGGGGGAAGGGATCTTCAGCCGGGTTATTGATACCATGCTGACGTCAGGTCCAGGGACGGAGCATTTTTACTTTCGTATCTGGTTTTGGGGGTTGCCATACACGCGGCAGGCTTGCTCCTTGACCATCTAGCGGTATTTCTCTGTATATCTTTTGTCTTGTTCACTGTTATTGCTGTTTATTGTTATTATCATTGCTACTGTTGTTGTTCAGATTGTTCTATCACTCTGTTGTAATAAATTCCTTGTTATTTTAGCCTGGGTCTGTGCCTAACTTCCAGCCCGACCGGCTGCGGGTGGGGGAGGGGCAACGGCAACGTGCTCTCCAATTCCAGCAGGGGTTAAACCTGCACAGCTCTACACCACAGCCGGGGAGAATGGCCTCACCTGGAGCCTCTGGCAGAGAACACGTCGAGAAACCCGAGGCTGACCTCTAGGCTTTTAGAGCCGGGGATACAAAAGTTCTGAATCTAATTATACACCAACTAAGAAGGAGATACTGGCAGCGTACGAAGGAGTTCGGGCTGCCTCAGAAGTGGTCAGCACTGAAACACAGCTCCTCCTGGCACCCCGACTGCCGGTGCTGGGGTGGATGTTCAAAGGAAAGGCCTCCTCCACACAGCATGCAACAGATGCCACGTGGAGTAAATGGGTTGTGTTGATAACACAACGGGCTCAAATAGGGAACCCCAGCTGCCCAGGGATATTGGAGGTGATCACGAACTGACCAGAGAGCAAAGATTCCAGGATGTCACCAGAATAGGAGGTGACACGTGCTAAGGATGCCCCACCATATAACGAGCTGCCGGATGAAAAGAAGCGATATGCCCTGTTCACTGATGGGTCTTGTTGCATTGTGGGAAAACATCGATGACAGAAGGCTGCTGTATGGAGTCCCACACGATGGGTCACTGAAGCTGCTGAGGGACAGGGTGAATCGAGCCAGTTCGCAGAGGTGAAAGCCATCCAGCTTGCTTTGGATATTGCTGAGCGGGAAAAGTGGCCGAGGCTCTACATCTACACCGACACGTGGGTGGTGGCAAATACCCTGTGGAAATGGTTGCAGCAATGGAAACAGAACAACTGGCAACGTAAGGGTAAAACTGTCTGGGCTGCTGAAGGATGGCAGGATATTTCAACCCGTGTGGAAAACCTCGTTGTGAAGGTGCGCCATGTGGATGCCCATGTACCCAAGAGTCGGGCCACTGATGAACATCGACACAACCAGCAGGCAGACCAAGCTGCTAAGATTAGAGTGGCTCAGGTGGACTTGGACTGGCAGCACAAAGGTGAACTGTTCATAGCCCGGTGGGTCCATGAGACCTCGGGCCACCAAGGCAGAGATGCAACATACAGGTGGGCTCGAGATCGAGGGGTGGACCTCACTATTGACACCATTGCAGAGATCATCCACAGATGTGAGATGTGTGCTGCAATCAAACATGCCAAGCAGGTGAAGCCCCAGCGAAATGGAGAGCGATGGCTGAAATATAGATATGGAGAGGTCTGGCAGATCGACTACATCACACTGCCACAGACCTGCCACAGAAAGCGCTACGTGCCCACAATGGTGGAAATAACCACTGGATGGCTGGAAGCTTACCCAGTGCCCCACGCCACCGCCCAGAATACCATCCTGGGCCTTGAAACCTAAGTCCTGTGGTGACATGGTACCCCAGAGAGAATTGAGTCAGACAAGACCCACTTCTACAACAACCTCATAAATGCCTGGGCAGAAGAACACGGCATCCAGTGGGTCTACCATATCCCCTACTACGCACCAGCCTCTGGGAAGATCGAGCGTTACAATGAACTATTAAAAACCACATTGAAAGCATTGGGAGGTCGGACCTTCAAAGACTGGGACATGCATCTAGCAAAGGCCACCTGGCTAGTCAACACAAGTGGATCTGCCAGTTGAGCTGGCCTGTCTCAGTCAAAACCTCCACGTGTTGTAGATGGGGATAAAATCCCTGTGGTGCTCATGAGGAATATATTGGGAAAAATGGTCTGGTTTAGTCCTGCGCCAGGCAAAAATAAAGGCAAACCCATGCACGGGATTGCTTTTGCCCATGGACCTGAGTGTACCTGGTCGGTGATGCTGGACAATGGCGACGTCCGATGTGTACCACAGGGGGACTTGTTTTTGGGTGAGAACATGCCATGAATTATCCTGTGCCTTTGTAAATTGTTATTTTGTTATTGTTAACTGCTAAATGGCAGCTGGACTTGACGCAGATGGTATAGAATAAAGGGGTGGATTATGTCCTGGTTCAGCCTGGATAGGGTTAAGTTTCCCCAGCAGAGAGGGGGAAGGGATCTCCAGCTGGGTTATTCATACCATGCTGACAGCATGTCCGGGCGCGGGAGCACGGGAACTTTTTCCTTTGTGGCTTTGGTAGCAGAAAACACGTGAGCGAGCTGTCCGTAACAATTGCTGTATTTCTCTGTATATCTTTTGTCTTGTTTACTGTTATTGCTGTTTATTGTTGTTATCATTGCTACTGTTGTTGTTCAGATTACTCATTACACTGTTGTATTAAATTTCTTCTTATTTTAACCTTGGGTTTGTGCCTCAATTCCAGCCTGACCGGCTGAGGGTGGGGGAGGGGCAACGGCAACGTGGTCTCCGGTCCCGGCAGGGCTTAAACCACCTGTAAGGAACTTTTCGGACTTTTAGTATGTCCAACATGGCTGTCTCCACCACGACCACTTCCTGACTCAGCATGAAGGAGTACATCTTGAAGGAGACACATAGTCCCCGACGAAAACCACATCCGCCCGAGACGAGAACATCAGCAGTCTCAGCAGTCACCCATCAAGCTGCACCTATGCGTGAGCCAGGTGGAGGGAAAACCACAGCAAGACAGATCGGCCCCTCGCCAGCACGACCACCATGGACACCTGGGCATGCACACACGGAGGACCATGGGGTGGCACCTACAACAACGAGCCCCGTGGAAATGGGGGGACAAACTGTGGGGATGGGGACTATAAAAAGGACAGACTGCGTACTCCTTTGATGAGGGGAACCAACTTGGAGCCAGGAACATGGAGCGTCATCGGGCCGACAGAACGTCGCCGGATCCCTGGTCGTGGTGGTGGTAATTAGTTGCGCCTCTACCGTTTTCTTGCTTAGGGATTCTGACCTTTTCCTTTCTTTTCCTCTCTGTCCTATTGCTCTTATCAGTTGTTATAGAAAATAAAGCTCATAAGGTTATGCAGCATCTGACCTCGTTTGTGTCTTAATCTCACTCTTGGGATTGTTTAAAAACCCTCCCCGATATCGGATTGGGACACCACCAGACCCTATGTTTCTGATTTTGCTGTCAACTGAAATTAAGTTATGTTTGATTTTAATGAGTATAGAATTAAGAGATATTTTAGTAGAAATTATTTGTTCACATTTATTCCACTTTATATCAGCAACGAAATGCTACTCTAAAATCCCCGTATAGCCCCATACCAAGGCCAAAGGGATTGGTCCAAATTAACTAGTAGGAGCGTTTGGAACCCAGGTAACAAACACAATTTGATTTATAAACAGATTTATGATGCATACACAGAATTAGAAGAATGCATGTGGCTGTCAAGGTCTAGGATTAATGGGAACTGAGGAAAACCAACTGTAACAGCTTGCGAGTACCTGCCAAGAAACCGTGAACTTAAGCAGAAGGTAATTCCAGCAAGGGGAGATCGCGACCACCAACTCATGGAGCTCCTACTCACATTACACCCCAGACCCATTTCTAGACATTTCTAGCTTTCACTGCACGTAATTGGAAATAAGAAGAGAGTATGTTGATGATTTCCAATAAATTATATGCTTATGTATGAATACTTAATGAATATGTATGAGTAAGTTCTATATAAGATATAAGATTTTGGTGCTTGGTTGCGTTGTTGGTGAGACAACTCCCCTGCACACCTGGGTGTTAATAAAGGTATGTCTGCTTATCTACTTCACATTGGTGTTGATAAGTTCTTTATTCCGAGTTTTCAGTAACACCTACATGAATATTTAAAACTGTTTGAAATCAAGAAACTTCAGTTTCCTAAAGGTCTGGTAAGAGGTTCAGAATCACAGATGCTCTTACTTGTGCTAGTTAGGATATAAACTGGAATTATTATCTGGAAAATATGATGATTTGAAAGTGATTTTTTTCCCCTCTAACTCTTGACAATCTCTTAATATAAAAGGAGGAAAAAGAAAAAAAGCAACATTTTCACTTGGTGTAAAGCAACACTGTGTCAAAACCAGTAACCCTTTCATGTATGCACATCTTTGCAAATCAGTCATTTAAATACCTCACAATTAATCAGTCTATCATCAATATCATAATTTTAACTCGTCATGTGGCCAAATACACAATAGCATATTTGGACAGCAGTTAGCTACTCAACTGAAACTCACTTATATCTTTTACCTGTCATACCAAACAATTTCTCTCAGAGTATACAAACTGCTGTTGTCTATAACAAAGTGTAAAAGAGCAGTAGGGTTTTGACTGGGAGAGTATCAAATGTGTAACTAACTCCTCATGAAAGCATGGAAACCCAGCTGGATTGAGTTTTAGCCCCCTGCCCCCCCAGATTCACTGCATGTATCTATCAATTTACATGCATCTACCTATCCACTTTAAACATTCTAGTTTTGCAATACTTATAGATATTAACATTTTGGAATCTTAGAAAGAGGAATACGTTTTGGAAGACCATTATTTCAAATCATAGGACATTCATCATCAGCTGACATATTCTTAATTAACCGCTTCATTTTTAAATACAGTGCCCGTAAAGAAAATTTGTAGATGATAGGCAAGTCTTAACATTTTTGTTGTAATTATGTTTTTTTTACTGCCACCAATTTTCCAAAGGGAAAAAGAACATCCTAACATTTAGAGTATATTAAGCTCATGTGGGAATCATGGAGGACCCATGATTAATTTAGCGGGCACAGCTAAGAAATCTTGATGCTGCTTCCAAGTTTACAGCAGCCTCAATTGCAGAAAATAATATTTTGAAATATTATGCAATGACACTTCAGCTTCCCACTCTTCTTTCAGTATTATCCTACAGACATCCTGGAGTGAAACTCAGGAGATGAAATAAATAAATATTTGCTAAAAGAATGCCATAACAAGCATGAATACGAAATAGAAAAGCTGATAAACTTTTCAAACAAAGCAAGACTAGAAGTCTAAAACTATTTTTTTGATTATACAGATAAAGTTATGTCATGTCCATTCTTGTAATCGTACAGTGGTCTAAGGTACCACATGTAATAACAATGTCAATATATAAAGATAATTTGGCCTTTAATGATCAATATATTTTTAATATGCATATGTGCATTTATATATGCCAAGAAGTCAACTGAGTTTAGAGCGACAGCAGGTACAAACACAGTCCAGAAGACTTAATTTACCCTTTTGCAGTAGAAACTCTTTGCTTAGCTGATGTTTTCTCTTTTCATATTTTTTCATTAACTTGATCTCAAACACTCTATTGCATTAGGTTTTACTCACAGAGCAGAAGTGTCATAAATTCTGGCAGGAACAAATATTAATGAGAGCATTCATGCCAAAAGTGCTTTCATGATCATTATGAAAAGCCTTCTATTTGATGTAAAATTGATTTGTTGAACAATTATGAGTATTCACAGATAATCAATGAAGAGAAAAGAGACTCATCCTGTTTATACAACTTAAGACACTGAATAAGGGAAGTGTGTGATTTAGGTCACCAATCAAAATTAGGAGCAGGATCTAAAATACAGAGAAGCCAATACCAGTATCACTTTTGTTTTCAATGGGATTAGATCAAAGCCCATGTGAATAAAAATATTCCTGGCAATCATTGCATTAATAATTTACATGCTAAAGGTCATACAGACATATTACGTCTAGAACAAGAGTAAACAATAAATGCATGAGTAAACACAAGGAATCATGAGGAATTAGCAGATAACTCCCAAATAGGGACCGTACTGGTCCAATTACACAGGCAGAACTAAACAGTAATTTGAAAGACAATGATAAAATGGCACCAGGGAGGATCAGTTTGCTAAGCCCCAGTGAATCCCTTCCATTTATTGAAACCGAAAAACTGAGCTGGACAGACATACTACTATAACTATATCATTTGGTACAAAATTCTTCCCAAAGCAAAACAAACAAGTGAATTTTCCAACAACTTCCAAATAGATTTCCTCTCACTGAGACTTAATTTGAGAGTCAAAAGTTGTATTACACCTCACCTTGAAAAAAGCTGAAACAAGTAACAAACTGCTATAAATGCCTGAAAATAAATTTGTACAGAACATATTTTAGGGTCTTAGGTATTTTTAATCAAAAGAGAAAAGTTCCGGTTTGAGGAGAGGAAAATACATCATAGATTTTTCTGTCTACATCATTATAATAATAAAAATCATGTAGTTGGAAGTAAAGAGCCAGCCTACTTGGGACCAAAATATTAATAAAGGAAATGAGTTTTGAAAGAAATAATCAGAAAAGTGAACATAAATTCAGACGGGATTGATCCAACTACCAATATGGTTTAGGAAGAACTGACAGCCTGTGTCAGCATGCCAGCATTAATATAAACCTCTGTCAGGAGGTGCAAGAAGAGCTTGTAAGAACACTAGTCATTTAACCTAATGGAGGGGTTATAGATTTTAGGGCCCACAGCAAAGGAAGATAGATGCGAGGAACAAACACAAGCTAAGATGAAAACTGAAGATGGTTTAGAATAAATCTGACCTTTTTTAAGATCCCATAATAAGGTGGGACAGTAAAGGCTTGAAACAAATGTTCGAATGCATGACACTAGCAACCAGCTCTGGTCTAGGAAAAGGTGAAAAAGCCAGCTCCTTCAACCACTCAGAAAGATCAAAAGCATAAAAGCAGGGAAGATGAAGTGACTGCTTCCCCGCAGTGCAAGAACTAGAGCAGCTATAGTTTATGCTCTCAAGGAAAAGCAGTCTCTACATCACTCAAAGTAATAGTTTCCTTCGGTTGACTTTCTCAGTTCTCTACCACAGGTTCAAGTCTATATGTGGACTCTTAACTGACTGAACATACTTACAATTGTCCATTGGGAAGGACAAAATTAACCTACAAAACTATGATGTCTAGACTGCTTATCTTATCTTTGAGACTACTGATGTCACATGTAATTTAACAAACACTGTTATCAGTTATGGTGGTTTATGGACTCATCTTCAACTGAAATAGTCAAAGGATAATGTACATATCTAGGGCATACCTTGTAATTTCTCCAGCATTTACAGCAGGAGTAGCATGCACAAATAAATGCATGCACAAATATTTGCAGCAATAGGATCTTGGTGTGCCACTCTATTAAAAAGCTTTCATACTCTGCGGGAGATATGGACACGCACACAACCAATATGATCAAGCAATGCCCATTTATTGAAGGTAAACAAGCCCTTTTATAATGCTTTCTCCTGTGCACCCGAACGGTACGTGGTACAGTCATTATGATTGGATAGTTAGCTTTGTCCACATGCTTCAAGCCTTCTTGCGATTGGATAATAAGTGCCACACTCAATGTCTTTCTCCGCCCAACCCATTTCCTGGCGTTGTTTGTTTGCTGAGTTCTTTGTTCTCTCTTCAGGGCTGTGTCCTTGTCATGTCCTTGCCGAGGCATGCACACGTGCAGGATTGCTCACATGTCCATTATCTCCCAACAATCCTCCTTCTCCTTCCTTTTAGTCACAATTTTTTTTTTTTTTGATAGTGTAACAAAGCAAAGAGTGAAAAAAAAGAGATCAATAGTATTGTGTGAGAAAAGCTATGGCTGAGAGATAACAACAGCTCTGCCTCTGCTATTTCAGAATAGAAGCAATAAAGACTGAAAAGCAAAGCAAGGGAATAAATCAAAGACAGATGCTAATAGAAATAAAGCTGTTGAAGCTATTCACCATCTGCTGTTAATGCAGGATAAACTCACATGGGGCTAGATCTTCAAAAGAGTTCTATTACCATTTATGCATCAAAATAAATGGCCAGGTTTTTTACAAAAAAAAGAAACAAAATAACTCAGAAACAGCACAACGACATTTGTTTGGGTTTTTTTTTAAACCTGGCCACGAGTATCATGGCAAGAGCCCAAGATCCCAGAGAAGACGAGTTTCTATGAAACGCTTTTCCTCCTTACAGCTGGTGACAATGCAGATACTTCATGCTGTGCTGCCTGTTGGTAACCTGATTTAAGTCCTGGTAAATAGCACGGTATCCATAAATGTTACTAAGTAAGGGGCTATAGACCTCTGTGCTGATAATAGATAAAAGAGATGCAATAGGTCACAAAAAGCAAAACCTAAAATATGATTAAACAAACTAAACCCTTCCTGTCTGCATAGAACTGCAATAGGAGGCAAAGCTGGGATGTATTTAGAAATCAACAGGTAAAGTGCACATATGAAATTCACTGGCCATGTCACAGACAGATTATCTGAGTACTCAGTGGTCAGTATGGGGCCAGCCTCTTCTCTGAGCTACATAGGCAAAGTGAAGTGACACTGGTTAGGGAGCCTCTGGAGAAACCTTTCTTTGTTCCATATTCACCACCTCCTTTGCTTCAGTGCAAGCTCAGGAGCAATGCATGCAGTAGCATACCTACGATAGAGATAAATCTGTGCTGTTGAAATGTGAGCAGGAGTCCATTACACATTTTTCACCACTCTTCTTCTTTGTAACCATCCCAGTACATTTAAGATATATGCACAATTGTGAAGCAACACATCAGTAAATCTTAGCTACCTCCCAAGTGGGCCTTGCTCAGTATGGAAATTATGCTCTGGGCTACATACAGACATGTATAGAAAACCAAGGCCCAGAGGAATAATGTTTTTGTGATGGCAAGAGATCCCTTCAGGCAAGGATGAGACATACTGATAATGCACCATGCCCTAAATAAGCTCTCCTTGAAGACTGATGTGGTGCATAGGACTATCTTGAGCTTCTATACACAGGAGAAAGTCACCAAGGAAAAGTATCATATAAAAATATAGGTCTGTTTTATTGGTTTTTTTTTCATTATTTTGTTTAGTAATATGGATTCATTTCTCTGTTTTGTCAGGATAAAGCAGTTCTTAGAATAAAGAAAACTCAGACCTCAGAAGCTTTCTTAATTTCCTAAGGATGAGATTCCTTAAAGCAATTGAAAACCTCCTGAAATTCTGAAGGAAATGGGTGCCTTACTCCCCCAGGAATCTTTAAAAAATCCTATCTAAAAGAGTAATGTAATTATAATGGGTATTTTTCTTCAGGTTTACAGAAAATCAGATGTACTATATCCATTGTTGCCAGTGTGGCTCACAGTTCATTCCCTATGCGCTCTGCAGAAAATATACCCCTTAACTGTCTCCTTTAAAGTTCATTCTATATCCAAGGTATCAAATACTGTAAAGCCCCTATATACTCACTGTCAAAGTATTTATGCCATATTCACTAACAAGCAGTGCAGCACATAAAAGATAGGCATTTGCATTACTTGTCTGAATACACCGCTGGTATAATAGCGCTATAAACTTTTCTGTTTATGTCTCCTCAAAGCATAGTGTTGGTTTCTTTCTTTCCTCCCTTTCAGATCAGCCTATAGAATGCATTAGCCAGGAAGAAAACAAAGATTTCAAAGTCTCTCTTGTCTTTGTACATTATTAATTGTCACCTATCAGAGGAGAAAAGGTAGCACAAAAGACCTTTAACCTTCTATCTCATATATATATTTCTTTATTTTTTTTCTGTAGAGATGGGCTCTTCTGACCCGAAAACGCTGCTTTAAACCTCAGCTATTACCCTTCAATTTTTGTGAGTTTTCTCTTCTCATCTGAACAGCTTCTGAAAAGCAGCTCATTTAGAAAAATAGAACAGTTATACCATTTCATTTTCAGTTCTTTCTCATGCAGGTTACTCGTATGATCACTAAATTGACAGAAATTTAGTGGCAAGTATATTTAATTTTTTATTGCTTTCACTGACTAAAGTTGGAAGCATCTATGTTCTAGTAAAGTCAATGGAAGATCAACAACATGGAAGTCCCAAGAACCTAAATAGGATGCCTTACATAAACAGTACAAATATTCATGATAAAGATTTTTCTTTGCTGATAAGATGAGTAGAAAATAAGAGAGTTTTTAAGAAAAAAAAAAATCATCAGTAAATACTTCTGGGCCTATATAAGCATCCTAGATGTTCTCATAGATAGTTGATATTTCTTGCAAATAGCATGCAAAAGAAGCACATTCATGAGGATGTCTGCAAACTCCAAAAAAATCATGCTTTGAGAAAATATAAGTACACTAATCCAAACAGGGAACTTTGTTACAGATATTATTCCTGTAGGATGTGTTCACCTCCTTACAATACAGATAGGATTGAATTTTTACTTTTATCATTTGTGAAAAAGATATTCAACTATACAGACTCTATCAATAAACTGGTGATGGATACATGATGTGACACATGCAAAGTAGATATTAAGACATGACTATATCTTCTGAAACATCAAAATTTGCTTAAACAGTAAAGCACACAGAAATACCTCACTAGAGCATTGCAATGGGGTTGGAAATAGTACAGTGGTATAATACAAAAAACACTGTAAAGAAACTGATTTAATCTCTGATCCTGGACCAGCAAAATTAAACACATCTGTTCTGGTACAGTAGTCACTGATATTGTGTTTTGTGTGAAAATTGAAAAGCATGGCAGGTTTTTAGAATGTTTGTAGCCAGTATTCACACCATCCTTTCTCCAGGCAGACAAAATATTTGCATTCTTTCAGTCTTGGTCTTGCAAGCAACAGAGGGAAAAGAAAGGGAAATTCTAGGTTGTGGGCATCATTTGCAATCACTTCTTACCCACTTCGCTTGTTTACATTACTCACCTTGTTGCTTTTCATTTAAATCCTCAAATTTTGCTGAATTTGAAAATGAGGGAGAAAATCATCTGGTATGCAAATGAGATCTAAATCAAGGAAAAGGATGAGAAAGCTGATCTGTGAGAGGAGAGGGTGAGAGAGCAAAAGCCCTCCTGGAATATAATTATGTTCTCATAACTCATCGTAAGTCCTTGTTCCTCCTAAATACTTCCAAGGGCAGCATGGACATGAAAAAACATGGAAGACTGAGCTTTTACCAAATCAATTGCACAAAACAAAATAAAGTCCACAGTGAGATTTTTGTTTGCTTTAGATATCTGTAAAAAGGCAAAGTGTAAGAACTAGTTAAAGGTAGTCTTTGTAGCCCCTTCCTGGCTTTGTACAATCTATTCTGAGGCAACACTCCCAGATGACACTCCAGGGGGAACACAGGGACCAAAGACAAGAATAGTGAGTGGAATAGCTCTGCTACTAAATAGCCTTGGCTGGGATGACATTCCTGCAGAGACATGGTTTCAAAGAGCCCATTACTGGCTGATGCAGAGTTGCTGAAGAAGAGTTGGGAGGTACAGTTCTGAGCATACAGAAACAGGAAAGTTTGTGAGGCTGGGGGGTAATTGTTTCTTGAATCAAAGGCTCCTTTAAAAAAGAATTTAAATACTCATATAAAAGTAGAAATTATCTGCAATTCAGAATCATCTGATATGGGAAGTTTAGGGGATGCAGCAAGATCAAACTTTAGGCCTGTGCAAGGCTGGGGGCTGTGTGCGTAGACATGCTGGATATTGATAGTGTTGCTAGGCTACTATCTTCTGGCCTGAACAGAGGCTTCCTCTGGTCATTTAAAGTATATGTGTCAGCAATAGATTACCCCAAATTCCGGCATAAACTGGCCTGGCGGTTTGGCCAGGGGCCAGGGAACAACTGAGACTGTGCAGAACGACAGGGTGAAAAGTTCATTAGCAAGGAAGAGGAGATACTTCATCTGTACGACCCCTGCCCAGGAATTCGCGACCACTACCCAGGACCAGAGGAGTTCAACGCGCAGACGCAAGAGGAGGAGACCTGATTACCATGAGAAGTGAGAGGAGGCAGGGATAGATTATGTATATGTATAGGCGTTTTGTAAATATGCAATACCTTGTAACGTATAAGCAAGGCAAGAGCTACAGAGGGCGCACATGCTTGTGGGGGAGCGATCCCCCATGCACCCAGCGCTGAATAAACCTACCTACTTTACAACTCCATGGTTGTAGAGTCGTGTTTCCACAAGTCAATCAATCACTGGTCTCTTTAAATGCTGAAGGCATTAGAATGAGAATTGAGTGCAAGTTCTCAAATTTGCCACGCAAGCAGCATTTGGAACATAAAACTCCACACACCTGCTCACTTAGTGGTGTAAATGTTAGCATTTCACTCCCACCTTTCTGCAAGTGGAAGACAATGATGAAAAATTACAAGTGTAAAAATTACTCTCAGTCTCAGAGAGAGCTTTTGAAAAAAAGTCTCATCAGATTTTTATCAGTTTGCTGCTTTTCCCTTCACTCAAGTATATATGTACATTTAACAACCAAGATTTTCTTTGAAAACCAGTACCAGGAGAAATACTTGTACTTGCAAATCAACAGGTGTCTAATCTCAAGAAGAAAGACAAGTCAAGCACGAATCTTCTACCTAGAAGGATAAACTATGCAATCCTTTAAAAGAGCATACATAATTTACTAGCTCCAGAATAAGTATTACTGACTGGAGAGTGTGGAATACTTTACAAAACATGTAATTCCATAAGCACTATTTTAAAAATTAAAAGCTAAAAAGCTAAAAAGCTATACAATATATTATTTTAGCACCAAGTTCTGCTTCTTTTAACTACACATTTTAATATATTGATGTGTCTTATAGAGTAAGGTGCTTCTTTCTGTCCTCATATAGTTTTGACATAAGAAAAACACAGTATGCTAAAACCAAATATACATGCTTTCACTTACAGTCTTAACAGTATTGATACGTAAATCATTTTTGGTGCTTCCGAATTGTGAATACATAGATGCTTAGGCAAACAACCATTTATGTTTACAAATGCAGACTGGAACATGTGTGTAACGAGCTCCTCTTCTGAAAACATGGTCACATTTAAGGATGTATAGAACAGAGCAATAATGCATATTCATTAAAAGAGTCCACTGCGGTTAGCCCACCATTTGCATGATCTACCATGAATATACCTCTTCTACAGGCAAACAGGGGATTTAATTCAGTGCCATGAAATTCTTAATGTCTAGGCTGTGACTATGACATTATACTAAATAAATAATATAATAAATCAACATAAACTCTGGCAGAGGTTGAAAGATTTGCATTTGTACGTTCTGCATTTTTTCTGGGCAGCTATTATATGTATTTTACCATCATGTAATTCAGTACAGAAAATAGAGAAATTAAAAAATCAGGCCCTTGTCCACACAAACCAGACTGAGACAACCAGGTGCCAGAAAGTTTTATAATAATAATAATAATAATAATAATAATAGTAATAAATTACTGAGAATTGTAATTTGATATGATTTCATATCAAGAGGAATAAGACACCAACATTAAATCCTAGTGCAGTTTTCCTGTGCCACTAAGAAAAGGAACAGATTACTTAGATAATAGGAAGTTACTAGCAAATTTCATCAAGCCAAGTGAGAAGTAGCAAAATAAACAAGAAGATTCTTAAATCCCAAGTTAATTGCACTGGAAGCTGCATGATGCAGAGGTTGACTATAAAAAGACAAACAAAAGCAAAGCAGCCCTATCTATATAACCACACTTCCTGGGTACACCTGTGTCCTGGTTCAGCTAGGATAGGGTTAAGTTTCTTCCAAGCAGAGGGAAGGGATCTCCAGCTGGGTTATTCATACCATGCTGACATCAGGTCCAGCGCAACAGCGTGGGAAGCTTTCCTTTGTGGCTTTTGTCGCAGGAAGCACGCGCTGTGGGCTGTGTCCATTGCGGTATTTCTCTGTATATCTTTTGTCTTGTTTACTGTTATTACTGTTTGTTGTTGATATTATTGCTATTGTTGTTGTTCAGATTGTTTATTACACTGTTGTATTAAATTTCTTCTTATTTTAACCCAGGGTTTGTGCCCTACTTGTGTCTGAGGGTGGGGGAGGGACAACGGCACTGTGGTCTCCAGTCCTGGCAGGACTTAAAACTATCACACAGTGTCACGTCCCGCTCAGACGAGGGGGACAAGTGACTCAGATTTGCAAATCCCCAATTGGAGCGGACAACAAGTCTCCAAATTCAAGCATTTATTAACTACCTACAATGTACTAATTGAACACACGATAATTGGCAGCCCGCTGCATGGTCCCCATGACCAAAGCCACAAAGGAAAGCTTCCTGCACTGCCGCGCCGCACCTGACCTCAGCATGGTATAAATAATCCAGCTGGAGATCCCTTCCCCCTCCCTGCTGGGGAAACTTAACCCTATCCTAGCTGAACCAGGACAACTGTTATTACTGTTTATTGTTTATATTATTGCTATTGTTGTTATTCAGATTGTTACACTGTTGTATTAAATTTCTCCTTATTTTAACCCGGGGTTTGTGCCCTACTTGGTTCAAGGGTGAGGGAGAGACAACGGCAACGTGGTCTCCAGTCCCGGCAGGGCCTAAACTATCACATCCTGCCTTTATCAAAGCATCTCCAAGAACCATACAAAAAACCCAGAAGGGAAAAACACATTCAATCATCAGCTAAATTATAAAAAGCCTGCATTTTTTAACAGTTAAAACTCAGAGAAAATCAGCAGTGCCACTTTCTCAAGCTCATCCATAAGTGGGAAAAAAAAAAAAAAAAAAAAAAAAAAAAGAGTAGTGATTCTCAGGCATTATTTCCTTATTTCCTTCTCTGCACTGCCATAAAGCTCAAAAATATGTCTCATATAAAAGCAGTATAATTTATTCATTACAAAAACAAAGTACATTTAAGAATAACTTCAATACATACTTAAAGTTTTTCACAATTTTTGTGAATTAAGATAAAGCCCACTGCTTCAAATTGGGACTTAGAAACTGAGCTTTACTGTTTTTATTAGAGGGTTGGCCTATTTTATTTGGGTGCAATAAAGCAACCAAAAATATAGATTACAGCTTCAGGCAAACAGGAAATATACCCTAATCCTATTTAGAATAAAATTTTAATAAATATATGAGTTGTACTGAATGAAGGCACATTTTAGGAACATCTGAAGAACAATGATCATACTAGCACTATAAAAAGGAAAACGACTGGATTGGCCATAGACTAGCAGATGTCACTGATACTTCTATGGATCCCAATAGTTTTCTATATGATGCATCTCTGCAGCAGAAAAAACATTGAATAAATACTTAAATTACTTTCCAAAAAGGCAATTGATTTGCAGTTCTGCCTGAAACAACCTCCTACTGTGAAACAGAGAAGTATGATTTTGACATGAGTAACCACTATTAGATATTCAAAATCTACTTGCATATAAACTGAAAACCAAATCTCTCCATGTACATCCATACTTAGCAAGTTCTATGCAAATGTCCAATTTCTGTGAACAAACATCTTGAATAATGTAATACAAACTGCATGGCTGTGTGGGAAAAGGTTTGTAATTCTACTGGTTAACAACAGAGAGATGATATTGATCATGTTTTGAGCATTAGGAATGTTCAGATCCTTCTTCAGGAGTCTTCCTGGTATATTGCTAGTTTAAATGGCTTTATTTTATGCTAGCATTGATTTGTCATTCAGTACACTGGGAATGCATTATGAATGCAACTTCATAAATGTCTAGAAGTTAATTGAGTTACATGGTAGTAAACAAAATATCACATTAAAACCTCTGACAAGCTGCTAATTTGCTAGAGTTGCTAATGCTTTCCACTGGCCTTTTTATTTTGATACTGATTTGTATTGATGTACCTATGCTATCTGAATTTTAATTTGCTTTTTCTCTGAGTATATGGAAATTAGATTTCGATTCTTCATTGCATCCAACAAGACTCATTAAACCTCTGGTTGGATCTCTAGTTCCATAAGCAACAAGGGTTGAATTTTTGATTCTGGGGTCCATTCTACATCAGTCCTAGAAAGGCAGCCCAAGGCTCATTCAGGTGGTTAGGCACCAGAACAGTATCATCAATAGGGTGCAGTAAGCTCCAGCTTCTCTCTTCTCATGGTACATTTCCTTGTACCTTGTGACATTGCTGTACACTCCCAGCAGGAATTTCAGGAAGGACCTAGACTATTGCTATAAATTTGGCCCAGAGTTTATAGCCAATCTGACACACTATCATGAATTCACTGAGTAGATATCAGCTGATAATGGCAATTATATATATCACAATTGACTCTGCAATCACTACAATAATTTGTGAGTATAAGGTATAAAAACTTTTCAGGAGGCTTTAATGGTAACATTCTTGATTGTGAATTAGACAGAAGAAAAGCAGTTGAATCCATTCTTAATTGGTTTTTTTTAATAATAAAAAACCCTTGATTGTTAACAAAAGTACATCCTACACTCAAAAATAAATGATCAACCGTTCTTCTTTTTATAACTAGATTAATAGATAAAAAAAAATATGGAAACTTTACATGTATACAAATACAAGTGCCCATGACGGTCTTCAAAAGCACACCCATCTTACAGCTTACACAGAACACTAATCTCATAGGTGTTGAAGAAGCTGTCAAGATACATTTTTCATAAACCTAAATGACAGCTGTCAGCAGAGCTCACTCAATAGAAGGAGAAAAAATAAAAAGTCAAAATTGACATGGAGCCCTGGAATTCAAATTTTACAGCTGATGTTACAACAAATAACTAAGCAGAAAATATATTGTGTTCTTTGTTTTTAATGCTTTTTTCATAGGTGAAGGAAAATGTTTTTGCCTCAAATATATTCCATTTGTGTAAGGTTTAAGAATACAAAAATTTTTAGGTACATTAGCAGTCAGATCTGAAATCTATTTACATTTGTGAGAATCTTCCAGATGACATCATTGATCTTAGAAGAAATTTTTCTACATGTTTTTTAATCAAGTAATCATTAGAACTTTATTGATAAAAGGGATATAAATTTAATCATGCTATATCCAGAGTATTTTGTCATATTAAAATTAAAACAGCAATTCCAGATAGATTTATACAAAACTGATTGTGGGGTTTTTTGTTTGTTTTGTTTGTTTGTTTGTTTTTAAGTACGTAAGAACTATACTTCTACCCAATTCAAAGAAAAATAAATCTAGGGGTAATATTGATAACTAATTTTTCTTATCACACACTTGGCTAGATTTGGGAACTTTAAGATAACTTTGTTAATTGCAGTGCCTTCTAGCTGCTTGTAACATTCTTTCATATCGATTTAGTGTACGGTTCCTCTGGGGAAAAAGTTACCTTTAATCACTCAATAAAGTTAACCAGACACTGAAGTAAAATTGAAAGTCAAATGAGAATAACATTGGTATAGTAAAAAGTTCATGCCTAATGAGCAGCAGTATAATAACCATGTGCAGCTCTTACAATGATCCAGTCCTGGACATCCTCTGGGGTTTGGCCCAGTTCTCAGCTAAGCCACTAAAAACCAGACACTTAATAGCCTCATTTCCTACCAGCACTGAAATTATGGTAAGTAAACTAGCAGGTAGACTCAGACTCACAGGAGGATAATCTGGATTAGTTGTTTAAAGCCACTACTTAGTAAACAAAAATGGCTTCAATGGAGGGACAAATTTCATATGAAGTTCTGAAAAAGTTGCAAACAGGACTTTTTACTTAATTTCTAATACAAATTCTGGCATTAAGAGTCTTTCATTTTTCCTACATTTCATCAGTGGAACTATTCCAGTTTACACAAGAGAATCTGGACACAAAAAGTGTGCAGAATCATTTGTTGCTGCCACCATTTTAGCTCTCAAAGTTTCCATCCCTACCCTGTAAACAGTAGCATGGTTAAGAGAGAAAATAAGGAGAGGGAGCCCTGTACCATGACCAATGAACTATTGCTTTCTTGTATCTTGGATTGAAATATCTATAAATGTTTGTAGCTTATTGCAAGTATAAAAGATTCTTGTTATCAAGCATACTGAAACTAATTTACAATAGCCACATGCACCCATGAAAGATCCACGCTGTGTTTAATTGTCAGAAGTAGTGGTAACAGCAGTAGCATAATGTTCTGTGGAATTATGTACAATTTAGATCTGAGTCCTCCCTGTCATGGGTTAAGAACTATTGTGTATTATGTTACAGATGCTAAGCTTGGATAGAGAGGTAGGGTATGATCCAGCCAGAGCCACTGCTATCAGTGTGCTAATATGCATAGCTTTTTGGGAGTTTTACCTCTTTAAAAATTTCATGAGTGATTTGACAGTCCCATCCACTGAAAGGCCAGGAGAAAGAACTGACCTTTCTGAAATCCAAGAGGGAAGGAGGAGCTGTCAATTCCCTTAACTTCTGCAGGTGAAGGGCAAATTTTTGTTTCCCACACTCCATTCTGCCTCCATACCAGCATTACATGGTAAAGCTGTACATACAGGTACTAGTATGTACAGACATACCTACTCTGCCTACAGACTCGCAGAAACCTCTTCCCTTTGAATTTACTATAATCTCCTACTGTTTATCTCCTGTTGTAAAAGCAGCTTAAGTGTCACAGTCTGCTCCTAACTGGGTGGACAGGAGTTAAGCTAAACCAGAAACATAATTCTGCACAGTCACATGCTTCTCCCCGCTGCATGACCACACACCGTACCTGTTGATACCCTGTTCGAGAGAGTTGGTTTTGCTTAGCAGGAAAATAGCATTATTTCAAACGACCTGTCAAACTAATAACTTGTAAACTTCTGCCTTGAGGCTGGATCAATAGGATGGCAACTTCAATACTCTGCATAGCAAGGCCGAAGGAGCAGTAAGAAGGCCATCTGCTGGGAAACCAGTAAAATTTTCTGATGTTGGGTCTGCAAGTATTTGCTGTGCTTTAAACAGAAAATAGTGCAGATAATACATATGACTTAGTCTAGCATAAGATGAAGAAAATATATATGAAAGCCCGTAAAACAGAAAGCATGTTATTTTAAGTGTACAGGCAAAGGAACAAGATGAACAAGGCCTTCTGAATTCGCTTTGGTCACCATAAATAGTCATCATAATTTCTTCCAGTCTTAGCATAAACAACCTTTGCAGATGTCAGGGCTTTTTACTTGATTCTAATGTTTTCTTTAAAATATTTATATAAAATAATTTTCTTTAATATATTTATATAAAATATTATCTTTATAAGGGGTTCATTTCAAGTCTTTATATATGATTTCTTCCAAATAACTCATGCTCTTATATCACTCGGTTTTTATAAATTATTCTTCATTTCCAAACACCAACAGCGGAGCTTTCTGTTCAGGAATACCTCCCTTTTTGTTTTATGTAATGTTATAAAGAAATGATTACTGAAGGAGCTGCAGTAATAGAGAAATGTATTCACATAGGGTCCAGTTCAATAATGAGACAGAACACAAAATTGTAATATAAAATTACAGGTAAATACATTAAGCTACCATGATGGCCTATTAAATGAAATCATAATTGCTCACTATGTCATGCTCTAATAGTGGCACATGGAGAAGATTACCTTGAAGTGTTTTAAATAAAGCAATTTGATTTTCCATAGCAAAATATTTTTTCATTAAGAGATCAGTAAATTCACATGGAAGTAAAATCTATGAATAAGCTGGTGCATATTCTTCACAAATGCAAAGAATTGTGGCACAAACTGGAACTTGAAATGATTTTTTTTCCTTTTTTTTTTTTTTTTTTAATCTTTGAGTAGCAGTGCACTGTATGGGCACTGCACCTGACTTGTTTGTATCCACGAAACCATTAACACTTCACCAAACTTGTTTCACCTTTGGGGTCACATGTTCTTTATTATATCTCATTTTCAGTGTCTACAACACCTGTTCAGAAAAAATTGCTGCCTTTTATCTTTAGAACATGCCTAATCTCTAGAATATAGCTTCTAGTTAAAAAGCAGTCAAGGACAATGTATTGTAAAAGAATAAGATAGCTCATGTCACATTAGCAATTAGCCTATTTACATTAATTATTCAATTGCCTCATTCTACAGTTTCCCTCCTGTTCTTTGTGCTTCCTTTCTCCTTGCAGCATGATACAGCTCACATAACCTCCCTTTGATACTTCTGCTCCCTTCCAAGGAGAGCCATGAGTCTAAAACATGTATTTTGTTTCCTAATAACCTGTCTGTGTAGACACTTTGGAACTGTAAAGGCACTATAAAGACAATTGCAAAGCCTTCAAAAGAACTGACAGACTGAAACAATCATTATGACCTAAGTGGAATGACTCAGTATATGAAGGATCATCTTATTTCTCAGAAAACAGCAAACACCCCTCACTTCTTAAGGAAGAAGCTGAGAACTGATTTAGAGCTGATGAACTATATAGGTCTTGTCATATGTTATGGGTCTGACTTGTCTTGCGACATCCATAATCAAGTAGCAGAATCTACCACAGGATCTAAACACTTAACTCCAAACATTTTTGAAAAATACTATCAGAACATCCAGTAGATGTTTGATAGGAATACATTCTGGAAATATAAAAAAATAGCGTTCCATCTCACTGCAAGAAAACAGATGATCATGGCTCTAATAACTGTGTGTAAATCCACCCATGGATAATATATATCCATGGAGAATATATATAAAACTGCAAGGACAAACTGGTTTGTGTATAGTGCCCAAATAAAACCTGTATGTGTAGGTTATACACATTACTGATTTATAATTACTTCAAAGTAAAGTAAAATTACAGTATTATTACTATTTAAAGGCCATGGTGTAAAACCAGAGAGCACCATATCATCAATCCTTTAAATGCTAGACACAGATTTTCCAGTGTGATTTGTCCCATTCGGTGTTTAGCAACCCCTTTTTTTAATGTAACAGAGGGCTCTCACTCATCCTGCATAACCACTGTGATATGAATATCATTCATCTCTGTGTCTGAATTCAGTGGTGATGAAAAGCACAGGATTAAGAAGCCTTGGAAGTTAACGTGCCCTGTTTAACAACAGAACAGGGACAATAAGGGTGACAGCAGTGCATCCTCCTCACTCAGGCCTACAGGATGCCTCAACCCATTTTCTAATGCAGGGTTATGATGGGAGCATAATTTGGGGTCCAAACTTGTTCCATATCTGTTCTTCCTGCCAAGATTCCCAGCAAACGTAACATTCCTAACAATGGTTTTTGGAGAAATCCACAGATTGGGGTACTTGTTTTACATTAAATCAAACAGGTGGCAATAACTATCAGCCTGTGTTGATCTGAGTGTATCCCTGCAGCAGTCACAAGTCACAATGTCTACAGATATTCAAACTCCTGATCACAACTGCGTCAGCCCTCTCTCTTTGAGAACAGGCTGGCAGAGTAGAAAACAGAAAAATCCACCTTTTTGATAAAGAGAGTAAGACATAGTTTATTCTAAATCTATCATCTTGAAAATATTTTTAATCTTTCCCAGATAATAGTTCAAAATAAATTTTTATATTCTGTAACTTTTTAAATCTGCTAATTCTCCTTCTTCATTTATGTGCATAAATTAGAGACACACAGCTGTCCTGCAAATGTGTGCAAGATAAGAGGGACACTGTAACTGACAACTTTTATTTTAGCTGGTTTTATCATTTGAGTCAAGAATTCTGATTCATTCCAGATGTTTCCCAATCACAGGATGTTTTAGATACCAAGCTTTGCATATAGCTATTTTTTTTTAGGCATCTTTAGAGATCTGTGGAAGACAGTGGAAAAGCTCTCAATGAATTCAGGAGATTTTTAACAAGATCTTGTATCTTTTCCCCAACAAAGTACCCCATCAACAATACTAGAATGGAAAAAGAAATCCCAGACCCTTGGGCTCAGTTTACTTAATCAAAGAATCTGTCTGTGAACTCTCATGAATAGAGGTAAAAGCTAGATAATGATAAAGCAGTGAATTAGAAAATAGATCATTAATTTCAAGAAGGCTGTACTTCTGCTGGATTTACAGCACTTGCTTTTTATCTTCCTAACACGCATCTTTTGAATGACTGGAAGGTTCTTCTTCAACAGCAGAAGAAAAAGTGTGGTTTTATGTTCAAAGCAGCAAACTGTATACACTGCTAGATGTTTTTCAAACCAAACCACTGCCATTTCTGTGTTCCTTAGAAAATATTACAGTACAAGCTATATTTTATATTTCTCACAGTTCAGCTATACCAACATGCCCAGCATTGCCACTGCTGTTCAAGGACTCAAAATTAGTAATTTTCAGAAATATTAAATCTTGAATTCTTTCTTGAGAGCATCTGATTTGCAGAACCATTGTCTCGATTTAGGTCTGCTAGACCTTTTTCCTCCTGAAAACAAGATTCTTTTTGAAATCAATATTAGCCATCTGGAATTGAGCCTTGATATATAAACATTTGCAACATATGCAAAATAATTTGACCCTGTTAAACTGAAAATTGTCTTCCCTGGCTCCCCTGACCTCAGGGATTACTCAGCTGCTTCTTCTCTCAGCATTTTTCTAGCCATCCTTCAGCTTTCTCTGATCGGCTTCTTCACCACTTGCCACTCCCTTAACCAGTAACTGCACTGCCACCTGACTTCCTCTGATAAAATAGTTCTCCACAATAGGAACCAGGATACTGAAATTACATTTTGAAGGTAGAGCCTTTAGGGCAACTACCTCATGTTTCCAGGTCTGTGATATCAGTCTCTGAACTTTCCTTTCAACCTGAAGGCAAGTAGAGACCTGATAGTGCTACAGTAGGTGCTTAGCAAACATACAGACAGGCAATGAATAAATTCCTCACTTTGTCATATCCCATTATACTCACTGTACATCTGAGAGATTCCTTTTATATCATAGATAAATAACATCAGAAGTCATAAAACGCTGGTCTCAACTAATGCTGGGGAAATATTTAGAGCTCAGACGTACCCCCCTACAAACAGCAACACTCTCCTATGTTCTGAATGGAAAATAACCAAATGCAGAACAGAATATGTAAGACCAAAAAGTCTAACATGTGAAGTTAAAAAAAAAAAAAAACAAAAACAAAAACAAACACACAAACAAAACAAGCTGACAAAACAGTGGGAATGGAAAAAATGCTAAAACAGATTTCAGGCAAAAGAGAAAAGTTAAAGAGCAAATGAAAGATAAATCAGACAAATGGAAATATTATCTGTTTCAGCCACCAGCATCCTTTTGTTAAATACGGGAGGAAGAGGCCTTTAGTTTTGTTGCCATGTGGAATTCTATTCCCAGTGTCCTATGCCTGCAGTAAACTGAAAACTACAATTTGCTAGTGTCTATGATAGAGTTTGGCAAAACACTTCAACATAGAGGGAAGGCTGGTAACTTTCCCTTTATTTGTCATGGTTCACACAGAGGTTTAAAAAGAAAATTCCAGATCAAAGCTAAAACTTGGCCGAAACAATGAGAGTGTCTCAATTTCTAGACCTTTGAGAGACAGACCTCCCCTCCCATCCTAAACACCAAATTTCTTCACAGTTTTTAAATGTACCAGCAACAGAGATCTTGGCAAAGCATGTTTTAAATTCAGATTTACGAAACAGTTCCATACATCTTGATACAACATTAGGATGCACTTGTAAGTTAGACTCATCTGCCTCTGTTTATCAATTAGCAGGTAAGAAAACATAATATGATTATTAACTTCCTAGTTATCAGAAGTCAGATATTTACCTTTAACTAAACTTAGACCTATTTCTTAGTTTTCATAGTGAAAATAATTATTTTCACTCAAACTTAAGGCAACTATTAAATAACACAAAAGAAACAGCTGGATTTTGTACAAAACATATTAGACACCAAGATAGTCTCAGTGACACCTTAATGGCTTGCTCTGACTCTCCTTTATTTTAGCAATTTGAGAACTGAGCATCATTGCACTGTGGCCACTAAATGAGCATAAGCCACTTAAAAAAAAAGGTTCATTGCTTCCCAATCCAAATGAAGTAAAGATCATCTAATTTAATGGTTTCTGAAGGGATTAAAGATGGTTTTAGGTTATAATAACATTTAAAAATATTTTTAAATAACATCTTTTTTCTTTACAAACTTAAAAAAAATATCCTGTAATGAAGGGGTAAATGATCTAATTTTTGGCCAGGATCTATTACTCAAACATATAAAAAAAATTATAGAATTTATATCAAAAATTCAGCTGAACAGTACAGTTTGTATCCTTAACATGTTAATTTTTTAATCATGAAAACATAAAGCCTATTCAAAATGAACTAAAACCATGGTAGTGGAGTTCAGATAACTGATTATAATTTCAAGATACAAGTAGAGGTGGATGAAGTTGAACCTGATACTCGTTTAAGAAGGAGCTTTTTGTGAATAAGGAAGGAAATGTTCAGATTTGAAAAGACTTTACTACAGATTTTACCACTCCATTTCAAATGAAACACTTTGTAGTGATTCTTCAAATGAAGATAAAAGGAAAACTTCAGGTACTTTAAATATGCTGTATGTTACCCTGTTTCAAATATCATGAAAATGCCCAGGACAATATGTCTTTTAAAACAGAATCCAGGTCAGTTTCATGACTTAATGTGGGAAATATGCCAAATACATGAAGGTAAAAACATTTTTGCATTATTATTTGGACTTCTTTATTTTAGCCAAACACATCTGTCTCAAACCTTCATCTCTGTATAATTAGAAAATGTCATATTCCATAGTACAATTTGAGGACAGTGAACTGGCTAATGCTTAACTTTAGCTAAAAAGCTGAGCAACATGAAAGTCAAAGCAGGTAAGCAAAGGTCTATTGACCTTGGCAAAAACATGTAATTTTGTAACAAACTAATATCAACCTTTTCAATACTGCTGTAATAGATCTCTTAGTGCATTGCGTTCAAAAAAACCCTTAATGTGAGGCACAATATTATCCTCCCATTTATGGTCCGAAACTGGGATATAAGAAAATACACAAGTTGCTCAAGGATGTGAAGGACTTAATTATACCTGTTTTGAGAGATACTCAAGGTTTTAAGAACCTGTCATCATAATACTAGACAACATAAAATACTAAGCAGCAGTTCCTTCCACATAGAAACATCCACCCATCCAAATGATTGATTAGATTTTTGCCCCTTTGGCT
Organism: Athene noctua; assembly: GCF_965140245.1. Lineage (NCBI taxonomy): Eukaryota > Metazoa > Chordata > Aves > Strigiformes > Strigidae > Athene > Athene noctua. The sequence continues at coordinate 38,414,707 of NC_134041.1, forward strand.
CAAGTGGTTAGCCATGATCCTGGGCTTTGCAGAATGGCTTTCATTTGTAATACCAATTTCTTATACAAGTCAGATACGTTCTGCTGTATTTTTGTTCACACAAAAAAACCATAAATGTGCTAGTTCCCTGAATACAATAACACAGAAGATCCTAAATAGGACTATACAATAGAAGTCACAATCTGTATTTTAATGAGAAGCAAATAAAGGATAGAATTGGATCAAAAGTTTTTTGGTTGCTTTCCCTCTCCCATCTCCTCTGGCCCCCAAATTGGAGGCCAATTCAATGAAGAAGGGGTGGGGCTCTTTTGGAAAAAAAGTAAAACCAAAACAAAACAAAAGTTCAAGCATGTCAATACTTTCTAATATTTTTGTTCTTGTTTATTTGTCTGTTTTTCCTCAGTTTGTCTACATTACAAAATGTAACACAGACACCCCTTAACACTACCAAACATTGACTACTGCATCTGTAACAACCTGATATTTAGCTTCCACCACTCCAGAAGAGTTAAAAGGCAGCTGAGTTGTTCACTAAGGATTACGATGAATCTAACCAGAGCTGCAGAAGCTAAAACAGCTAACCAGACAAATACATACCTAAGCAGCATTTGTGTGGGTCTGCAAAGAAAAGCACTGAACTTTGTGCTGGGAATCTATGTTAATTATCTTTGTCAGGCTTCTTGAGTAGGAGGAGGACAAATGAAGTACTTTGCTCACTTTTATAGATGTCATTGGATAGTCACAGTTTCTTAAGATATGAACAGCATGATCTGAGAAACTAAAAAAAAAATAATGTATTCCTCAATTCTTACAGTGAGTAACAGACTAATTCAAAAGCCACTGAAGTTAGGAAAAAGTCTACAGAGGTATTAGCTCAAGCCCAGACGCTTTCTTAAGGCATGAATTATGTTTATAACTATTCATGTCAATTTATACGGATGTAAACTTCCCACAGAACAGAAAACATCTACCATTGGACCACACAGAAAGATCATGGTTGAAAATACTTTTGAAAAATTTTCACAGATGAAATTTTAATCAGTTTGCCTCTCAGAAAGAAACCACACTAAATGTCTTTTGTAAGAAAACAAAAAACCCGTTTGCATCACTGTTCATAAAAAATTTAACCATGTAGCATTTACAGTCTATTCATTATTGACTTCAGTGTCTTTGACTAATTAAGCCAATGAAATAGCAGCTTGCTGATGTCTTTGAACACTTGAGGATTTGTATATCATAAAAAGAAATCTGAAATATATGAAATATTAAACTTGTTCTGAAATCTTCAACCAAATCTTCCTTGCCTGGTTCAGTTTAGAACGGCCACACAACTTCATCTTACACTTAAAGAATCATGAAAAAAGGATCATGGTCAGCTTAGTGCTTTGAAATATCAGTCTCAGCAAAAGCAGCAATGAAAAAATACTGAGATTTAACTTTAAAGTCTTTCCAGTCCCTCAATTATGTCAGCTTAAACCAGAATTCTTTTTTTCATGTTTAGCAAATACAAAGATCATTGCTAGTACCTACAAAAATAATACGTTTACCTGTGAATTTGATATCAAAGATTCAGCTGCATAGCAAATGCTATACAGAGCAAAAGCGTCGGAGATGCTAGGAACTCCAGCACATGAGACATCAAATCATGGATCTGAACAAAAATTGTTTTCCCCATTTCATTAAAACTGCCTAAATTAATATATTCCCAAGTCCTTCTGAGAAAAATCAACACCTTTCAATAATTTTTGTTTGCAAAAGAAAGCGAGAAAGAAAAAATGCTACCCCGGTTTAAAAAGTACAATAGGGATTAAACAGACATGAGTTTAAGTCCTTCTTGCAAATCAGGTAAAGCAGAAACATGAATGTCAGTCATCCACGTAATCATATCACTATGGTATTTGCCAGTTTATTTTGGAGTCCTGTCTTGGTCCTGTCTTTTGGACCCTGTCTTGGTCTCATTCTTCCTGTTTGGCTTTCTATTTTACAACAAGTATATATAGGCCAAAATATTCCTGAAAAATGCTTTGGTGACATGAGTCACAAATAGGTCTACTTAATCAGATAAAAGAAAACAGGAAAATCATATGCTAATAATAGGAATGATGCAGAATCTTGTTTTAGAACAAGCACTAGATTTCACTGTGTCAGTAGACTTTCTTTTCATGATGAAAGCTGGCAAGATTTATTTTGCCTGAGTGTATGCTTGCAGCTCAATTGTATAAGAAGTGAAGGATCAGCATATTACCATGAAACCATTGAGCAATCCTGTTGGTGTTCCTCTCAAAGCCAGCACGTCGAGGAATCTGCTCTTCTTTGAACCAGCGAATTATGACATTTCGGGAAAAGGGTCTAGAAGGACGCTCCCAGATGTTACTGCATTGAAAGGCAAATAATTACAGAAGAGTCACACAGAGAATCAGCAGTGTATGAAAACAAGAGAAAATATAAATATTAGTCTCTTTTTTATATAATTACAAAACCATAAAGCTACAAAATGGTCAGGAAAACTGCTGTTCAGTACAGCTTACTGAACAATTTTAACTTTTTAAAATTTGTAAATTATTTTGAGTTTTTATGGAAACCAGAATATTTTGATTTTACATTTGTAATGGAACCTCAAACATTTTCTTAAGCACAGAACTTAAACTGGAAAACATTTTGTCACAAAAGTTGCAATGGACATTTCAGCCAGCTTTCCATTTCCACTTCATTTTTATTCCAATGTACATATTGACAAGCAAAGTTTTGGGTTTTTTTTTTTGCTTAGAGTTTACTCCTTTTCACTGGCAAGAAATTCTAAATCAGAATCAGCTATAATAGGTTGTATATCCAAAGCACTGATCATGATAGAGGGAATGTTTTATTTAAATTCTTATGTTCCCTTTGTATTCCCTACCTACTGTTTCTACTACTTTCTATGCATTTTAGATGACTTTGGCTAGCAGGAGGCAAATCAGGTAAAATATGTGGGCAATGCATCCAGCTACTCCCCAAGTAAGGACTAAGGTATATTCTATTGAGTGAAAGTATGACTGCATTTCAATTAAGCATACAATCTCATTTATGCTATTAACAGTAGTAAAAGGGAGGTTTTACAATGGATTTCTGCATAGTTTTAAATCCCATGGGTTTCTGGGTACTCAAATTGTTAGCACAAATTACCAGATCTTCATCATTGTTCTTCTTTAGATATGCAGGATGAAGGCTAGTGTGGGTATGTCTACTTGTACTGTAATTTCACTTTCATTTGGTGAGACACATAATTCACAGTGCCCAGTCCAGTAGCTGGCTACATGCTTCTAGTTTTCCTATTCCACCTGCCATGGAGCTGCCAGTTAATATTGTGTTTTTCTAGACAATGTAATGGAGAACTATTACTAAAATTAGAATGTCAGCTCAGAAGTCATAAAACAGTGTTAATCTAATTTGCAAGATAATCAAGAACCCTCAAAACCAGGGTTCTGCAATTCAGGACAGCAAGGTGCTCTTTAGAAAAAGAATAAAAGCAAAAATATAGATGTTCCCTGCTTGATGATATGCAACTGAGTCCTTCTCTCAGCTTGCATTACTGTTGCTAAAACTAGTGATTGATTCTCAAGTGATGAAGCCCACAGTGACTGTAACAGTTATTGATAAATTACACAAACACATGTGAGTAGATCTGGCTGATATTCATCATAAAATTTGAAGATACAACCATGAGTGAAGTAGGACAGTGAGAACTCAGTTATAGACACACATTAAAAACACCAAACTACATATGTGTTTCTTATTTCTGTTTTTGAATATTTTCTATAAAGAACCAATAAACCTTTTAAATTCCACGGCCCTACAATCCGTTCTGTCTTCTTAACTCATTTCTCTGTAGTTCAGTTTAGTTTTGAAAACACAAAACTGGTTGGTCTTGTTCAGTAAGAACAGGAAGAAAGAAATACAACCACAAAAGTAAAAAAAAAAAAAAAAAAAAAAAAAAAAGAATATCAAAACACAGTAGGCAAAAGAATAAAAGTAAGCAGGCCAAAAGGTTTCATCAGGAAGAGAACACTCAGCAGAATATGAAAGATGGTAGGAAAAAATCAAACGGAATCTTTCTAAACTATATAGAACTTATAAGAAAGATCTCAAGTAAAAATAATACTAGTTTCATGTGACTTTTAAAAGACAAGGCAAGGCAAGGCAAGAACTATCGGAGCTATGCTTCATGCTGAAAAACTCAGACATAACACTGCACCCACGTTCCCTTGAGGCAAAAAAATCTGTCTCACACTAGTGGTAAAAAACAACATACAGTGTATCTTCTCCTTGTCATCCCAGGTCACTGGCAAAATAACATTTTAGATATGCGTCTGCTTTACCATACCAGTGTTAGGTGTGAGAAGTTGAATTATTGTCTTGGTTTAGGCTCTGCCAGGACCAGAGACCATGTTGCCGTTGCCCATTCCCCACACTCAAGCAGTCAGGCTGGAAGTGAGGCACAAAGCCCCGGGTTAAAATAAGAAGAAATTTAATACAACAGTGTGATAAAACAATCTGAACAACAACAGTAGCAATGATAACAATAAACAGTAATAACAGTAAACAAGACAAAAGATATACAGAGAAATACCGCAATGGATACAGACAGCTCGCTCGCGGAGAAGTGAGAAGGAAAAGCTTCCCGCGCTCCCGCGCTGGACCTGATGTCAGCATGGTATGAAAAACCCGGCTGGAGATCCCTTCCCCCTCTCTGCTGGGGAAACTTAACCCTATCCTAGCTGAACCAGGACATAATCCACCCCTTTACTCTATACCATCTGCGTCATGTCCAGCTGCCATTTAGCAGTTAACAATAATAAAATGACAATTTACAAAGACACAGCATAATTCACGGCATGTTCTCGCCCAGAATCAAGTCCCCCTGTGGTACACATCAGACCTCTCCATTGTCAGCATCACCGACCAGGTATATCCAGGTCCTTGAGCAAAAGCAATCCCGTGGATGGGTTTGCCTTTATTTTTGCCTGGCGCAGGACTAAACCAGACCATTTTTCCCTATATATTCCTCATGCACACCACAGGGACTTTATCCCCATCTACAGAACATGGAGGTTTCGACTGAGCCGGGCCAGCTCGACTGGCAGATCCTCTTGTGTTGACTAGCCAGGTGGCCTTTGCTAGATGCATGTCCCAGTCTTTGAAGGTCCCACCTCCCAGTGCTTTCAGTGTGGTTTTTAGCAGTCCATTGTAGTGCTCGATCTTCCCAGAGGCTGGTGCGTAGTAGGGGATATGGTAGACACACTCGATGCCGTGTTCTTCTGCCCAGGCATTTAGGAGGTTGTTGCAGAAGTGGGTCCTGTTGTCTGACTCAATTCTCTCTGGGGTGCCGTGTCGCCAGAGGACTTGGGTTTCAAGGCCCAGGATGGTGTTCCGAACGGTGGCGTGGGGTGCAGGGTAAGCTTCCAGCCATCCAGTGGTTACTTCCACCATTGCGAGCACGTGGCGCTTCCTGTGGCGGGTCTGTGGCAGTGTGATGTAGTCGATATGCCAGGCCTCTCCATATCTATATTTCAGCCATTGCTCTCCATTTCGCTGGGGCTTCACCCGCTTGGCATGTTTGATTGCAGCACACGTCTCACATCTGTGGATGATCTCTGCAATAGTGTCAGTTGTGAGGTCCACCCCTCGATCTCGAGCCCACCTGTAGGTTGCGTCTCTACCTTGGTGGCCCGAGGTCGCATGGGCCCACCAGGCTATGAACAGTTCACCTTTGCGCTGCCAGTCCAAGTCCACCTGAGCCACTCTAATCTTAGCAGCTTGGTCTGCCTGCTGGTTGTGTCGATGTTCATCAGTGGCCCGACTCTTGGGTACAGGGGCATCCACATGGCGCATATTCCAACGACATTTTCCACACGGGCTGCAATGTCCTGCCACACCTCAGCAGCCCAGATGGTTTTACCCTTACGTTGCCAGTTGCTCTGTTTCCATTGCTGAAACCATATCCACAGGGTATTTGCCACCGCCCACGAGTCGGTGTAGAGGTATAGCCTCGGCCACTTTTCCCGCTCAGCAATATACAAAGCAAGCTGGATGGCTTTCACCTCTGCAAACTGGCTCGATTCACCCTGTCCCCCAGCAGCTTCAGTGACCCGTCATGTGGGACTCCATACAGCAGCCTTCTGTCATCGATGTTTTCCCACAATGCAACAAGACCCATCAGTGAACAGGGCATATCGCTTCTCCTCATCCGGCAGCTCGTTATACGATGGGGCCTCCTTAGCACGTGTCACCTCCTGTTCTGGTGACATCCCAGAAACTTTGCTATCTGGCCAGTTCGTGATCAACTCTAATATCCCTGGGCGGCAGGGGTTCCCTATTCGAGCCCGTTGTGTTATCAGCACAACCCATTTACTTCATGTGGCATCTGTTGCATGTTGTGTGGAGTAGGCATTTCCTTTGAAAATCCAGCCCAGCACGAGCAGTCAGGGTGCCGGAGGAGCTGTGTTTCAGTGCCGACCACTTCTGAGGCAGCCCAAACTCCTTCATGTGCTGCCAGTATCTCCTTCCCAGTTGGTGTATAATTAGCTTAAGAAACATTGTATCCCCGGCTCCAAAAGCCTAGAGGTCGGTCTTTGGTTTCCCCAGATGCTTTCTGCCAGAGGTTCAAGGTAAGGCCATTCTTCCCAGCTGCATTGTAGAGCCTGTTCTTAACCTCCTGTTCTCCCGAACTGGCCCGAGGGCTACTGCCTGGGCAATCTACTGTTTAATTTGTTAAAAGGATTGTTGCTGCTCAGGGCCCCATTCAAAACCGTTCTTATGGGTTACATGGTAGAGAGGGCTCACAATCAGGCTGTAGTTTGGGATGTGCATCCTCCAGAACCCCACAGCGCCCAGGGAAGACTGAGTCTCCTTTTTAGAGGTTGGTGGGGCCATGGCTGTTATCTTGCTTATTACCTCCATTGGGATGTGGCGACAATTCCTAGGAATTGAATTTCCCTTGCAGGCCCCTTAACTTTCTTTTCCTTAAGGGCAAAGACGGCCTTCAGGAGGATCTCAATTATCTTCTTTCCTTTCTCAAAGACTTCCTCGGCTGTATCCCCCCATACAATGATGTCATCAATGTACTGCAGGTGTTCTGGAGCCCCACCTTTCTCCAGTGCAGTATGGACCAGTCCATGGGAAACGGTGGAGCTGTGGTTCCACCCCTGGGGCAATCGATTCCAGGTGTACTGGATGCCTCTCCAAGTGAACGCAAATTGTGGCCTGCACTCTGGCGCTATCGGAATGGAGAAGAACGCGTTAGCAATGTCAGTCGTGGCGTACCACTTGGCTGCCTTCGACTCCAGTTCATAGTGGAGGTCTAGCATGTCCGGCACTGCAGCACTCATCGCTGGCGTAACTTCATTCAGGCCACAGTAGTCCACAGTTAGCCTCCATTCACCATTAGGCTTTCTCACTGGCCATATAGGGCTGTTGAAGGGTGAGTGAGTTTTGCTGATCTCCTTCTGGCTTTCTAGTTGACGGATCAGCTGATGGATGGGGACCAGGCAATCTCGTTTGGTGCGGTACTGTCACCGATGCACCGTCCTGGTAGCAATCGGCACTCGCTACTCCTCAACCTTAATCCGCCCCACCACTGAGGAATCCTCTGAGAGGACGGGTCAGGTGGACAACTGTTCAACCTCCTCCAGGGCAGCTACACCAAACGCCCACCGGTACCCTTTTGGGTCTTTGAAGTACCCTCTCCTGAGATAGTGTATGCCCAGGATGCACGGGTCATCTGGGCCAGTCACAATGGGGTGCTTATGCCAGTCCTTCCCAGTCAGGCTCACTTCAGCTTCCAATAGGGTCAGCTGCTGGGATCCCCCTGTCACTCCGGAGATGCAAATGGATTCAACCCCACTGTAGCTCGATGGCATCAGGGTGCACTGTGCGCCAGTGTCCACCAAAGCCTTATATTCTTCTGTGTCTCACGTGCCAGGCCATCGGATCCACACTGTCCAGTAAATCCGATTATCCCTTTCCTCCACCTGGCTGGAGGCAGGGCCCCTCTAATCCTGCTCAGCATCACTCACTTCTTGAAAGAATGATTTACTGGTCCACTCAGGAGGGTCAGACATAACGTTGGCCATTCTCTTCTGTCTGGTGGATTTCCGACTGGACACTGGATCTGCACTTTTCTTGGAGGACTCCCCTTTTGTGATGGTCTTCCCTTTCAGCTGCTCTACTCGTGCAGCTAGGGTGGCAGTGGGCTGTCCATCCCACCTCCTCATGTTTTCTCCATCGTCGCGGAGGAAAAACCACAGGGTGTCTCGTGGTGTGTACCTTCTGCTGCCTTTCTCTTGGGTGGGGAAATGTATACTTCTAATGGCTGAGACATTAGCCCGTGCAGGTGGTACATAGGACATGTCCTCTTCCATTTCTTGGACCCTCTGAGACAGTTCCTCCACAGCTGAGACCCAGGAATGCTGAGATGAAGGGAGATTTCCCTCATATTGCCGGAGCTTGCCAACTACCACTCCATCCACTGTTTGAGTGTGGGTGTCTGTCCACCAGGACACTACTGCCAGTGCTTTCAAGTGTGTTTCTGGTGCGCTCTTCAGGAACTTTTGCCACATCAGGTGTGTGCAAGGGGCCTGATCTGGGTCCATGGGTGACTCCTCATTATTCAGATCACCATAGATCATCTCAAACACAGCCAGTTCCCTGAGATTCTGAATTCCCTTCTCAGTGTTGGCCCATTTGCTTATCTGACATAGGTTACCATCCTTTTAGGGGTACCTCTCCCTTACACTGAGCAGGAGTTGCTTCCAAAGGCTGAGGGTTTGAGTCTGTTTCCCTATTGCCCTATCAATGCCAGCAGCCTTGGCCAAAGATCCCAGATGCTTGGCCTCTCTCCCCTCCATTTCAAAAGCACTAGCTTCATTGTCCCAGCATCAGAGCAGCCAGGTGCAAATCTCTCCACCTTCCAGGTGGCCAAAATCTCTACGCATATGTCGCGACTCAGTTGGGGATAGAGATCGAACGATCACCACTGGCCCTTCCTCCTGTTCCTGTGATGGGCCTGGCTCATCCCCATCCCCCACTTTGCGAGCTGACTTTCTGGTATATTTTGTTTTCTGTATTGGGGCGACTGATACCGGCACTGGCTGGCTCTCTGGCTCAGTTGCTGTGCTGGTGGAGGCAACTGAGACTGGCTCTGCCTTTTCCCCCAGTCCAGATACTGTTTCAGTGAGTTCACTCTCAGGTTCTGTAGCCTTTTCTCCCCCTTGAGGGCCGTGGGTGGTACTAAAGAGGACACGGTAGGCATGGGCAAGTCCCCAACACATCGCAGCGATTTGTGTCTCCTGGGTTTTGCCAGCTTGGTAGCACACCCTTTCTAAGCACTCCATCAGCTTTTCAGAGCTCTGCATTTGTTTGGGTGTGAAATTCCAAAACATTGGAGGTACCCACCGACTCGGGCCTTTGCCCATCTTTTCCCACACCTCTTGCCACTCACTATTATCTGACCTCAGGGCAGGTTTCCGGGCACTGTTATTGTTAGAGAAGTGCTGCATGGCCAAAACCAAAATCAGGCAGGCATTCAGAAAGCATTGTGCCATGATCACACTGGCCTGCAGTCTCCAAGGATAACTGAAACTCCCCAAAGCCGAAAGGATCTCTTCCCCTGGCTCGCCCATAGAGGGGGTGAGACCCCTAACAAAAGCCCAAACGGCAAACAGGTACCACCCCCCCCCCCCCCCCCCCCCCAGTGATACAAGTGCATTATAAGCATTCAATAGCCCGTATAACAACATAAGACCCTTTATACATTTTCCACCGATAACAAACGCCACTACTGGGATAATACACTGGATATAAAGATAAATCCAGCCCCACCACGCAAGCAAGTGGGCCAGCATTGCAAACATTTTCTTATCAAACAAATACAAATACAAACAGAAAAATTACACCCAACAGCTTGCTCTATCACACTCTGGTCAGGGTCTGTCCCTTTTTATTCTTATTTCAGCCCTCTTGTGCCCCATGTTGGTGCGCCAATTAAGGCTGTGGTGGTTTAAGCCCTGCCGGGACCAGAGAGCACGTTGCTGTGACCCCTCCCCCACCCTTAGCCAGTCAGGCTGGAATTGAGGCACAAACCCCGGGTTGAAATAAGAAGAAATTTAATACAACAGTGTGATAAACCATCTGATCAACAACAGTGGTAATGATAACAATAAACAGTAATAACAGTAAAAAAGACAAAAGATATACAGAGAAATACTGCAATGGATACAGACAGCCCCGTGCTTCCCATGACCAAAGCCATAAAGGAAAGAGTTCCTGCGCTCCCGCACCGGACCTGATGTCAGCATGGTATGAATAACCCGGCTGGAGATCCCTTCCTCCTCTCTGCTGGGGAAACTTAACCCTATCCTAGCTGAATCAGGACAACTATATACATTTATGTACATTTATTATTAAAGTACATGTTTAAAGCAACTTTTATTTGTCTTGATATCTTCACAATATCTTCACATGGACAGACGTGTTGGTTTAGGCCCTGCCGGGACTGGAGACCACGTTGCCATTGTCCCTCCCCCATCCTCGGACACAAGTAGGGCACAAACCCCGGGTTAAAATAAGAAGAAATTTAATACAACACCATAATAAACAATCTGAACAACAACAGTAGCAATGAATAACAACAGTAAACAGTAATAACAGTGAACAAGAGAAAAGATATACAGAGAAATACCGCAATGGTTACAGACAGCTCACTCGCGATGCTCCCGCCACCAAAGCCACAAAGAAAAATGTTCCCACACTCCCGCGCCTGGACCTGACATCAGCATGGTATGAATAACCTGCCTGGAGATCCCTTCCCCCTCTCTGCTGGGGAAAACTTAACCCTATCCTAGCTGAACCAGGACAACAGACAAAGAGGAGCCTTAGCAGATAAGAAAAATAAATACTGCCTGCTTTTTGTAGTATAGGCATAGCTTAGAAACAGACAGATAGTGCTGAACATGAGCTGGATAACAATCGGAATATTTTTCAGCTCTTTTTTCAGGCCCTTTTTGAAAAGGATCATGCCTAGCACCACCAAATTCTATAGTAAATAACCTCACCTCAGAAGCTCAGAACCTGAGGTCAAAGACACAGACCATCTTTTTCAAAATCTACCACTTTTATTAGTGTTTTTATTACTTCAGTTTGAAGAAAACTTTAAGTAGTTTGGAAAATAATGAGAGAATTCCTTTGACAAGTTGATTTGATGGTAAGTTTAAAGATCCTGCTGTCTCTGAGAGTGAAATTCTGATTCCTCCTGAAACTGGGAGTTTTGGCTCCCACAGAAACTGGAGGGTTTCTGTGTCTCAATGCAGTAGAGCAAAGAACTTGTCAAATCAGAATACATTTCCAAACAAGGAGGGACTGATTCTCTCTGCTGCTACACTGACTGGTAAAGAAAAACAATGTAATGGGACTCTTTCCTTTCTGAGCCTGAATATTGTTTATTGGGACTTTTTTTTTTTTCAGCTTTTAATGCTACCATCCTGACAGTGCTCAAATTGCCTTTATTGCCACATGAAGCCATATTAATGGTATAAGAAATAACGAGGAGAAGAGTGATTAGTCAACTTGTTAGCACTCATCTGCCAGTTTGGATTCTTTCCTCTTCTGCAATTCATGGTGCTTCCTAAATAGTCAGATGAATAAACACCAAAGACACTTGATTTTGCCTGAAAATACCTTAAACCCTCTGAAATTTAGGAGTAGGACAGCTCTCTGTAAAATATTTTAAAGAGCTGTAAAGCAGCAGGCAGTTTTAGGCTTGAGGCTTAAGAACTGCCTAAGAATTTGTCCATTTGACTTCTCCATATCACAGTCTTGCATACTAATCTAATACTGACTTTTGAAGGACTCATCTCTCTCTCTCTCTGAACTCTAAGAAACCTGTCTAAAAAATAAATGGCATTTAGTTTACATTAAGTATTCAATTTGTTTTCATTTTTCTTTAAACATTCTTTTTCTGGTCGTATTGAAAGAGCAAGACGAAATTACCAGCAACTGAAGAAGAACTTGTTAAAATGGTGAGGACTGGAGAAGGAGCACTTCAACAGAAAGCTATTTCAAAGTCACTCCAGTACAAACCAACCTGGATGCTGCAGAGAGAGACAGCAAAGGACTTCCACTATTGTTCAGTTTTATTTCCTGATCATTATTCAGGCTTGTCCCCCGGAACAAATTACTCAGGCCAGCCACTCTTCCCTTCTGGATGGCACGCAAGGATTGTCGTCGGTATTCATCCCGGGCTCTGCGTGCTTTGTGGCTTCTTTCCTCATCTGCAGCTTTGGACCGGCGCACTGGGTAGAATGAATGAGAAGGATTGGGAAGAGAGACTTTAGAAATACAGCCATTTATCCTTTTCCTTATACAACAACTTACTATCTTTATTCCTTATATAACCTGATTTTACAAACATAACAATGTATCAGGATTAGCGTGGCCAGCAGGGACAGGGAAGGGATCTTGCCCTTGTACTTGGCGCTGGTGAGGCCGCACCTTGATGACTGTGTTCAGTTTTGGGCTCCTCACTACAAAAAGGACATAGAGTGAATCAACCATGTCCAAAGAGCTACAAAGCTGGTCAAGGGTCTGAAACACATGTCCTATGAGGACCGGCTGAGGGAACTGGGATTGTTTAGTCTGGAGAAGAGGAGGCTGAGGGGAGACCTCATTACCCTCTACAACTACCTGAAAGGAAGCTGCAGAGAGCTGGGTTTGAGCCTCTTTAGCCTAGAAGAAAATGACAGGACAAGAGGGGATGGCCTCAAGTTGTGCCAGTGAAAGTTCAGACTAGATATTAGGAAGCATTTATTTACAGAACGGGTTGTTAGGTGTTGGAATTGGCTGCCCAGAGAGGTGGTGGAGTCCCCATCCCTGGAGGTGTTGATTTGGAGCTTAAGGATATGCTGTAGGTAGGAACTGTGCTAGGAGAACAGTTGGACTAGATGATCTCCAGGGTCCTTTCCAACCTAGATGATTCTGTGATTCTGTGAATTACAATGCACTATCAAAGAGATGGCTAACTGGATGACTTTCCTGATGCTTCAAATACAGGCCCACCACTAGATGAAGCATGCCAGACCTGAGCTATCTATGAACGGATCACTGACAATAACTGAGCCTCTACATACTGTGATTACATCTGACACTTGTTTTGGCTGTAATAAGAGAAATTCTGCTTCAGGACATCTTCTGCTGGCAGTGCACCAAGTGTTATGTTTCAAGACAGAACATTAACTATTGCTTAAAATTAAGTCTGTTTAACAGAATTCTTTGCAACTATACACATAACTAGAACTGGAAAAGCTACTTCCAAAACTTACAATTATAAAAACTAACATGCAGGTAACAGTTTTTGTTGTTAATGTTGCTTTTTTCTGAAAGGCAGATGTTATCTTTGTTACGGTACTTAAAGTCACAGAATTCTTCATCTTGAAAACTGCAGTCTAAAAATGGTTTCAGTAACAATGGAGAAATTCATAGTGAACAGCATTAGAAACAGCATGATGATGCTATGGATTGGGTTGTCTCACACTTGAGTCTCTGAAATTGCATATGAAGAACTGGAATCGTACTGGAAGATTTAATACACATATTAAATTTTGTTACATATTTCTGTATCCTGAAATGAGACTGCTGCTCTGGTCATTGCAGGTCAGGTATCTTTCACTAAAGTTTCTTCATTTTAAAACTACTGTACTAACAATCCTGTCTTCAAAATGGTATAACTTAAATTCACCAAGAACTGTACTGCAAATATTCGTCATCTACCAGCTCTTTTTCTGGTGCCTCAAGCCCTATTTTGATAATTTTTTGGAGACACAAACAACTTGAGGCAGGCAAATTATTCCAGTGAAAAACAAACCTTTAACATCCAGTGAAGCAACTATTAAGGAAGGAAGCTATTGCCTCCAGTAGCAATTATCAGTCCTGCCCTGACTATCTTGGCTTAGATCATACCCAATTCATAAAGTGCACAAAACTATTTCTTACTCTACTGTGATCATACCTGCGACTAGGAATGCATGATACAATATCAGACAGCTGCCTTTCATTAGGTTGCTTGCACACCTCTGGTTTACACTACTGATTTAAAGCAAGCAGAAAAATTTGTCCAAATTACTAAAAGGTTTAGTGGAATCAAGAAATAAAAACACTCAAAGCAAAATGAAATTAAATAAAACTCTCTGGGAAAATGAGGGAATGGAAAAGACCTTTAAGTTTAGAGTTATATAATATTATCATAGGTAGAAAGACATACAGCACTAAAAGCTCATCAATAACATTAATGAACAAGTTATAGGTGCTTCATATGTACACAATTGGCAGGATTTCAGTTTCATTTAAGCACATACCTTGTAGTTTCAGCTAAATGCAGTAACAAACAACTGTAGAGCACAGGTTTCATTATTTATCTTACAGGTAATTTTTAAGGGTAGATAACATCATCTAAATATACTACTTCAATGGGTCAAGTATATTAGTTACAAAATTTCTGTGATTTATCATTTGTAAACCCACTCAGTAATGGCTGCTTTAAATGTGGACTTTGTGTTTGCAACAACACAAGCGGCAGCAAGGAAGATGAGTGCAATGCAGCTTGGTAAGACATTCAGAAACCAGTCATTGTCACAATCTCAGTATACATATCGAGGGCAGACTGCCTGGAGCTTTCTGGGATGTTTTTCTACCTACGTACATATTGCCTTGTAATGAAAAAGGCAAAGTATCTTCACGACCCATTTTCCTCAGCAGTAGATACTCTTTTCAACAGATATTCGTACTGTATTTTTGCTAGCCAATAAATATATACCATCAGAAGCCAGTGACCTGGACCACATTTTCCCAGCCTGTATCAAAATGTAATCTTTCTTATCACAAAACAATAGGGAGAGGTAGCACAGTTTGCAACTGTCAAGTATTAACAATCAGAAAACTTTTATATATATATGTCAGGATAGGGAGGGCTGTAGGCCATACATATCTAAATGCATGCATATAGATTATACATATACATATATAGGCATTTCTTTCATGTTGTGAAGAACTTTTATTTAATTTTCCCAACTGAGGTATATGAAAAAATGTATCATTGACCATAGGGATGCATAGGGTCTCTTAATCCATTCTTTTTTTCCACTACTGGAGTCCTGATTTTCTCCATATCTCATTCCTTGTAGTTATTCCCAGAAACCCCTCCCTCTTTACTCACATTCCTCTAACTCTAGGAGTTGTCTAGTACAAGCTCCTCCTGTGGATCTGTGTTGCTATGCTATCCCAAGTTTCTTTTAAAACTCTCTGACTGGTCAAAGAACTTTGTATCTGGTAAATAATCAGAGTCACTGGCATCAATAACTGGTTTTTGTGACTGGAAAGAGTACTGTAGATAAAGATTCATCCACTCATTGCAGTCAAAAATCTACAAAAGTTTTCCATTACACTCCAGAAAGATGATGTGTGACACATGAACTGTCCTCCATTACTGACACCTCCCACCAATGAATCTATCTTGAGTCACTGAAAGTCAAATCTGGACATAATAGCAGGCTTTTCTTACAATGGAATTTAATGAATATTCATATTTCTCTCTGACGTTGAACCATCTCACTAGAAATCAGAACTTTATATCTGGATCAAGTGTAGCACAAATATTCAAAGAAGCCACTGCATTCTGCATTACTTGTATTTCAGGACACATCATACCTTTCTCAGAAAAATAAAGCAAAAGTGGTCAGGACTTATAGTACTATCTTACGTTGGAACAGATTACTTTTCTTGACTAGGTGTCCTTTTCCAGTAAACGTACTTCTGGCATGACCCCTGCGCAAAGCATCAAATTCAATAGTCAATATTTTCAGTAGGGATTCTAAATATCTGAATTATGCCTTCCATCCATAAAATCTTTGAATTATCACCATGGGTCCATATATCTAGTGTCAAGAATTACTACAAATAATAATTCACATTTTCTTCATACTCATTTTACATTAATGAATAATGTCAGGACTAATGTGGCGGTTTAAGACCTGCCGGGACCAGAGAGCACATTGCTGTTGCCCCTCCCCCACCCTCAGCCGGTCAGGCTGGAAGTGACGCACAAACCCTGGGTTGAAATAAGAAGAAATTTAATACAACAGTGTGATAAAAAAATCTGATCTACAACAGTGGCAATGATAACAACAATAAACAACAACAACAGTAAGCAAGAGAAACGATATACAGAGAAATACCGGAAATGGTCACGGAACAGCTCCCCACCACCAAGACTACCAAGGAAAAAGTTCCCGCACCAGACCTGACGTGAGCATGGTATGAATAACCCGGCTGGAGATCCCTTCCCCCTCTCTGCTGGGGAAACTTAACCCTATCCTAGCTGAACCAGGACATAATCCACCCCTTTATTCTATACCATCTGCGTCATGTCCAGCTGCCATTTAGCAGTTAACAATAAAAAAATAACAATTTACAAAGACACAGCATAATTCACGGCATGTTCTCGCCCAGAATCAAGTCCCCCTGTGGTACACATCGGACCTCTCCATTGTCCTGCATCACCCACCAGGTGCACCCAGGTCCTTGGGCAAGAGCAATCCCTTAGATGGGTTTGCCTTTACCTTTGCCTGGCACAGGACTAAACCAGACCATTTTTCCCTATATATTCCTCATGCGCACCACAGGGACTTTATCCCCATCTACAGCACATGGAGGTTTTGACTGAGCCGGGCCAGCTCGACTGGCAGATCCTCCTGTATTGACTAGCCAGGTGGCCTTTGCTAGATGCATGTCCCAGTCTTTGAAGGTCCCACCTCCCAATGTGGTTTTTAACAGTCCATTGTAGCTCTCGATCTTCCCAGAGGCTGGTGCATGGTAGGGGATATGGTAGACCCATTCAATGCCATGTTCTTCTGCCCAGGCATTTAGGAGGTTGTTGCGGAAGTGGGTCCCGTTGACTGACTCAATTCTCTCTGGGGTGCCGTGCCGCCACAGGACTTGGGTTTCAAGGCCCAGGATGGTGTTTCGGGTGGTGGAATGGGCTGCTGGGTAAGCTTCCAGCCATCCAGTGGTTATTTCCAAAATTGTGAGCATGTGGCGCTTCCTGTGGCGGGTCTGTGGCAGTGTGATGTAGTCGATCTGCCATGCCTCTCCATAACTATATTTCAGCCATCAATCGCAGCACACATCTCACATCTGTGGATTGTCTCTGCAATGGTGTCAATGGTGAGGTCCACCAGTCAATCTCAAGCCCACCTGTATGGGCCCACCGGGCTATGAACAGTTCACCTTTGCACTGCCAGTCCAAGTCCACCTGAACCACTCTAATCTTAGCAGCTTGGTCTGCCTGCTGGTTGTGTCGATGTTCATCACTGGCCCGACTCTTGGGTACATGGGCATCCACATGGCGCACCTTCACAATGAGGTTTTCCACATGGGCTGCAATGTCCTGCCATACTTCAGCAGCCCAGATGATTTTACCCTTACGTTGCCAGTTGCTCTGGTTCCATTACTGCAACCATTTCCACAGGGTATTCGCCACTGCCCACAAGTCAGTGTAGAGGTAGAGCATCGGCCACTTTTCCCGCTCAGCAATATCCAAAGCAAGCTGGACGGCTTTCACCTCTGCAAACTGGCTCGATTCATCATGTCCTTCAGCAGCTTCAGTGACCCGGCGTGTGGGACTCCATACAGCAGACTTCCATCGTCAATGTTTTCCCACAATGCGACAAGACCGATCAGTGAACAGGGCATATCACTTCTCCTCATCCGGCAGCTCGTTATATGGTGGGGCCTCCTTAGCACGTGTCACCTCCTGTTCTGGTGACATCCTGGAATCTTTGCTCTCTGGTCAGTTCGTAATCACCTCTAGTATCCCTGGGCAGCTGGGGTTCCCTACTTGAGCCCGTTGTATTATAAACACAACCCATTTACTCCACGTGGCATCTGTTGCATGCTGTGTGGAGGAGGCCTTTCCTTTGAACATCCACCCCAGCACCGGCAGTCGGGGTGCCAGGAGGAGCTGTGTTTCAGTGTCGACCACTTCTGAGGCAGCCCAAACTCCTTCGTACGCTGCCAGTATCTCCTTCTCAGTTGGTGTATAATTAGCTTCAGAACCTTTGTATCCCCGGCTCCAAAAGCCTAGAGGTCGGCCTCGGACTTCCCAAGGTTCTCTCTGCCAGAGGCTCCAGGTAGGGCCATTCTCCCTGGCTGTGGTGTAAAGCATGTTCTTAACCACCTGCCCTTCCCGGACTGGCCCGAGGGCTACTGCCTGGACAATCTACTGTTTAATTTGTTAAAAGGATTGTTGCTGCTCAGGGCCCCATTCAAAATTGTTCTTCTTACGGGTTATGTGGTAGAGAAGGCTCACAATCAGGCTGTAGTCCGGGATGTGCATCCTCCAGAACCCCACAGCGCCCAGGGAAGACTGAGTCTCCTTTTTAGAGGTTGTTGGGGCCATGGCTGTTATCTTGTTTATCACCTCCATTGGGATGTGGCGACGCCCATCTTGCCATTTTATTCCTAGGAATTGAATTTCCCTTGCAGGCCCCTTAACTTTCTTTTCCTTAAGGGCAAAGACGGCCTTCAGGAGGATCTCAATTATCTTCTTTCCTTTCTCAAAGACTTCCTCGGCTGTATCCCCCCATACAATGATGTCATCAATGTACTGCAGGTGTTCTGGAGCCCCACCTTTCTCCAGTGCAGAATGGACCAGTCCATGGCAAATGGTGGACCTGTGGTTCCACCCGTGGGGCAATCGGTTCCAGGTGTCCTGGATGCCTCTCCAAGTGAATGCAAACTGTGGCCTGCACTCTGGTGCTATCGGAATGGATAGCAATGTCAATCGTGGCGTACCACTTGGCTGCCTTCGACTCCAGTTCATACTGGAGCTCTAGCATGTCCGGCACTGCAGCACTCATCGCTGGCGTAACTTCATTCAGGCCACGGTAGTCCACAGTTAGCCTCCATTCGCCATTAGGCTTTCTCACTGGCCATATAGGGCTGTTGAAGGGTGAGTGAGTTTTGCTGATCTCCTTCTGGCTTTCTAGTTGACGGATCAGCTGATGGATGGGGACCAGGCAATCTCGGTTGGTGCGGTACTGTCACCGATGCACCGTCCTGGTAGCAATCGGCACTCGCTGCTCCTCAACCTTAAGCCGCGCCACCACTGAGGAATCCTCTGAGAGGACGGGTCAGGTGGACAACTGTTCAACCTCCTCCAGGGCAGCTACACCAAACGCCCACCATTAACCTTTTGGGACTTTGAAGTACCTTTTCCTGAGATAATCTATGCCCAGGATGCACGGGACATCTGGGCCAGTCACAATGGGGTGCTTATGCCAGTCCTTCCCAGTCAGGCTCACTTCAGCTTCCAATAGGGTCAGCTGTTGGGATCCCCTTGTCACTCTGGAGATGCAGATGGATTCAACCCCACTGTAGCTCGATGGCATCAGGGTGCACTGTGCGCCAGTGTCCACCAAAGCCTTATATTCTTGTGGGTCTCACGTGCCAGGCCATCGGATCCACACTGTCCAGTAAATCCGATTATCCCTTTCCTCCACCTGGCTGGAGGCAGGGCCCCTCTAATCCTGCTCAGCATCACTCACTTTTGTAAGAATGATTTACTGGTCCCCTCAAGAGGGTCAGACATAACGTTGGCCATTCTCTTCTGTCTGGTGGATTTCCGACTGGACACTGGATCTGCACTTTTCTTGGAGGACTCCCCTTTTGTGATGGTCTTCCCTTCCAGCTGCTCTACTCGTGCAGCTAAGACGGCAGTGGGCTGTCCATCCCAGCTCCTCATGTTTTCTCCATCGTCGCGGAGGAAAAACCACAGGGTGTCTCGTGGTGTGTACCTTCTGCTGACTTTCTCTTGGGTAGGGAAACGTTTACTTCTAATGGCTGATATATCAGACCGTGCAGGTGGAACGTAGGACATGTCCTCTTCCATTTTTTGGACCATCTGAGACAGCTCCTCCACAGCTGAGACCCAGGAATGCTGAGATGAAGGGAGATTTCCCTCATATTGCCGGAGCTTGCCAACTACCACTCCATCCACTGTTTGAGTGTGGGTGTCTGTCCACCAGGACACTATTGCCAGTGCTTTCAAGTGTGTTTCTGGTGCGCTCTTCAGGAACTTTTGCCACATCAGGTGTGTGCAAGGGGCCTGATCTGGGTCCATGGGTGACTCTTCATTATTCAGATCACCATAGATCATCTCAAACACAGCCCGTTCCCTGAGGTTCTGGATGCCTTTCTCAGTGTTGGTCCATTTGCTTATCTGACATAGGATATCATCCTTGTAGGAGTACCTCTCCCTTACACTGAGCAGGAGTCGCTTCCAAAGGCTGAAGGTTTGAGTCTGTTTCCCTATCGCCCTATCAATGCCAGCAGCCTTGGCCAAAGATCCCAGATGCTTGGCCTCTCCCCCCTCCATTTCAAAAGCACTAGCTCCATTGTCCCAACATCGGAGCAGCTAGGTGCAAATCTGCTCACCTCCCAGGAGGAAGGAATCTCCCCACATATCTCACAGCTCAATTGGGAACAGAGATCAGACGATCACATCTGGCCCTTCCTCCTGTTCCTGTGATGGGCCTGGCTCATCCTCATCCCTCACTCTCCGAACTGACTTTCTGGTATATTTGGTTTTCTGTATTGGGGCGACTGATACCGGCACTGGCTGGCTCTCTGGCTCAGTTGCTGTGCTGGTGGAGGCAACTGAGACTGGCTCTGCCTTTTCCCCCAGTCCAGATACTGTTTCAGTGAGTTCACTCTCAGGTTCTGTAGCCTTTTCTCCCCCTTGAGGGCCGTGGGTGGTACTAAAGAGGACACGGTAGGCATGGGCAAGTCCCCAACACATCGCAGCGATTTGTGTCTCCTGGGTTTTGCCAGCTTGGTAGCACACCCTTTCTAAGCACTCCATCAGCTTCTCAGGGCTCTGCATTTGTTCAGGAGTGAAATTCCAAAGCATTGGAGGTGCCCATCGACTTAGGCCTTTGCCCATCTTTTCCTACACCACTTGCCCCTCACTATTATCTGACCTCGGGGCAGGTTTCCGGGCACTGCTATTGTTAGAGAAGTGCCGCATGGCCAAAATTGAAATCAGGCAGACATTCAGAAAGCACTGTGCCACAAACACACTGGCCTGCAGGCTCCAAGGATAATTGAAACTCCCCAAAGCCGAGAGGATCTCATCCCCTGGCTCGCCCATAGAGGGGGTGAGACCCCTAACAAAACCTCAGGCAGCAAACAGGTACCAGCCCGCCCCCCCCCCCCCCCCCCCCCAAGCGATACAAGTGCATTATAAGCATTCAATAGCCCGTATAACAATATAAGACTGTTTACATATTTTCCACCGATAACAAACACCAGCACTGGGATCATACACTGGATATAAGGATAAATCCAGCCCCACCACGCAAGCAAGTGGGCCAGCATTGCAAACATTTTCTTATCAAACAAATACAAATGCAAACAGAAAAATTACACCCAACAGTTTGCTCTATCACACTCTGGTCAGGGTCTGTCCCTTTTTACTCTTATTTCAGCCCTCTTGTGCCCCATGTTGGTGCGCCAATTAAGGCTGTGGTGGTTTAAGCCCTGCTGGGACCAGAGAGCACGTTGCTGTGACCCCTTCCCCCACCCTCAGCCAGTCAGGCTGGAATTGAGGCACAAACCCCGGGTTGAAATAAGAAGAAATTTAATACAACAGTGTGATAAACCATCTGATCAACAACAGTGGCAATGATAACAACAATAAACAGCAATAACAGTAAGCAAGAGAAACGATATACAGGGAAATACCGCAAATGGTCACGAACAGCTCCTCGCCACCAAGACTACCAAGGAAAAAGTTCCCGCACCGGACCTGATGTCAGCATGGTATGAATAACCCGGCTGGAGATCCCTTCCCCCTCTCTCTCTGCTGGGGAAAGTTATCCCTATCTTAGCTGAACCAGGACAACTGACAAGAATGGGAAATTAGGAATTTGACTGATTTGTCAGGCTCTCAAGTAATCTACAGTTCAGACAGTTCCTGAAAGTCCATCTCCACTAGTTTTCTCTTCAGGTGTGGTGATACCAACAACAGGTACATCCTCCTTCAGCACTCATAAAATTAAGCACGCTTCTGCCTTGATAGCACTGTAACTTGTATAGGAACGCCTGAGCCATTTATATATTAGGTGTCAATATGATTGTAGCTGCAGTAGAGGAGGTCAAAAATGTCTTACCAAACTCTCCTGGAAAAGTGGTAAAAATATCCAGACTGAGGTCTGTGCTGTCGTGATTATCACAGCTATCATTATTTGAAATAAATAGTTTAAAGCCAGCTTGGACATGTCTACGTGACCTGCAGTGTGAACATACTCTAACAAATAAGAAACTACAAGGTTCATGTATGCCACACCTATTATGATCCTATAGGTCATAATTTGGTTTGTTTTGTTTACCTTGAACAGTTTACAAGAATCTATTATTCCTCTATACTAACCTAAGTTGTCTTTTGAGTGAAAATACAAGGTCACCTTTTGTATTTTCATTTAGGATTGGGAAATCCCTATTAGCAGTCCTGGCAAAGATCTAATACCAAATCTTTTGATACAGATGAGGATTAACTCATGCTGTGCTGCAGCTGAATGTGATCATGTCATTTGTGAAAGACTAGGTACTCTCCTTTTTGTATAATCTAACCTGTGCTTTTGAAGAGCTGTGAGTTACAGTCAGAGCTATATGAAAACAGGAAAAAAAGGCCTGTGCAATGAATATGCATCCTCATTTTTAAATTATTTTGTTTCAACTTTACCCTTGTTCATAATTCTTGGAAGCTTGTTTATGAGCATTTCAGAATGACTACTTAATAGATAAAATTCTATCTTCACATTTCCTGGGTGCACATACAAATCACACAGTGTTTTTCCATTTCATAATTGGAAAATAACTTCCCACAAAATACTCTGAAATATGGCTCCAGTTCAGCAATAATCTTATCTGAAAGCATGTGAATAATACCATCCCTATTCAAAAATGCACTCTGAGACCTACTGAAGTTCAGTGAGCCATACTTGTTTAGTTGATGCATAGCTAAACTGGGGACTACTCACTTTAAAATTCAGCATTTTATCAAATGCTCCTGCCAGTAAACTCACTCACTTGAATTTCTGTGGAAAAGAAGTACCAAACGAACATAAATTCCTTTAAAATTCAGACAAAAATAAATTCATAGACATAGTTTGTAGAAGAACATAAAAATATAGCAATATAAAAGAAGCTATTAGTCAGCCTGGTATCCTAATTCCAACAGAGATCAAAAGTGGGTGCATAAAAACAGATCAAGTCACTCATCTCTGTTTACATTTTTACTGGAATAATTTTTGTCTGGAGATGAGTGCAGCTGGTCAGATGGTATCTGAGCACTTCATTGCTTGATGCAGTTTGCAGAGGTTTGTAAGTGTACTAACAGAATGCCTTTTGCAATATTCGATCAGGTGAATATTTATGCTACAGTTTTTCCTATTATCTTTTGCAGATATCCTTTTCTGCTCTCAGAGAGCAGTCACACTTTGATACTGTGATATAAGGTACTGTATATCAAATACTCTAGATACCTAACAAAATGGAACAGCCCATAGAAAGGTCCAGAACTTGGAATATAAACACTCCTGTATCCAAGCTGAGCCTTAGTTCTCACTTCTCAGTTTCAGAGAATAAGAGCTTTAAACAATAGATTCTTTGAAACAGTCTTTTCCACTATTCCTCTTCTCATTTGCCAACCAATATACTTGCTCCACATATTAACTCACAACCGTCCTCTGAAATACCCTGACATATATCCATTATATGAAATCAAAGTGTATAATTGCTCTTACAAAATAATTTGTTTCTTTTTAGTACAGATTTCTCAAGTTATTCTACATTTGTCATTTAGTATACTAAAAAGCACTAAAATTATGTATGTCAATTAACATGATGGTTCTATGGGCTTTTATTATTATTTGGCACAATCAGGCAAACAGCAGAAGCAAACCAAACCAAACAACATAAACTAATATGAGCAACACTTTGCTTATTGCCTTGGCAATAAACAGCTGAGGGATAATGTGGAGAGATGAATCCTCATCACATTATAAATTCCATCTACTAAATAAATTAGTAGTGTCATCAGTATCATTGCTACATTCGGCCTCCACAATATTCCTAATTCTAAAGCCAACTATGCAATAGACTTCAGATGGAGTGGATGTACATTTTATTCACAATAACCTATTAAGTCTTACTTACTCATAATGTGGACCTTTAGTTACCTACAATATGTAATGTTTACATATATACAATAATATATTTGTCCTGTTCTTAATAGGCTTTTCAAAATCACTGATGTATTTTTAAATTAATCACAATGATGATATTAATAAAGAACTTCAGGGTGGCTAAAAAGGAACAGCATCTCCAGAGAGTGAGGTCATCATCATAAGGATTTTTTTCAGGGCAACAATCTAAGTATTATTTACTGTAATCTTTTCAAATTAAGTGAGTTTCAGTGTAAACATCTTAGCTTGACCCCATGACCATATGGAAGTAAATAAAATATAGATGAAGACAGATTTTACCTCTTCAGAGATAGTTGAGGACAAGCTGTCAAAATAACTGTGTCCAGAATTATTATTACTAAGCCCGAACTTTATTTAATTATATTACACAAAAATTAATTATCTCAGTCACTGTATATGAATTAAATTTCTATAAGGTATTGACATGGATTCTTGTTCAGAAAGAAACGTGAAATTGGTAGTGTCACAGTAACTTCTGTTTGTAGGGTCAAGCTGGTAGTTTTCTGCAAAATAATCCAGCATTTTGCATTGCTCTAGGTAGAAGAGCATTCTTCAAGTTCTTCTATTCTTCCATTCTACAAGTCTCATTTTATTTGCTTTTAAAGATACATCAAACCTGTGAAGGTAATTTTACTCACGCTGTTCCTCCCACTCCTGGTCATCATCGCTGTGTTGACTATGCTGCTGAGCTTGCTTGAGGCTCAGATACAACTCTCTTGCTCGGATTTCTTCCTGTTGCCTTATTTGTTCTTCACCCTTTTGTCTTTCCTCTTCTTCTCTTTTCTAGGCAAAATGAAGTAAAATAAAGGTGACTAAAGAGGAAGAACATGCCAAAAATTAAGACACTGCTTCAGTTGTTTCCTCCCACAGAGTAGCTATGTTACCTTGGAAAAAATAACTGGCTCTTCCAACTTTGTGTTTCTTACCTGTAACAACAGACATAACAGAAATTTCCTACCTCTTAGGAATTTCTGAGGAAGTACTTGCTCAAAGGTTGTCTGTCCTATCTTAACACCTGCCAGGACACAAATACCAAAAGCAAGATGAATATAGAATATGAATGTCCAAACAATATTGTTGTTTAATGCCCCCAAGAGGGACTCATACATGTTTTCCCAGTGGTGAAACAGGTGTCTGGGAAACAGAAAAAAAATTTGTCCACCACGGGTAAGGAAAGGCTTTCTTTTCTCTCCTGCCCCCAGCCCAGTTGTCTCTAGCTCTGCAGAAGTTATCTATTGTTAACCAGAGAACTGGAATTAAAGCAAAACAACTCCAATCCTTTTCAGAAGACAGCTTTCCAAAGCCAACAATATTGCTGTTTGCAGCCTCTGGAAGCTCAGTGAGGGCCAGAAGCAGCAGAGGAAATCAGGACTATTCAGTTGTTCTGGTCACAGATCACACAATGGCACATTTAAGGAAGAATGACAAAAAGACTGAAAAGAAGTAAGCAATTTAGCAGTGATGCAACACCATCTTCAGAGTGGGAAAACAAAACAAAAGCAAACCTCCATCCTTTGAAAGAATTCAGCAGTTTTCCATCTCCCTAAGTAACATAAATTAACATTTCTCCATTTAGTACAGCTGGGCTCCACCACTTTACACCAGCAGAAGATCTGTCTTCTCGATAATACAACAGATCAAAAGACCTGAAATACTAGGTATTAATAGTTATGTACCTGTGTAGTGAAGAATAGTTCCATAACACACATGAGGAAAAATACATTAGGCTGCTCTTCTTATTTCTGAGAAAGAAAAGCCTAGTATTGTTCTTCAGTCAATTTTAATGCTAGCATCTCTGATTATTTCTAACATCAACCTCCCATTGCTAACTTCTGAGTCCTAGTTGAGTGGACAGTTCATTATTTATGAAGTCAATGATTTTAGTAAACACTGATTTCAAAGCCCAGCAGCTTCTTCAGAATTAAAAATAAATAAATAAATAAATAAATACTCCATAGAATTAGGGATTCTATATATCAGTTGTTAGTAAATGGCTCTATTTCCTTCTTGGAAAAAGTATGCAATCAGCTGTTCTTTATTCTTATGAGGGGAATATTTATTCACTTAGCTTCACTACCAAAAAAGTCCAATACACCTAGGCTATCTTTTCAGGAAGATGGACAGACACAGGAGTAATCCTGGGTTATCAAAGTTTTCTTTTCAACATCTCAAACTACAAGGTAAACAATGGGGGGGGGGGGGGGAATCATTCTCACAGTAGTTTCTCTGAATCACAGAAGAGTTTTGTCACAAGTTTGTTGTTTTGTTTTGTTTTTAAATGTAGCTATTGTTGAAGCATTTGTAGTAAAACAAGATGAAAGTGTCTAAAAACCCCCACAAAAAATAAAATCTAGAATTCAGTTTGAGTTCTTAATGGAAAGCAGTAATGCCTACAAAGAAAATTTTTATTTTTTTTTAGTGAGAAGGAAATTTATTCAGAGAAGAGACCACAACAACAAACAATGCTGGCACTTGATTCTGAAATCACAAAACTTTTTCATTTAATTTTCCTTTTTAAAGGAAGTGTGATGGTTTGACTCTGGCTAAATGCCAGGTATCCACCAAGTCACTCTATCACTTCCCCCCCCCCCCCCCTTCCCCCCCTTCCCTTTGTTTTCTCAACAGGGTAAAGAGGGGAAAGAAGATAAACTAACCCTTGTGGGTGAAACAAAAGCAGTTTTAATATACGCAAAGCAAAGCAAAAGTCCGTGCACGGAAGCAAAAGCAGATTTATTCTCTACTTCCCATGGACAGGCGATGTCGGGCCTTCTCAGGAAGCAGGGCTCCAATACGCGTAGTGGTTGCCTCGGAGGACCAAGGGTGACCCCACCCCCTTCCTCCTTTCTCCCAGCTTTATACTGAGCAGACGTCACATGGTCTGGAATAACCCTTTGGTCGGTTTGGGTCAGCTGTCCTGGCTGGGTCCCCTCCCAAGATCTTGCCCAACCCATCCCACTGGGGGAAATATCAGAAAGAACCTCGGTGCTGTGCAAGCACTGCTCAGCAGCAGCCACAACACCAGGGTGCTATCAACACCCTGCCAGCTCCCAGCATAAACCACAGCACCGTGAGGGCTGCTATAGGGGAAAACCAATTCCAGCTCAGCCAGACCCAGTACAGGAAGAAAAAATTTAAGTTCTACTTATTCAAACTAGTGCATGGATGCATGTGCAGGTATATTGTACAACTCCTTAAAGCTGAATGTGAGGAGGAACAACCCTTGTTAGAGTATGACACACAAAAGAAACATCATCCTTTTGTCAAGTATGAGTAAAACGCATGTTTGTATTTAAAATTAACAATTGAATTTTTCACATTTACTCCACTGGAGGAATACAGCAACCAGTTTATCTGTTTCTCTCTGTGAACCCAATCCTGCACAGCAGAGCTGAGAGCGAAGAGCTGTAATAACCTACAAACATCACCCTCTGCCTGATAGTTGAGAGAGATTGTACTGGGTGCCATGACCCTTACAGCTCTTCCAGAATAATTAGGAAGGTGACAATACAGTACATAGTTGCAAATTGCCAAGAAACACCAACCTGCTGCAACAAATCACACCTGCAATTCAATAGACAGCAGTATTCCTCTCCAGCTTTAACTCCACTGTAGAATTTGAACATGCTAAATGATCTCATCTAGCCTCTGGCAGTTGAGCATTTACCACAAACTTGTTCCTTGTTACTGTAAATGTGTGCCTCACAACATTTGATAGCTTTACTATAGTCAGGTCCAAATAATATTAGCCATGGCTAGCTTCTAATGTTTCAGTCCAGTGCAGATGAGTGGAGATTAGATCAGCATTCAGTTTTTGCTACAGAAATATTTTAAAAATACACCGAGGAAAAACCAAAATATAACAGCTGATTTTTTTACAATGGAAAACTGAGCTTCTGGCTGCCATGGCTCTTGGTGTCTCTCTGGGGAGTCTTATGGGATGCAGCGCAGCTGAATGACTGCCATCCTCCTCGGCCTATGAGACATATTTGTTATAACAGCCCTTTCCAAAACAAAAGATGCCTGGGATTCCTTCAGTGCTTCGGGCTGGCAGGGAGAGTCAGCTCATGGCTGCATTACAGCTGCTGTGAATCTCCCGAGATCCCCCCAGCAATCACCCCTGAACCAGTGCAGACATTCAGTCTGCCTGCCACAGAGCCAAGAGCACAGCTCGTCTTCAGACCTGAGCCCTTGAGATTCCCTGCTCTGAAGAAGAAAATGTGGACATCTCTGGGTCCCCACCTCCAGGACAGCCTGCTCTCAGCAAGGCAGACACAGCAGGCAGAATTCAGAGATCAGAGTTCTCAAACCCACTTGACAGTTTCCAACAGAGCTGTGCGTGAGTATCAGCAGAAATATGTCCAACTCCTTCCCAAACTTTTTTGGAGAGAATTCTCTCACTTGCATCAGAAAATAAAGTGTTTGCAGAGGCATTATTTTCCTCTCTATTACCAGTGTCTCAAAAGGAACACAGGGTTTGCATCACTTCACTGTGCATGTATTTTCACAGAGACAAATGTACGAAAAGCAGTCGTGCTTTATGCAGAAGCAGTTACATTTCAGTCATGGATATGCCCCAGGACATGTTAGTCACACATGGCTCATAAGTGAGTTAACAACATACTCTGGTCCACAAAGACTCTCTTTTAGATGAGATAGAAAACAAAGTTAAGGAGTATTCCTTACTGGGAGAGATCTGAGATTTATTGCACATGTTGGAGCAGACTCTGCTTGACTAACTTGCCAATCTACTAAAAGTTTGCCTTTGGATCTTAGGGGGTCTTCAAAGCTTGAATTCCTGATATGCAAACTATCCTTATTAGTGTTTCAGATTTTCCCTTTTACCCATGGAATATGTCAGAGCTTTGCTAGTTTTTATTAGCGATACAGAATAAAGACAGGGCTTCAGCAGCACAATCATTACTGATGTCACTGGGGAAAAGATTTTTCTTTTAAAATTATATCACAGTTCCTCACAAATAGGATAGAAAAACCTGAAGACCTGATTGCCAGCAGAAACTAACAGTTGCCTTACTTCTAATACTGTTCAAGAGACAACTGCATAGAAATACAGAATTTCTGAACTGTTGTCACACAAAAGAAAACAAAATTAAGTATTACTGAATTATTGTAATCATGATTTAATGTACCCAAGTGAGACATTTTCAGAATGAACTGGGTGCCAAATCCCAGCAAGTAGCTGTTGTCATATTCCTAGATTCTAAATACGCTGTCCTTGGGAGAGAGTTCAGTGTTTTCTTGGCACAGAGCTGAACTTACAGTTTATTTCTACTTAAAGATAACAGGCCCATTCAAGTGCTTGATGTTTAACTGGAGACAAGAGTTTTTTAGATGAGGACAGAATGCTCACTGCTGTATCATTCACTGTGTTGGACGGAGTTAAATCCAGTTGGCAGCCGGTCACGAGTGGTGTCCCCCAGGGCTTGGTTTTGGGGCCACTCCTGTTTCACATCTTTATTGATGATCTAGACAAGGGGATTGAGTGCACCCTCAGTCAGTTTGCAGGTGACACCAAGCTGGGTGGGAGTGTTGATCTGCTCGAGGGTAGGGAGGCTCTGCAGAGAGACCTGGACAGGCTGGAGCCATGGGCAGAGGCCAACTGGAGGAGTTTCAATAAGGCCAAATGCTGGGGGCTGCCCTTGGGCCACAACAACCCCCAGCAGCGCTACAGGCTTGGGGAGGAGTGGCTGGAGAGCTGCCAGTCAGAGAGGGACCTGGGGATGTTGACTGACAGCCAGCTGAACAGGAGCCAGCAGTGTGCCCAGGTGGCCAAGAAGGCCAATGGCATCCTGGCTTGCATCAGAAATAGCATGGCCAGCAGGGACAGGGAAGGGATCTTACCCTGTACTCGGCACTGGTGAGGCTGCACCTTGATGACTGTGTTCAGTTTTGGGCCCCTCACTACAAAAAGGACATTGAATTACTTGAGCGTGTCCAAAGAAGGTCAACGAAGCTGGTGCAGGGTCTGGAGCACAGGTCTGATGGGGAGCGGCTGAGGGAACTGGGGTTGTTTAGTCTGGGGAAGAGGAGGCTGAGGGGAGACCTTATCACCCTCTACAGCTACCTGAAAGGAGGTTGCAGAGAGCTGGGGATGAGTCTCTTTAACAAGTAGTAAATTATAGGACAAGAGGTAATGGCCTTAATTTGCACCAGGGAAGGTTTAGACTGGGTATTAGGAAGCATTTCTTTACAGAATGAGTTGTTGGGCATTGGAATGGGCTGCCCAGGGAGGTGGTGGAGTCCTCATCCCTGGAGGTGTTAGTGCTTAAGACTTAGGGATGTGGTGTAGTTGGGAACTGTTAATGTTGGGTTAATGGTTGGACTGGATGATCTTCAAGGTCTTTTCCAACCTAGATGATTCTATCATAAGCAGCCCACAGTACTGTAAGTGGTGATGGTGACATTTTACTGTATTCCTAAATTCTGCAGCAATTGTCTGAAGAATCAGGTCCACAGCACTTCTGGGCAGACTAGGGAACTCATGCATGTGTTGAAGGCCCATCCAACTCAATAGACTGAAGTGTGTTCTTTCTATTAAGCATAAGCTGTCATTATTAGATACTTTCTGAACTGAAGCACTAATTATTCTGTTCTTCTCTGAAGGTTGATTTCTAAACCTGTCATCTTTGATGAGAATGGAAATAGCCAGGACATAGAAACTCTTGGATCTACATCTTAAAAAAACTCACTTCACTCACCACAATCCCAACTGGAATTAAAAATTATGAACTTGCACCCCCAAAAATAAATTGTGGAAGGAAATTATAATGCACTGTTACTCTCTTGTTGCCACTCAAGAGAATAAGGATTATTTCTCCTGAAGTTTCATTCTCATTAAAATGCCCACCGATGCAGTTTATATGCAGCTCTTGTTTAGCACACATTTAATCTCTGAAGGATTTTTTTTAAGGAGTAATATAGCTTTACTGTCAACCATGCTTATATTATTAAATTTGGCAGGTATCTGGTGTTGTCATACAGATAGCACTTTACTATTAATATTCACTTGCTTCATGTAGAAGAGCGAGCTGAGTCTCTCTTATTCCTAAATGTAGCTGAAGGATACCATCCACCCCTGGTTAGCTGACACGCATACCTCTAATCTGCCCTAGCTCTGCACATTGTTCAAGACTCTTAATGACAGCAACTAATAACAGTAGGCAATTATGCCTATGATCTCACAGCCTTTGTGAATTAGCAAAAAGATTAATGATAGTAATTGGCTCTCTTATTTGTCCTTTGCAATAGGTGCATAAAAGAATAGCTGTCCTTAAACTGCAAAAATAGAGCAGTCAACATTTATATTCTAGCCTAATAAATTAAAGGAATTTCTGCTTAAGAAACACTAAGGAAAGCAATACTTTTCTAATAGTGTTGGAAGAGGAAACAGGGATCATCATTCACTTTGATGTGTGAGATATCATTTACTAGTGAAGACAGCCCTAAAGTCCCATGATAGGTCAAGAGGAATAAAAGTATTTTTAAAAGGAGTGTTGTGGTACAATATGGTTAGAAATTAAACACATCAGCAGAAAGGAGAGAGTTTCAATCTCCCAAGTCAAAATGCTTCAAGAGGATGAAGCATTAGCAGAGGCTGAACTTTTCATAGCCCAGTTTGGAGACTGCTTTAAACATAGTCTGGTCATCATCACAGAAAGATGATTACCAATGCATTAAATATTTTAAACCTGTTAAAGTGGGCTTGCTAACTGATCTGCATCTCATTACATACCCTGAATCATTTATGAAGGGTACATTTATTCATTATTTCAATGACTGCAGTCATACATGAGTAGATTCAGTAATTCATCTTTGCCCCAACACCTTATTTCTATTCACTTTTTGTAGTTGAAGGTAGATGCCAGAAACATGACTTTCCTGTTTTCCTGTCTAGGTACCTTTCCACTCATTCCACTTGTAAATATTTCATGTTCTTCCACTACACAAGAGTAGTTACAATAAGAGTAAAATGGGACGGAGAAGGAAAGCCAAGTGATCTTAAATTAGTGAACAGAGAAGTTAACAATTCCCCCATATTAGCCTGTGAGATTCACTTGTCTTTGAAATGCCTTTACTGCTTTTAAGCAGTTCTACAGCACTTTGTACAAGATCTGCTCTTTCAAGACCCAGTAATAGATAAGCTGCTTTTCTGAGTAGCAAAGGTGTGGTGGTGTAGTACGAGCGATCAATCCTGCATGGATTTCTGCTGGTGGAACCCTACGTTAATCCAAGTCCCTCTTAACAGATCTCAAATTATAGACTTAATTGAAGACCCAGGGCTGTAAGAATAATTGGACCATGTTGTATTAATACAACAAATGCAAGGAGCACACGCAATAAAAGGGCATTTGAAAAATAACCACTGCATAATATCTGGTTCCCAAACTCATTTTTGAAGCCAAAGAATTAATTCCTTATGAGTCTTGTCTTTAAAATTTTGGTCCATTTATCTCAATTTTTGCAAATATACTCTTCAAATGCTTGATTTAAAGGAAACCATAGGGGAAAACAGGTTTCTGTTTCTTTGATAAAACAAAGATGTTGGCAAATTTATGAATAGGGCTAAATAAATCCTGGCCAAAAGTTAGTATTTGAAATTCAAAGTAGAAACTGAACCAAATTCTCATCCCACTTACAGCAGCACAATTCTTGCTCCTACCAGGCACACGGATGGAGAATACCTGCTCCCTTCCCAAGAAACAGTGAGAACACAGATCACGGGAATATTTCCTTTCCATCAATATGAAAATGAGCAGAATTTGGTGCCATTCCTTTAAAACTGTATCAACAACTGAAAGACTAGTTTTCCTTAATAGAAAATTATGACTGCTGGACACAAATTCTCAGAAGTTGCTCACTCTGCTTTTGAAAAAGTCTCTTTGAAACAGAATAGTAACAGTGAGCTTTTGGACATTTACCCCATCAAGTGCACTGTAAATCAACCACAGAGATGCAATCAAACAGTGTATCAGTCTTTGTTCAAGAGGGCTTTGCTTTCTGGAAAGCAGAGGAAAGAGTATTTTAATTAGTTGCTATATTATTCATACATTAATATACTTGAAAGGTATAGTTTCATTACTCATTGACAACAAATCTCAAAGGCTCTGTTCTCTCATATGAATTCAAATTAATTGTGCAAAGGTAAATCAGCAGCTTTGTGCAGAGGCTACAGGAACTGCCCTTGCCTTGTGCTACATAACCACCCTCACATGCCAGACCCACAGTTTATAGAATGAGCTGCTGACTCTAGTTTGTAATCAAACTGTATAAATTTAACAGAGTTTTTCAGCATTCCTCCCACCACAGAGGAACAAAGGGGGAGTCTATCTGTACTATCCACACCTTTAATCACTATCCAAGGAAGGGAGAAATGACATAACAAGCTGTCAGCAGGGGAAAGTCATATAGACAAAAGTTATGGGATGCAGATCTCCCAGGAGTCATATTTTGCTACAGGCTTTCTCCATGGAAACTCAGCATCACCAATCTTGTGTAGACCCAGAATGCACATCCCAGACTCAGAAGACTGTGATAATTTCTCTGCACACTAACCCATGTTTTTTTCTCATTTTAAACAAGTTTTTCTCTCTATAAAGTAATATGAAAAGGGATAGACAGAGGCCTTCTTTTCCTGTTTAGTTTTCAAATTGTTATTTTCAACAAGAGAATGTGAAAAGAATTATTATTTCAAGCAAACATTAAAGTACTGTAACTGAGAGCCCATAGAACATTCATGATTAAATCAATAAAAATCAGGCAAATTAACTTCTCCCAATAAAGCCAGCTGAACTTTTCCCATGTGTTGAGTAGGAGAAGGTTCCACCCCTCATTATCTTAAAGAAAGTAGTGACAGAATTTTCAAGTTATACATGTGAACAACTCATCCAAGATACACAAAATATGTTCAAGCAAAGTAACTTAAAATGAGACATTTCACAGCTGTACATTTTTTTTTCCCAGTAAGATTCACTCAGCACAGCTGACTGAACAATTCTGTTAATGTGTGAGCTGAATAACCAGTTTGATTGTCCTGACACTCTTGAATGAGATGTAAATTTTTTGCATCACTCACCCAGCTGTTCTGGTGAACACCATGTAGCTATTCGTATATTCCAGGATGAAAATTTACAACTCTGGTTTTAAAGCTTATTAATAAACATGCACTGAAGGTGACAAGAACTTTGAATCTATATAAAAACACTATATAAAAAGCTAAATTACTCTATGCAAACCTTCAGTTCCTCCTGAATTTTTTCCTCCTCTACTTTGGCAGCTTTCCGATCTTCTATTTCTATTTTCCATTTTTCTGCCACTATTCTGGCTTTTTCTTGAGCCATAGCATCCCGGAATTTCTTTGTAATTTC
The DNA here is from genome assembly GCF_965140245.1 of Athene noctua. NCBI lineage: Eukaryota > Metazoa > Chordata > Aves > Strigiformes > Strigidae > Athene > Athene noctua. Next base: position 38,449,436 of record NC_134041.1, read on the forward strand.
AGCCTCCTTTTGTCTCCTTCAGAAAAGAATTTGAAAACAAAAATAATTTAAGACACTAATTTTATTTTTGAATTGAGGATCAATACTTGCTCACTGGTTGCAGCAAATAATTAGCATAAAACTTCATAGAAATATACAAGGAAAAAATTAAAATGCATTTACCAAGAGGCCTACCACAAATCAGATTTGAAGAAACTATCCAGAAAGCAGACATTTTCAGTTTTTGATAAATGACTAATTAAAATAGCACCAAGTACTTCTTGGATGTCTTTGAGTCATACCCTACATTTTTTCTTACCTGTCTGAAAAAAATGTATTTTTCTGTCAATTTAGCAAAGCATGATTGGGAATTTATTGTCTCTCAGATATCAATGCAAATGTCTGCCAAATTCTTACACTAGATTCTTTATTACTAATGGCAATGTAAAAGGAACACAGAACACAGGTTGAAGCTTTGAATATGCAATCACTATAAGCAACAAGAATCTCATATGAAATGGAATAATATAGAATAATCTAATATTTAAACTGTCACCTTTCAGTACAGCACTACAAAAGGAAGTGCAGGAGGCAGGTGGCACATCCTAACAATATCAAGCATCAAACCACTTTTGAAACTATCCCAAAGTAGGAAGAGGCCCTGGTGGAAACACAAGCATGGCACTTTGTGTAATCAGTTTTTGAACTGCTGGGATAAGAATTAATACAAGCAATATGCAAATAGAAATAATTTCAAAAAGGATTTTATGTACCAAATCCCCACTGTGGGCATAGATATGTGATAAAACAAGCATTTCTAATTTAATCATCTCAAAACCAGATTGTTTTGTTATTATTTATTTATAAACTGGTCAATGGTTTAGCAAAATTCCCCAAAATAAAAATTTGCTTCACTTTTTTTGTGAAAGAGGGTTTTGGTTATTCAGTATTCAATAAAAATAAAATGACATTTTTCATGTGCTGAAAAATTGCCAAAACATGTGAAAGCAAAGATTCACTTACCAGTTTTACCCACCATTACCTGCCACCTTCCTACAAGGCCATGTCTCCCATTACGCTAAGTGGACCCTGAATTTAGATTCTTAAATCCTCACCATAGTTCTTCTGCCTCCTTCTGTGCTTGTTGCCTGGCTTGCTCTGCTATTAGCTCCTCTGATATCTGTTCATATGTCTTGTCGCCTGGGGCTTCTCCCATAACCCAGACCCAGACCTCACCATCCTTCCCACGTAGCCACTGCACGTGTTTGCCATTACCTGCAACATCCACCAAGAACAAACCACAAATATAAATACTGGCTCAACTTCTTAGGTAAATATAGATGAAAATATGAGAAATCTGTAATTCAGAAACTTATAATTTACAATTCAGAATAAAACATTACTAAGAAGTTGGATGAAATCTTCAGAATTGACAAATCTACCATGCTAGAGAAAAAAATGGTTTGTACACTCCAGGTCACAAAATCTTTAAAGACTCGCTGTCCCACAGAAATAAGGAATTATTAATTCTGATATGCATTTCCCAGAATTTAGGAAATATAATCCCTTTTTAATTGTTATATTTTCTTGCTTCACTCAGCAAGGGATAAATGAAGAGAATGGAAAAAAGAGATGGAGTTACAGAACCACCAGTGACATTATGTGACTAGCAATACTTCAGCACAGGGAGAATGTTGAGTGTTGAGCATATAGAGACTTCATCAGAACCCCTGTAAAAAAACCAGGAATTTCCTGCTCCCACTGTGTGCAGGCAGAGTTTCCAAAAGCTTGCATACTCAAGGCACACCACTCAACACTGCAAATGCTCTTCTGTTCAGGTAGGCAATTGAAAGGGATTAAGTTTCTGGTTCAGTTTTCATGAAAGACATTGTGCAAAAAATCTATGGTTACTGTGTTGACAGAGTGATTTTCTGAACCACCAAAAAAGCCTAAGGGCTTTTTACAAAATAAACTGCACTTGGTGAACATTCATGTCCAAGAATCAACTACAGGATTTCTGCTGACTACAAAAGGCACTAGATTAGGTCCTATCTGGATACATTTTAATAGTCATATACACTACCTGACTTAGTGTGGTTTGGTCTTTTCCTTGTGCTTTTATACGTATGACCCACAGATATTTTACGCATTTTAGAGATTCACAATAAGGAACTGGTAGAAACACTTCTTATGAATCCATTTTTACCTTTTATTTCTTGCAATTTTATTGAAACTGTTCTTCAAAAAAGGAGATGCCACTAGAAAGACCATCGCCAAGATGGACAATGGATTTATTTTAGAGAACACAGATTAAAAGGCCAGAAAGGCTCGGCAGTTCATCTCACTTCCTATATATTACAGTCCACTAGATTTCACTCTCCTACCTAATTACTGAGGTGAGCAAATTGTGCATCACTACACAGCTTCTAAAAGGCATCTTCTCTCATTTGAAAACATGAAGAAATGGACATTCCACCGTTTTCCTCAGTAATTTTTCTCTGATGTTCCCCTAAGAGTTAAAAGAAGCCTGTTCCTATTTGAATGGCCAGTCTTTACTTCTGTTCTTCCTACCTCTTTCTCTACTAGCATCAGCTTAGCTACTCTCACCTTCAACTACCTGTTGTTCTGTGATAGGACATTATCCATTTAACCAGATTAAGTTCCCCAATGCACAATCAATAAAGTGTTTCTGACATCCCAGACTGAAGAGAGAAAACTACAGGAAGGAATGAAGCAGGGCTGTTGACAGCAGGCAGTGCCAGTGCCAACCCACACTATGAAGTGTTGATAATACAAACTGAAGGCACGGAACATATCGGATCTCTCAATGAAAGCTCATATTCTATATCAAATTTGAAAATGTGATTTATATAAATTCCCAGTGTTGGCCTAATCATACTGACTTCAGGGAGGAGTGGAAATTTAAGCTACTAATATTTTCTTCCAGTAACTCTCAAAAGCATTTGCTCTTTCACAGTCTATCAGATTTTGTCTCAGGTTATAAATATGAATGTATTTTGTTGCGGTTCCTATTCTGTACACTTCTGTATTCCTGTAAGCATAACATTTAGGTTGTATTTTTTGGATACAGCATTTGAATTCCATCCACCAAGAACTGACCAGCCATATCAGTATTTGCTTGCAAGGTTTTCACCTATTGCATTTCATGGCAAAGTATCTTGAGAACTATGGAATGATTTCCCAGGAGTATTGATCCTACATAACCAAAGTCAGGTTTTTGTTGTTTGGTTGTTGTTTTTTTTTTAAGTGGCCCATGCCCTTTTTCCTGGGAGGAATCTGGATATCATAGTTGTTCCCCTTTATTTAGTACTTTAAAGAAAACATTGCAAATAACATGCCTTGTGTTAATTTATTTGTACCATAACTGACACATACCAAATACATCTACTGTTCTGAGACAACTTCACCATTTCTGCTCATTTATGAACTTAGCAGATGGAAAGAGAAATTAAAAAAAAAAAAAAAAAAAAGCTTTTCAGGTAGGCAGACAAATTTTATCTTTGCTTCTTTCCAAGTTTCTGTGCCAAAGAGTTATTAATGTTTCTCAGAGGCACAACTTACCCATTACTACCCAGCCCCATAAAACAAATAGTTGATTTGTAGACGTCTTGACAAATCGTTCTCTCTCTTCCTTTTAAAACAATGGATCTCTCTTCTAAAGCTATAGATAGTAAATGTATGAACTCTTCTGAAAACACCAGTATAACATATTGTTGGTTTAGCACTAACTACTCTATACTACAATATAGTATGTATCCATAGTTCAAGTTGAAAGTTAATAGCAATATCAAACAATCTGGCAATTCTAAGCTTCAGCAATAAACAGACCTCTGCATGTACAATTTTAAAACAATTCAGCTTGAGCACGTATGCCTTTTTCAGGTTTTTCTTGAGAAGAGGTTTTTTTCACATTCAACCACTCATTCTATTTTACTTCAAGAAATTACTCCCATGCAAATCTTCCCTTAAACCTACACTCCCATAAAGTTGGAGATGGGCTTTACTGTACAATCTGATCATAAAACTTGGTAGTTTCTTAACACAGAGTAACATTCAGAAATGAGTGTGCTTGAAAAGAAATAAGCAGCTCAGGGAGAAAATCCGGCACTGTGAAAACAGAATTTCTGCCATACAAAAAGTCTTTGCAGCCTGCAGAATCAAGTTCACAGTGGTCAGTGTCAGGTCTTCTAGGCTGATACTGGGATTGCAATTTTAAACTGTAGAACCAATTGCCAGATCTGAGCTGAAGGCATAGTAAATTATTTTCCTTAATGTTTTTAGGAAAATAGTGTTCTCTGGAGAATTACCACCATTGAGGGCTAATTATGATAAAATATTTTATGTTTTAAGATGCCTCTCAAATATTGGATTTTTCTTCAAGATAAGATCTTTTGTTAACACAGTTTATTTCCAGATGAAACAGAAAGAAAAATAATTCAACTAAATTTAAAAGGAAGAGACAAGTCCTAACTAAACACATTTGAAATCTAGGTGAGAAAGTGGCAAGGGAACTTCATGATTCCTGTTCAGAAGCAGGCTTCTGAGCCCTCACAAAGTCTAATGCAGAGTCAGAAAATAAAAATTCAATCTCTTGAGCCCCAGTCTCGTGCCTTGGCCACAAAAGTACTTTTATTTTCCTGGAGAGACTGTGGCAGGCTGCAAATAATTACAATTAGGAAGTAGTGAACATCAAAATTAGTCTGGATTGAAGAGTAGAAATGAAAGTGATTTAGAAACAAGCACTGCTTTATCAAGAAAATGTACCGAATAATTTACCAAGTCTTTTCCATCTCTACTCTTCAGACCAGCAATTTGTCAGCTGTAGTATTCTACCAGGTTTTTTTGTCTAAAACAGCTCTGCAGCACCACAAGAAGGCAATATTAATTCTTACATTTCTTTTCACCTGTTGCTCCTTGATGAGTTAGTATCTCCCATGAAGTTCCCCTAAACCTAGATCTATACTGTTTTGAGACCAGTAAATTGGTTTCTGGATATTGTTCCTTACTCCAGAGAAATGCAAAATCAGGTATCTCAGATTTGAGGAACAAAGGGATCACAGTGAAAACTTGTGAAAGTTGAAAACTCAAGAAGAGCCTGAACCTACAGCCTGAACCAACAGCAACACAAATTTGCACGTATAAACACATACAATCAAAAATAAGATCAAATCATGTTTTTTATTTGTTTGTATTTATGCAGTCAATCCTGTAACAGCAATGGAAGTAAACAATGCCCTAAAGAGCAATACTAAACTCAAGACTCTCACCTATAAGAATTATTAGTCTCTACCAGCAGCACTACTAATCTCATACAGACACACAGAGTGCTGGAGTGCAACCTAAGTTGTGATATATGGCACCACAGGCTGCTCTTGGCCTTTGTGCTACCTTAGGAAGTCCCTGGTGTACGCAGGATATCAGTACTGCTATGGCTGAATGCTGCCACAAAATACAAACACTGACAGCCACTTGGGAGAGAAAGAAGAACAGCACTTAAAGGTGCACAGGAGCAGGAATCCTGTGTGCAATGGCCAGGCTAAATCAGGATTCCATTCCAATAAGCTCAGAATTCCACATTGTGACTAAGGCTTAAAACAAACAGAATTACACAGAGAACTGGGCCTTACACTGCCTCTGCTAAGTGGGACAGGAGCAGAACCACAGATTGGGTTTGAGGGTTTTGGGTTGGTTTTTGTGGCTTTGGGTTATATCTGTCTTAATTTTCATGCATGCTTCTAATTAAAAGTGCTTTAAAAATAACAGTAATTGGAGCAAATGGAATACTGCTGGAGACAGCTTCCCTCCTCCAAGCCTGTTTGTCATTAACAGTTACAGCATCCCCAACAATTCCCATTTGTATCTAACTCCAGTGTTTACAAAGGAACTACTCCAAGGACTGTTAGAGGACTGATTTGTTGTCAAGTCTCCCAGCTGTGCTGTCACTTCACCATAGCCTGCCTGCTTAATCCAGCAAAATGATAGAGCGCGCCAAGTAACCCTGACAGCCTCCCCATCCCAGGGAATATTACAGACTGTGTCAAGTGTAAATTGAGAAAATTAGAAGATCGCTGATCTATAATCTCAGAAACAAGAAACTTTCTCAAAAGGGTGTGCTATTTCCATGAACAGTCTTGTTTTTCTGAGATTGGGCTTCCCACCATAGTTCTGCTTGGAAGCTACCAATCTCTGCAATAGCAATTGACTCTCCTTCCTCACTCGCTGGAAAGCTTTGTAGTCATACAAATATCCTGACTCTCTCTTTAGAAAATATTCTTTTTCTTTTCTTACTCTGTACTAGAAAGCGCTCCTGAAATTTATTCTGCATTTGAAACAGGCTGCGTGAGCATTCACTGCTGACAAACTGATCAGCCTGATCTACTTTTGTCAGAGATAAACAGTAGCTTGGGGAGTTTCGTGTGTTTGGAGGGTTGGGCGCTTTTTTTGTTCTTTTGGAGTTCAGATATCTGGTATATTTTGGTCTAAGCACAATGTGTTCTACATGAGATTTTACCCTTGGCTTTCTGAGCAAATTATTTTTATGGCTTCTTTAAAGAAGCTTGAATTTTAATAGTCTGCAGGGTAGATGAGATTCCATTCAGGGTTTCATTAGCTGCAGGACATGCGTTAGAAGCGCGTTGATTAGGATGAAAATGAGAATGTGAGCTTTAGGCAGTTCTCAGTTTCTTGAGCTTACCCATTACAAGGCTTTTATTTAATTATATTTCTTTTTTATACAAACACACACACACACACACAATTTGACTTCTTTCTAAGGAGCAAACCTAGGAAATGACTGTGAAAGTTTCTGAGAGGCTGTTCAAAGGACAATGCACTTTTTCAAACATAAGCTACCATAAATCCAATAAATTAGATATAGAATAATTAGGTGATAATGATAAAAGTAATGAAAATAACATAATCCCACAATAAAGTGAAGATCTGATATAATTAATTCTGCAGTATTCCCCTTCTAATAGTCATAGGACCATGAACCCCTCTCTTCCAAGAACACATTCAAAAAAATCAGTCACTTCAGTTCTTAAAAAAACAAGAAAATGAGGAAAAATTCTGAACTTCTCAAGCATCCCCCCAACACTTCAGTTTACACACTTCCAATTTCAGCACTGTGTTGTGTGCCTTTCTATTTAAAGGAGAATTTGCAGAGGGAGGAAGAAATTCAGCTGATTTACATTAATATATCAGTAAGGGTTGCAGGATCTCATCATTGCTGAAAAAACAGCCTTCATGAATCTGCAGCTGCTGCCTGATCATACAACAAACTCAATCTTCTGTTTATGGAATTGCAGCCTGTTACCATGGAAATAATTATGTTGCAATATACCCCTGCAGGATCAAATAAAGGAAGAGTGACTGCAAGAGAGCAAACATTAAGGAAGGAAATAGTTACTCAAATAAGACTATGGCAATTAACAAATGTAGCAAAAATAACTGTACATAACACTCAAAGGTAAGGTGGGTATGCATTATCACATGGTATGTATATATGCAATATGTATATACAGGTTTGCATACCAAAAAGAACAACAACAACAACAACAACCAAAAAAAAAAAAAAAAAAAAAAAAAAACACAACACAGAAATAAAGTATCATTTACATGGTTTCTATCTAGTATGTCCCAGATATTTTCTTGGCTCCCTGGCCAAGGCACACTCTTACACATAACAATTTTGTAGTATCTTAAAGACATTATTCTAACTCTATGTACAATCTAGATGTGGTCTCTTGTCTGTCCGTTTTAATGATCCTTTCACTGTAAACTTTACAAAAAGCAGGTACACATTAGATCAAAGTGAAAGGCTGTAAAATCATTCACATCAGTATCATTCAATTTTTTCTTCATTAAAAAAAATAAGGTCAAGAATATAGCAGGATGACTTCTGATCCCAGCTGCCTCTTGTAAAGACTAAAAGCTCTATACAGAATTTGGTTTCCTACACTGGGCCATCACAAAGCATCCAGGTTTTCCCACTGCTGGAGAATAAAAAAAAAAAAAAAAAGTGCTACTGCAGGGTCTGCTGCAAAAGCAGAGGAATAAGGGTTCTCTGTTCTCTGTCACAGAATGAACAGAGAACTAGGGATCAGTTTCTGCACCAGATTCCCCTACTTAATGCAGTGCGGCAGGTTTGCACCAACTCCTTTTATCAGGCACACAGGACTACAAAAGCATGGACAACCACACCACTACAGTGAGATTTTCTAGCACCACAGCACAGGAGTGGACTTGGAAGATTACTGAACCACCATCAGTACCTGGCTAAATCCACTGCTGACTTGAATACATTGAGTTTTCCCATGTCTTCCAAATCCTGCTATCAAAACCTGGTGCCTCTGTCTTTGAGTGTTTCAGTCATTTATGCTAAAAACTGGCAAAATCAAAAAGGAAACATTGAATTAGCTTGGGCGAATCCCATTCTCCCCTTGGCTGCAGTACTGTCCTCTTTCCATATTAAGTATTCATGAGCTTGCAAACAGTCACAACCTTGTATCATTACCAGAGCACCAGTATGTACAAGAAAGACCATCTAACACCACTGTGTCCAGACAGGCCAAGGAACACAATACCACAGAGAAACACAGGAACACTCTCCATGCCAGTGGCTCAATTAACCCAGTAGCCTCTCTCAGAAAGCAGCCTGATGCCAGATGCTTCAGACAACAGGAGCGCTGAGGACCACACGCATGCAAGGGAAACCTCCAGTGCAATAAGGCCCAGGTAGCCAGCAGTATTCTGATGTCACTTTTCTGCAAAACGGGAAGTCAGCTGCAGGGCAGGGTACAAGACTAAAAAGCACAGACTTACAGCTAATCCTAGGAGGGCAGAGAAGCTGGTACATATTTAGGTCATATGGAAGTTGGAGGTCTCTGCCTAGCTCCAGGTTTGGAGAAGTGAACAGGCAGTTAAGAAGCTGCTGTTTAATTGTACCTCAGTACACAGCCACACCAAGCATGAGCTCTGAGCAGCTGAGTTCTGGCACCAAGGTATACAGTACAAAAAAAGCTGCATCATATCACAAGCTGCTATACATGTTGTGAATGGTAATTAAAACTTTTCCATTTACTTCAAATTAGTTGGCTCAGTCCCCTAATAAAAAATATTCTAATGTTCTCACCAATTTTCTATTACTTTTTCAGTTGTATCTGAATCAAAATAAAAGACAGGGTTCTACAGAACTGAAGACCACATACAGTCAGAAATTTCAGAAATACTCAAGTCTGGTTTGACCCATATCCAATGATACAGAGAAGGCGACAACAAACACTGCCAGGAGCATGTCTTTGTAGGAGATAAAATTATAGCTAAGCATTACCAGGGTGTGTAGAGGCCTTAGTATAAATGCGGAATGCATTTCTGAGTTCAAAAACATAGAACAAAGTCGCTGCACGTATACCCACTCACCCTTCATACACACACGGAAACACAGGGTCACTCACTGGCCTTCACATGTGACACTGATGTATCCTCACCATCCACTTGTGATATTTGAAATACTTGCTTCCAAATATCTATTCTCTAATCATTTTATAATGTAAATGTCATTTAGATAGAAAAATTATTTTCTAGCCATAGTGTGATAAGCCTTCCTAATTTTCTCCCAGTTACTCTTGTTAAGGACAGGTAAATAAGAGTGTTTACAAATAGCTTCCATCTGAACATCATGAGCTGCAGTTCACAACAAATAAATGTCAGAATAAGCAGCAGCAGACCAGCACTGTCCTCCCTCCCACATGGCTGTGTTTCAGCAACCTAATGCTCAACAGTTTTTGAGATCTCATTTTGGGTATGTTGATAGCTCTGGAGTCAAAATCCAAATTGGCAGGGTCCTTCACTTACTCCAACTCAGCTATACTGGTTAAAGGGCTCCTGCCTAATCAAATAAATATGTTTCTTTGCAAATTGTAAAGCTGCCCGTCAGTCAAGTCTCAGCAAATCCCAAAGGGATCTTGAAATTTTGAGAAGACTTCCCTTAGTGATTTTAGCACAATAAGAAAAGGCAACCTGTTTTATTACAATGAAAATAAATTCCTGAAAAATCTGCCCAGGAGTAATTTGTAAATTAACTGGAGACAGACCTCCAAGAATTCAACTCACCTGTAAAGCTATTTCAGTACAAGCCAGCAGTCATGATTTAATTAAAGCTACAAAATACCTTTTTTACCTTGAATAAGTTCATAAAATGCTGCAGTTTTGGAGGACCCAAATGATGCTCAAATTCTACTAATATTTTTAGGCAAAGTACAGATGTAAACTAGGTACAAACAGCAAAAACATGGAACAGTTCATTCAGTATCTTCTAAAGGAAATATTTCATTCTGAAATGCTGTTTACATATTTCTCAATTTTACACATTGATCTGTGTTTTTAAAAAGGGAAGGAAATTAAAACTGTTGAATAATCTTTAAAAATTTCATTCACCCCCAAAGTGAAACAATTCCTTAACATCAACTCATCCTGATACAAATTTCAATTTTAAACCTTTCCTCAAGTCACATGAAATAAAGTGACCCAAATGGAAAAGCAGGCACAATTTAGTATTTACTGAAGGTGACAATTATTTTCTTTCAAAATTAAGAATAAGACTAATTACACATAGACTGTTACACTATTTGGCTTGCTAAACACTCTTAACAACATACATCTTACTTCATGGTTTGGACTTGGTTTTCTGAGAAGCAAATTACATATTACTGAATAGGACATTTACAGACAATCTGTGTTGTGACATTTCTATAAAAATCACTGTAGATTTTGGGCCTTTGCTAGTTAGTTTCCCAACAATTAAAAAAATTATCACATTAATGAGTATACCCTAACCCTGCTGCTGATTTTAGCTGAAGCACAAGACCAATCTGACCTGCATATGCCACTTTTTTCCTCCCCAACTCTCCACTTGTGGTTTCTGTAAGACAACACATCTAAACCTTGCACAAGAACCCTTCATCCTCAAGTGACTGTAGAAAATCAAAACTGGATTCACAATCACTGCTCTGTTTTGAAAAATCCACGGCTTTTGCTATGCTGCTGTGTTCACATGTACCATTTCAGGTAAGCTCTTGAACTGATGGAGAATTGTACCAATTGAGGTATAGGACTCCAGATCAACCCCAAGCACTTTTTGGAGCATTTTTAATTAGACAAGCCCTCACTGTCATTAATTCCTTTTGCTCTATCTCACCCTATCCACTTCCAAAGAGGTGGGACAAAGTTCTCTTATGTAGCTATTCAAACTATGAGGAAAACAGAAGAATATGAAAGCTAGTCCTACAAAGATAATTCCAATTAAATTAGTAAAAAATTATTTTATACGAAACTTATGACGCATTCACAAACATATACATTTTTCTATTACCTAGAAAATTTCACAATCTCGGCACAACATTAGAGATATTGAAGTCTTACCTCTACTTTCTACTATATGTCAGGCTACAGAGATCTCTATAAAGTCAGAGTAACTCTTGGCTTCAACAAAACAGCACACACATAAACCTGTGTCATCCAGTAGAGAGTCAAAAACAAAACTCTGCAGATTAAACTGCTCAAATCCCTCAGTTTCAGAGGAATAGAATATAGTAGCTCTAAATTTCCTGGTAACCACTAATTTTAAACAGGAATAAAAATACTCAATATTCTATGCTATGTAGCAGGGGGAGAATGTTTAGAAATTCACTTATACATCAATGGAAACTGAAAATTAAGAAGCTCCAAGGTCCAAAAAATGTTGATACCAAATGTCTTTTAGGAGGGGAAAAAAAAAAAATAAATCTTAAAATAAGAAAGGATTATTACAATCATCTACTCTGACCCTTTGAGTCATATAGGCAAAAATATTGCACAGTAATTCCTATTTTACACCCATAATTTCTGGTTGACTTTTTTCACCTTTTTTGTTTTTTAGACAAGAAAGTAGCTCCACTATGAGACTATTTACCATCATATTATGGAACTGTACAGTAGAAATCAGTTACAAGTATTTGTAGTTAATGACCAGCATGCCTGAAAGATGGAAGTTATCTTTTGTAACTCTGGCCCATATCAGTTCATGGAAGTCAAAAGATATTTTCAGGGGAACCAAATACTTGACTTGCTAACCTAATTCCAATAGTTCTCCCTAAAAAAAAACCCCAAAAACGAAAGATCAGTTCTTTAGTACAGTTCTGAAGGAAGTAGAAAATTTCTAACAGTTGGCAAAAGTCAAACCTAAGCAATACCTTAAATTGGCAATTTGAGAGAGTAAAATGGAAATGAGCTATTATGAAATTTAACTTCATGTGATTTGCCTTTTAAGTCAACACACACATTTAGCATCCATAAAGCCTGTGGAAAGATTTCCATAGTTTAACTACATATTGCATGAAAACACTTTTCTGTTTTTTTCTTTTTTGGTTTTGGTTGTTGGGTTTTTTTACATGCTCGCACCACTATCATTCTATTCCCTAGGCATAATCTTTTGGAGAGCATTTACTAGTACAGTTGGTCTCACATAGTATGGCTGTTCTGACATCACATCTTATTCACAAACAGTCCTTTATAACAAGCTCAAATTAATGAATTTATCTTCTACTCCAGACACTTGGAAATATTTAATGTCAAGTCAAGAAACCTCAACAGCACTGGCAAGACTGTCTTTTGCCTGACTGAGGGGAAGGGGTAGGGATGGTAGGTGAAGAAAAAAGCCTTAGGAGTAGAGAGGAAACTTGGTCATGGTACATCTGCTACCACTGAGAGAATAGCAGTGAGTCATGACTGAAAAAGGCACTTCAAAACAATTCCCCTTACTCCCACACTAAACTATTCCCCTGCAGGAAGAAGCAACCTTAAGAGACAAGGAGCAGGAACACAGTGCTTTTGCTGCCCCAGACAGTCTTTTTGCCTATGGGGACAAGCTGGCACCCCTCTTTGTAAACTCCAGATGTATGCTGCACCATAACCAGTTGAATACTTACCATCCCCAGCTCTTAAGTATAAAAGGAGGTCACAAATCTTACTCTGTTTGTGCCTTGCTGTCTTTCTCAGCACAGCCTTCTCCATTCGTGTTTTTTCTTCCCTCTCCTTCCAGCGCCTCAGCTGCTCTTCTCTCATTTTGTAGAACAAGATCTGCTTTTGCTCTTCATTCAGCTCTGCCAGGAGTTCAGGGTCAATATACATATCACGCAAAATTTGCTGCAGCATGATGACTCAAAAAAAAAAAAAAAAAAAAAATAGAAGCCTGCTTCCAATTTTCCAATTATACTCACTACAGTGATAAAACCCCACTGACAGCACTCCAGAAAGCAACCTGCAGCAAAAGAGCTCTCCCACTCCTGCCTGCCCAGGAGAAGTTTGATTCTTGCTCTGGCCCTCTTCATGCAGGCATATTCTGCTTCTGGTCTCTTACAGGGATGGACTTCTCTGCTTATCCAATCCTCCAAAGGTAGGGACAGGATTAAAATTAAAAGGACAGGAGGGGAAAAAAAAAAAAAAAAAAAAAAAAAAAAAGTCACTTCAGTGCTCCTGATGGCAAGCCAGTAAAAATAAGGGATTCTTGATTGAACCCATCAATTTTGCTCCCTTGAGCAGAAGGAAATTCAATGTAGAGAAAGTCTCGGACTTTCAGCTCAAGTGCTTCCCTTCAGCAGCAATACACTCCTAAGGATGTAAGTGTTGCCCAGGGGTTTAGAGTGATGTCATGGTTAAAGATATCACCTACACCAACAATATCTATGTCACTTTGGCAACTGATCTCTTCTGATAAGAGAGGAGAAATGAGTGTGCATATTATTCCCCAGTCCAGCCTGTTAACTAGTCTCAGCAGGGTAGGTCATATTAGAGGTCCTATTTACCTGGTGTTGACAAATATTCTCATACAGCAAACTGATTAAAATACCTCTCAAATTAAAAACAGATGTCACAAAAGCCACAAGAATCTTCTTATCACTTTATAAATAGTAAATTAATATTAATTAAACAAGAGTCAGTTCTCAGCAGTTCATGCAGACTATCCAAGTCCTGCTGTTAATTCATTTTCCACTTTGTGACTGGACAAAGTTACAGTGTTGCTCTTCAAGCAAAATGTGGCTTTTCACTTTGTGACAGTTTTACCAAAATCAGTAAAATAATATTATTTCAGCACCAGGACCAACGGCTACTTAATTACATTTTCTAAAAAAAAACAAAACACCAAAACACAACACACCAAAATCCAAAAAACAAACCCTCTGGATTTGAGCCAGCTTTCACTGGGCAGGGGCCCAGCTCCCCTGGGGAACAGTGGCACTTTGTGGGAAGAGGGTCATCTTCTGAGGAGAACCGAGATGTGGCCACTCAGAGTCATAACAAAACACAGATCACATTTGCAGGCTGAGCCACATCCCATTGCATAATGTTCACACAAACATAAAGAGAAAAAGCAGTCCTCTATTTCCTCACAAGAGAACTGCTTTATCAGGTATCTGTCAAACTCTTCATGATTTCCATGATCCTCATACTCAAAAACTTCTACTGTTAATGCATCTATTCATGTAACATTCTTTTGAGATAATCAAAATACTATCATATTAATTTAGGCAAAATATATATATGATCTAAACTAAAATTCAGAAGAAGATGCTGTACCACCTAGAAGCATAAATCCAAAGATTACATTTGAATGATGCTTTCAGCTGAAACAGAATTTCAGAGCCCATCATGTTTGGGCTTTACAGAGTTCAGTTCACATGCATGCTACTCTCCAATTCAGGATCTTTCTTATGTACAGATTTTCTCTCATAAAATCAAATGCTTTAATCTTGTTTAATTTTTAAGAAATACAGTTTGGCAAGAAAAAACCTAGGGTAAGAAACACAGTTACTGCTTCTTTCTTTTATTTTACTTGGTCAGGTATAGAATAGGGAGAGCCTGGGGGGTTTGGCCTTCGGTTCTCTGCTTTTATTCAATTATATTAGAGCTGTGGCTCCACATTTTGGCACTAATTGAAAAAGACTTGCCTTTACTAAAGCTTCAGGGCAATCAGTTTTGATGTTCTACCCATGTGTTGTCTTTCTTATTTTATTTTACTTGACTTCACAGAACAGAAATCAAATCCCGATCGGAAGCTATCACAGTGCAATGAACAAACTCTTCATCATGCATTTAAGCATGATAAGAAGAACCATTTCTGACCTGCATTTATCTGCAGAAGTAGCTCAGGATGAAGACACAAAGTACAAGACATCATACAAACAAATTTTCAGGCAACTACTGGTAACGTTCAATGAGCAATTACACAAAAAAAATAGCAAAACCAAGGAGATTAATACTTCACAAACAATCCATTGCCTGAAGATTATTCACCAAAAATATTTCAGAATGATAATCAAATGATCAGATGGAATTAATCTGTTTGAGAATTATTTTTTTTTAAAGAAATCACATGTGCAAGTGTTATCATGTAATCATAGCAAATTATTTTGATCAACTTCCTCTGTCATAGTTTTAGTTCTTTAGATCATAGCAACTCCAAAATAAAAAACTGTGGAAATGCAAAGGAGAAATAAGGAAGATAAAGAAATACTCTGACATAAGCCAACATCCAACAGAAGTGGAAAGATACATCAAAGTCTGCCATTAGTTTCTAGTCCAAGATAAAAATGCTCTGCTTCTGTTTTTTGAAAGTCTCACATGCATGGCAGTTTTTCATCAACTTTCTCCCTTTGCTTTCACTAGTAGCCAAGTTTGTTTTACAACTTATATTTCTTTATATTTATCTTGATTTTTCCTGGCGAAACTGGCTGCTCGTGGCTTGGATGGGCACACATTGCTGGGTAAAAAACAGGCTGGATGGCCAGGCCCAAAGAGTTGCAGTGAATGGAGTTAAATCCGGTTGGTGGTTGGTCACGAGTGGTGTCCCCCAGGGCTCAGTTTTGGGGTCACTCCTGTTTCACATCTTTATTGATGATCTAGACAAGGGGATCGAGTGCACCCTCAGTCAGTCTGCAGACGACACCAAGTTGGGTGGGAGTGTTGATCTGCTCGAGGGTAGGGAGGCTCTGCAGAGAGACCTGGACAGGCTGGAGCCATGGGCTGAGGCCAACTGGAGGAGTTTCAATAAGGCCAAATGCTGGGGGCTGCCCTTGGGCCACAACAACCCCCAGCAGCGCTACAGGCTTGGGGAGGAGTGGCTGGAGAGCTGCCAGTCAGAGAGGGACCTGGGGATGTTGATTGGCAGCCAGCTGAACAGGAGCCAGCAGTGTGCCCAGGTGGCCAAGAAGGCCAATGGCATCCTGGCTTGCATCAGAAATAGCATGGCCAGCAGGGACAGGGAAGGGATCTTACCCTGTACTCGGCACTGGTGAGGCCGCACCTTGATGACTGTGTTCAGTTTTGGGCCCCTCACTACAAAAAGGACATTGAATTACTTGAGCGTGTCCAAAGAAGGTCAATGAAGCTGGTGCAGGGTCTGGAGCACAGGTCTGATGGGGAGCGGCTGAGGGAACTGGGATTGTTTAGTCTGGGGAAGAGAAGGCTGAGGGGAGACCTCATTGCCCTCTACAGCTACCTGAAAGGAGGTTGCAGAGAACTGGGGATGAGCCTCTTTAACCAAGTAATAAGTGATAGGACAAGAGGGAATGGCCTGAAGTTGCACCAGGGAAGGTTTAGACTAGATGTCAGGAAGCATTTCTTTACAGAACGGGCTGTAGGGCATTGGAAGGGGCTGCCCAGGGAGGTGGTGGAGTACCCATCTCTGGAGACCCGAGGGATATGGTGTAGTTGGGAACTGTTAATGTTGGGTTGATGGTTGGACTGGATGATCTCCAATGTCTTTTCCAAGCTAGACAATTTTGTGATTCTGTGATTTATGGGGTGGAAAATCTAAGAGGACCAATGGGAAGAATCAAGTGTTTTCACCAGTCCCTTCCTTTCCCTTACCAATTAACATGGGATTTAATAACAGTTTGGGAATGGAGTGAATGGAAGGACAGATGGATACCCAGCTGCAGATCTCAAAGGTATAGAGACCCTTGGTCATGTAAGTAAATGCTTGAGAAACGATCTGATGTTCCACTTATCAGAAAAGACTAACAGTGAATGGTGTTCCAAGAAATACAAACTTTGAATATTTTGGGCCAATGAGGTGTTTGGTCCAAACTAGGCCTTAGCCTGTTCATCAGGAGCTAAAGCTCTTTCATCAGGAGCTAGCAACACGCAACCTGTCTGTGCTGAGCACTTTGCAGGATATGAAAGAATTCAACAGCAGGCCCATCTTCCATATAACCTCATCAGACTAGAAGTGCTAAGGAGCAATAAATAATTCAGTCAATGTAGTCGCTAGCCACCATTCTAGTACCTCAAATCTCTTCTGCATCTGACACAAATATTTTCAGAATCACATTTCTCCTCTCTGAAGAAATACTCTTGAAGAACTATTAGAAAACAGTTAAATGATCTCGCTCATCCAGGCAGAATGACCCCAAATCGGCACTGCAAAGAACAGAGAAACTTGACTCCACAAAATGTGGTCATCTGCCCCCTTGTTAAAACCATCACCAGGAAGATGGACTGCAGGAATAGTCTCCCCCTCATTCTTGATCCAGTCCTCTATTACAACTTCTCCACTTGCTTTCCTGCCCACTGTGATGAAGCTTCTGGAAAAGACAGTTTCCTCAGCTGGCGGTCCAAATGTAATAACCTTCCTGATTAGCTGTGACCCTTTATACAGAATGAAAGAATATCGTATAAAAATATTCTCTTTCTACACTGCTTGTCTTCCTGTAGGAGGCATAATTTTAGATGTTAATGCCCTCCTCGCATCTAGCCTTTGTTGATCTTTAAAAGCAGACTGTTTTCACAGCCCACTCCCATAATACACAGAGGTGTCAGGATGACCAGTGGGACCCAGGCATCTGTGCAGCTTTGTTTCCTGCTCCCCTTCTTCACTAAGAGAAAGCTAGACACTCAATTCCTCTGCGAATGATGATCTCTGGAATGACCTCAGTTAAAAACAAATTCTGATATGAGAGATGTCTTACAATCAAAAATTCAGAGAAAACACTCACCATAGTTAAAGTAAAAAAAATGAGAGGTCATAATTCCCTTGCATAACCAAGAAGAGAATTTCCAATTCTAAACCTATCCTATCAGAGGAAGAGGAAGCATCTGTCTACTAGAAAATTATTTTTCTCCTCACTGAACCCATGGTCCTGTTAAAGAGATGAAAGGACTGCTGCTCTCTTGGCTATCTCAGTTAACCTGTTGTCTGTATATTAAATGTTCCCAGCAGTATCCTGTGCAAGTCCAAGACTGGATTTTTAACCTAGCAGACACTGATTCTCAATATAGTTCACCTTTCCATAAATATTCCAAACTAATAGTCTGAATTATCATGAAGAAATTATCATGAACTCTCCTGATTTCTCAGAAAATTTGAGGTCCAAAACTCAAAAGGGAACCTTGAAAAAACACCAAACCTGCTTCAAAACCTCACTATTTCTAGGATTAGCTTACATTTTGTAATGGATGAGCTTTGTAGTTCCAGCCAACCCACAGTCAAAAAGCTGAGGAGCAGGAGGTAACTCAGACAACACACAGAGTAAAACTTTGTATTGCAAAATAAAAATTCTCTCTTCCCTTCCTTTCCCAGACCTGATTGAGATATGGACTAATGTCTCAGAAGAGCAGGGAAATTTGAAGTAAGGATGTCTGCTTCCTGACTGTGGTCATTTACCATCTTCCCAGACTTTCTGGGAAGTATTTTAAATAGCGTAGAAAAACAATGACCTCTCCATTGCTCTTCTATATGGATCCCTTAATCCAACAGTCCTAACTAAGCTAAAATCATTACAGAAAGACATTGCCCCTCAACAGCCTATATACAAAATAAAAATTACTATTAATGTAGTTCTTTGTTGGTAGTTTTTACGTTACAAAAACTACCACACAACTAACTAGTAGGAGTCTCTGCAAGGAGCTCAGAGCTGTTTAAAGTTTAAATCTGGAGTTTCCTTTAATTTTTAACAGGATCTTCTGGGACTAGACACACTCTGTCCCATCTCTGGCATAACATCTTTCTGGCTAAGCAGTCCTCAGCACTGCCACTAGAATTCATCTTGCTGGGGAAGGGGAAGGGAAAGGAAATGGTACAGAAAAATATTTTTATTTAATTTTTAAGAAAAGGGGAAGTGCTTAATGGCCAAGGCCTGCAAATCTCCTCATCCATTTTACTCTGAGCATGTGCATCCTCCACTCACTGAACTGAATAGCTCACTGGCAATGCTGATAAATGCTGAACTAGCAGAACAGCATTTTCATTTGGATTTTATGACACACCCATATAAGATACCTTAGCCTTGTCATTTACATAAAAATATTCTGCTATAATCTACATATTTGAGAGGAAGAGAGGGGAGTAATGCACCTCTCTCCTTAAAGAAAGGAATAGAATTTAAAAAAAACAATAAACAGAAAATGTGACAATCATATGTTTTCCAGACTATGAACTCTATAGCCTTAAACAATCTTTTGTCATTTATGCTTTTTTTTTTTTTTTTACATTTTTCATTTTTTAAGGGGAAGCAGTGTCCAGTATCTGAATTTTTCAAGTGCTGCCATGTCAGCATCAAAAGAACAGTGGAATCTGGAATTGAATAGTGTAGAATGGAGCTGACCAGGTGAAACAGGAAAGGTAAAGTGAACATTTGTTTGAGGCCTTCTAAACCCTACAGATCTGTCACTAGAAAAGCAAATACATTAGGGCACTCACCACAACAAACTAGTCTTGTGTCTTATTTGCACACTGCTGTCCATTAAAAACTAGAGAAAAACCAAAAACAATTGAGAATCATCCCCTCCCGACCTCCTCTATCACAGATGGATGTAACAAAACCTGGTTTTCTTCCAATTCCATAGTCAAGCCTGTGACTCCCTCTAAGGGCTAAAATGAGCTCCTCAACAGCACAATTGCAGCTAGATCAGAACGATCATTTCCCTGAAGCTGCTATTCCATTAAAGCATCACACAGAGCAAGAATAAGGGTATGTTTTTCCAGACCTTCCTTTTCCATACGGGGCTAGTATCAGGAAATCTGACTATGAAGTTCTTTGGAGCATGGACTGGCTTTGTGTGTTTGTTATCATCTCTGTACTGGTTCAAGACTGGTATTTCTACAAGGGTCTCCGTAATTTAGAAAAAAAAAACAAAAAACAAAAAAACAAAAAACAAACAAACAAACAAAAAAAAAAAAAAACACAAAAAAAACCCCACAAACAAACACCCAAAACCCCAAAACCAAAAAAAAACCAAACCTTGAGGTCTGTATAGCAAAATAGATATGAAATAGATATGAAATAGATAAAACCTGATCTGAAATGAAATGCATCAGAAGAACTACAAATCAATTGATGAGGAAAGATGTCTTATCATGCTGTCAGTCACATAGCTCTAAGTGAAGTGATAATACCTTGGGATTTTAATGGTTCAATGACGATTTACAGTGGCAGGAGTCTCATCAGATAGATGGAGTTTTTCTCAAAATTCAAATCTGTTACTCCTCAGGCCCTTGCAGAAATTAGACAATCCCAAATACAGATAGCACTGACAGTAGGGAAAGAAAAGGATAGGAATTAACCCAGAGAAATTAGTATTTGAAGTCCAGGGCTGCAGATAATAGCACAATCTAACATTACTTCACTCTCCCAAGGTTAATTCTGTACTCTGCAACATTATTTTCTTTCAGAAGTCATCACATCAGTGATTATTTTTGGCTGGCAGTGTGGCAATCCTACCCAGCAAGATTACTTCAGGTCTATCCCTTTGTCTTCTGTGCTACAGCTGTTGTACACACAGTTACACTGGAGTCTGTAATGCCTTCATCGTTCAGACAATTTTTCAGAGATTTGGGAAGCTGGGTAGAAAGGGCAGCACTCCAATTTTTTTTCAAGTTGTAGTAGATATCTGAAGTTCTGACCTACATTACAAAGGTCTGAGGCTAACACAAATTTGTCAACTTTAAAATTAGATTTGTTTTAATTTTAATACTTCTAAAGTAACAGACATGGATGCAACCCAAACTAGAACATTACATATGTGATGTTTATTGATATTAATACACTCACAATAGCAAGATACATCAAAGACTTGGCAAGTCCCATCATAATTTTTCAAATGGAGAACAAAACATCCAACATTAAAATAATTCAGAGTGAAAGCTAGTAAACCAAACAAAAAAACCTCAAGGTTCCTTGAGAGAGTTCATCTGAGAAAACATAGTACATAGGCTTGCCAGCAACAACTGGTGTCCTATAAGCCAAGCGCTGTAGAGAAACACTTTGCAGGGGAGGGGCAGAAAAGGAAGGTGAAACACTCACACACTGCAGTTAACTAAACCAGAGCTCTCAGTACTCCACCGTCCTCTCACTTGGATTATGCTAATTTAATCGGTGTACATCTTATTCACAAAACAGTAATCAAGCTCTTCAGATTGGACCCTCTGCTACGAATGGGCTGTAGTTGGTTGGCAGGCAGCAGGCTCTACTTAGGAAGTAATTACAGCTCACTGAGTGTCTGTAGGGATACAGCCTTAATATAGATTTAAAGGCCCACTGGCAACAGTCTCTGAGGAATTTCTTAGTTCATAAAGATATGCAGAATGCACTGCTCCCTGCTCTCCTATTTACATGTCCTTGCTCATGTCAGATCCTGATGTTATACCTTGCTGTATTAAACGCAGCATGTGCTTACACTGCACACTGCAAAATACATCAGGCCATCTGTTTCTCAGCAGAAGTCTCCATAGCTGAGGGGGGCCATCCATGACTCTCCAAACAAGAACTGGTTGCCTTTCAACTCCTGAGTGATAGGCTTTTCTTAAGACTCTATACACTTTTCCTTTTTATTGATCTCTGTCTGATCTTTACAATGAACTGTTAACCTAGGACAAAACTCCAAGTACAGAGAGCTACCTAAACAATACTGATGTAGCCTGCTCTTCCTCCCAGGTCCCTCTGTGGTGGTTTAGGCCAACGTTGCTGTTGTCCCTCCCCCACCCTTGGACCGGACAGGGCAAGGAGTGAGATACAAACCCCGGGTTTGAGATAAGGAAAAATTTAATACAACAGTGTAAAAAATAGTAAACTGAACAACAACAACAACAATAACAATAAATACTAGTAACAATGAACAGGACAAGAAATATACGAAGATACACCACAAGGATAGAGCAACAAAAGGGAACGATGATAAACAAAAGCTGTCCCTGCTCTTCCCACACTTGGGCAGCATGGTATGACATATTGACCTGATGTCAGCATGGTATGAATAACCCGTCTAGAGATCCCTCCCCACTGCTGGGGAAACTTGACCCTATCCTAGCTGAACCAGGACATAATCCACCCCTTTCCATACCATCTGCGTGATGCCCAGCTGCCATTCAGCAGTTAACAATTAAAAAAAAAAAAAAAAAATTAACAAAGGCACAGTATAATTCACAGTATGTTCTCACCCAAAATCAAGTCCCCCTGTGGTACGCATTGGACCTCTCCATTGTCCTCCATCACCCACCAGGTGCACCCAGGTCCTTGAGCAAAAGCAATCCCATGGATGGGTTTGCCTTTACCTTTGCCTGGTGCAGGACTAAACCAGACCATTTTTCCCAACACATTCCTCATGCGTAGCACAGGAACTTTATCCCCGTCTGCAGGACCTTGAGGTTTTGACTGAGACAGACCAGCTCAATTGGCAGATCCTCTAACCAGGTGGCCTTTGCCAGATGCGTATCCCAGTGTTTGAAGGTTCCACCTCCCAGTGCTTTCAATGTGGTTTTTAACAGTCCACTGTAGCGCTCGATCTTCCCAGAGGCTGGTGCGTGGTAGGGGATATGGTAGACCCACTCGATGCCGTGTTCTTCTGCCCAGGCATCTATGAGGTTGTTTCAGAAGTGAGTCCCAATTGTCTCATTCAATTCTCTCTGGGGTGCCGTGTCATCAAAGGACTTGGTTTTCAAGGCCCAGGATGGTGTTCCGGGTGGTGGAATGGAACACTGGGTAAGTTCCCAACCATCCAGTGGTTACTTCCACCATTGTGAGCACGTGGTGCTTCCTTCGGCAGACCTGTGGCAGTGTGATGTAGTCGATCTGCCAGGCCTCTCCATATCTGTATTTCAGCCATCGCTCTCCATTTCGCTGGGACTTCATCCACTTGGCTTCTTTGATTGCAGCACACGTCTCACATTTGTGGATGATCTCTGCGATGGTGTCAATGGTGAGGTCCACCCCTCGATCTCAAGCCCACCTGTATGTTGCATCTCTACCTTGGTGGCCCGAAGTCTCATGGGCCCACCGGGCTATGAACAGTTCACCTTTGCGCTGCCAGTCCAAGTCCACCTGAGCCACTCTAATCTTAGCAGCTCAGTCTGCCTGCTGGTTGTGTTGATGTTCATCAGCAGCCCGACTCTTGGGTACATGGGCATCCACATGGTGCACCTTCACAACAAGGTTTTCCACACAGGCTGCAATATCCCGCCATACTTCAGCAGTCCAGATGGCTTTACCCTTACGTTGCCAGTTGTTCTGTTTCCATTGCTGCAACCATTTCCACAGGGTATTCGCCACTGCCCATGAGTCAGTGTAGAGATAGAGCCTCGGCCACTTTTCTTGCTCAGTGATATCCAAAGCAAGTTGGGTAGCTTCCACCTCTGCGAACTGGCTCAATTCACCCTGCCCCTCAGCAGCTTCAGTGACCCAGCGTGTGGGACTCCATACAGCAGACTTCCATCGTCAATGTTTTCTCAGATTGCGACAAGACCCATCAGTGAACAGGGCATATCGCTTCTCCTTATCTGGCAGCTCATTATATGGTGGGGCCTCCTTAGCACATGTCACCTCCTGCTTTGGTGACATCCCAGAGCCTTTGCTCTCCGAACAGTTTGTGATCATCTCCAATATTCCTGGGCAGCTGGGGTTCCCTATTCGAGCCCGTTGTGCACAACCCATTTACTCCACGTGGCATCTGTTGCATGATGTGTGGAGGAGGCCTTTCCTTTGAACATCCACCCCAGCACCGGCAGTCAGGGTGCCAGGAGGAGCTGTGTTTCAGTGCCAACCACTTCTGAGGCAGGCCAAACTCCTTCGTACGCTGCCAGTATCTCCTTCTCAGTTGATGTATAATTAGCTTCAGAACCTTTGTATCCCCGGCTCCAAAAGCCTAGAGGTTGGCCTTGGGTTTCCCCAGGTGCTCTCTGCCAGAGGCTCCAGGCAGGGCCATTATCCCCAGCTGTGGTGTAGAGCATGTTCTTAACCTCCTGCCTTTCCCGGACTGGCCTGAGGGCTACTGCTTGGGCAATCTACTGTTTAATTTGTTCAAAGGATTGTTGTTGCTCAGGTCCCCATTCAAAATCGTTCTTCTTATGGGTTACGTGGTAGAGAGGGCTCACAATCAGGCTGTATGTCCTGGTTCATCTAGGATAGGGTTAAGTTTCCCCAGCAGAGAGGGGGAAGGGATCTCCAGCCGGGTTTTTCATACCATGCTGACATCAGGTCCAGGTGGGAACTTTTTTTTAATTTCTCTTTGGCTTTTTGATGGCGGGGAGCTGTACCGTGAACATTTGCGGTATTTCTCTGTATATCTTTTGTCTTGTTCACTGTTATTGCTGTTTATTGTTGTTATAATTGCCAGTGATGTTGTTCAGATTGTTTATCACACTATTGTATTAAATTTCTTCTTATTTTAACCCGGGGGTTTGTGCCTAACTTCCAGGCCGACCGGCTGAGGGTGGGGGAGGGGCAACAGCAGCGTGCTCTCCCATCCCGGAAGGGCTTAAACCAACACACTGTAGTTCGGGATGTGCATCCTCCAGAACTTCACAGCTCCCATGAAAGACTGAGTATTGTTTTTAGAGGTTGGTGGGGCCATGGCTGTTATCTTGTTTATCACCTCCATTGGGATGTGACGACGCCCATCTTGCCATTTTATTCCTAGGAATTGAATTTCCCTTGCAGGTCCCTTAACTTTCTTCTGCTCAATGGCAAAGCCTGCCTTCAGGAGGATTTCAATTATCTTCTTCCCTTTCTCAAAGACTTCCTCGGCTGTGTCCCCCCATACAATGATGTCATCAATGTGCTGCAGGTGTTCTGGAGCTCCACCTTTCTCCAGTGCAGTATGGACCAGTCCATGGCAAATGGTGGAGCTGTGGTTCCACCCCTGGGGCAATCGATTCCAGGTGTACTGGATGCCCTCCCAGTGCAAGCAAACTGTAGGCTGCACTCTGGTGCAATGGGAATGGAGGAGAACGCGTTAGCAATGTCAGTCGTGGCGTACCATTTGGCTGCCTTCGACTCCAGTTCATACTGGAGCTCTAGCATGTCCGGCACTGCAGCACTCATTGCTGGCGTAATTTCGTTCAGGCCACGGTAGTCCACAGTTAGCCTCCATTCGCCATTTGGCTTTCTCACTGGCCATAGAGGTCTGTTGAAGGGTGAATGAGTTTTGCTGATCACCTTCTGGCTTTCTAGTTGAAGGATCAGCTGATGGATGGGGACCAGGCAATCTAGGTTGGTGCGGTACTGCCGCCGGTGAACTGTCCTGGTAGCAATTGGCACTCGCTGCTCCTCAACCTTAATCCGCCCCACCACTGAGGGATCCTCTGAGAGGACGGGTCAGGTGGACAACTGTTCCACTTCCTCCAGCGCAGCTACACCAAAAGCCCACCGGTACCCTTTTGGGTCTTTGAAGTACCCTCTCCTGAGATAATCTATGCCCAGGATGCACGGGTCATCTGGGCCAGTCACAGTGGGGTGCTTATGCCAGTCCTTCCCAGTCAGGCTCACTTCAGCTTCCAATAGGGTCAGCTGTTGGGATCCCCCTGTCACTCCGGAGATGCAGATGGATTCAACCCCACTGTAGCTCGATGGCATCAGGGTGCACTGTGCGCCAGTGTCCACCAAAGCCTTATACTCTTGTGGGTCTGATGTGCCAAGCCATCGGATCCACACTGTCTAGTTAATCCGATTATCCCTTTCCTCCACCTGGCTGGAGTCAGGGTCCCTCTAATCCTGCTCAGCATCACTCACTTCTTGAAAGTATGACTCTTGCAAGAATGATACACTGGTCCCCTCAAGAAGGTCAGACATAACGTTGGCCATTCTATTCTGCCTGGGGTATTTCCAGCTGGACACTGGGGCTGTGTTTTCCTTGGAGGACTCCCCCTTCATGATGATCTTCCTTTTGAGCTGCTGTACTCGTGCAGCTAGGGTGGGAGTCAGCTGTCTATCCCACCTCCTCATGTTTTCTCCATGGTCATGTAGGAAATACCACAGGGTGCCCCATGGTGTGTAGCTTCTACTGTCATCTTGGGTGGGAAAATGTTTACTTCTAATGGCTGACACATCGGCCCATGCAGCTGGAATGTAGGACATGTCCGCTTCCATTTTCTGGACCATCTGAGACAGCTCTTTTACAGCTGAAACCCAGGCATGATAAGATGAAGGGAGATTTCCCTCATATTGCCGGAGCTTGCCAACCACTCCATCCACTGTTTGAGTGTGGGTGTCTGTCCACCAGGACACTATTGCCAATGCTTTCGAGTGTGCTCCTGGTGCACTTCGCAGGTACTTCCACGACATCAGTTCTGTGCAATGAGCCTGATCTGCGTCCATGGGTGACCGCTCATCATTCAGACCACCATAAAAAGGCTGTCTTGGTTTAAGCCCTGCCGGGACCAGAGAGCATGTTGCTGTTGCCCCTCCCCCACCGTCAGCTGGTCGGGCTGGAAGTGAGGCACAAACCCCAGGTTAAAATAGGAAGAAATTTAATACAACAGTGTGATAAACAATCTGAACAACAACAGTATGAATGATAACAACAATAAACAGCAATAACAGTAAGCAAGACAAATGATATACAGAGAAATACCACAAATGGCCACGGTACAGCTCCCCACCACCAAGACTACCAAGGAAGAAGTAAAAAAAAATTCCTGCGCCAGACCTGATGTCAGCATGGTATGAATAACCCAGCTGGAGATCCCTTCCCCCTCTCTCTCTGCTGGGGAAACTTAACCCTATCCTAGATGAACCAGGACAAAACCATATCAAACACAGCCAGTTCCCTGAGATTCTGAATGCCTTTCTCCATGTTGGTCCACTTGCCCATCCTACATAGAACATCATCCTTGTATGGGTACCTCTCCTTTACAATGAGCAGGAGTCGCCTCCAAAGGCTGGGGGCTTGAGTCTGTTTCCTTATTGCCCTGTCAATGCCAGCATCCTTGGCCAAAGATCCCAGCTGCCTGGCCTCTCTCCCCTCCAATTCCAAAACACCATCTCCACTATCCCAGCATTGGAACAGCCAGGTGAAAATCTGCTCACCTGGGAGGCGGCTGAAATCCCTCCGCATATTTCGCAACTCAGTCTCGGATAGAGATTGGGTGATGACCTCTGGTCCTTCCTCCTGTTCCTGTGCTTGGCCTCGCTCATCCCCATCCCCCACTTTGCAAGCTGACTTTCTGGTATATTTTGTTTTCTGTATCGGGGTGACTGATACCGGCACTGGTTGGCTCTCTGGCTCAGCTGCTGTGCTGGTGGAGGCAACTGATACTGACTCTGCCTGTTCCCCCAGCCCAGATACTGTACCAGTAAGTTCATTCTCAGATCCTGCAGCCCTTTCTCCCCCTTGAGGGCAGTGGGTGGTATTAAAGAGGACAGAGTAGGCATGGGCAATTCCCCAGCACACCACAGCACATTGTGTCTCCTGGGATTTGTTAAATTTGCAACACATGTTTTCTAAGCACTGTGCCAGTTTATCAGGGCTCTGCATTTGTTCAGGAGTGAAATTCCAAAACGTTGGTGGTGACCACTGACCCAGGCACTTGCCCATCTTTCCCTACACCCCTTGCCACTCATAATTATCTGGCCTCAGGGCAGGTTTCTGCATACTGCTATTGTTAGAGAAGTGCCGCCTGGCCAAAACCAAAATCAGGCAGGGATTCAGAAAGCATTGTGCCACGATCACACTGGCCTGGATGCTCCAAGGATAGTTAAAACTCTCAAAACCCAAGAGGATCTCTTCCCCTGGCTCACTCATAGAGGGGGTGAGATCCCTAACAAAAGCCCAGGCAGCAAACAGGTACCAGCCCACCCCCACAAGCAGTGATAGAAGCACATTATAAGCAATCAGTAGCCAGTATAGCAAAACAAGACCCTTGAGACATTTTCCACCGCCAACAAACTGGGAACACACAGTGGATATAAGGATTAATCCAGCCCCACCATGCAAGCAAGTGGGCCAGCATTGCAAATATTTCTTATCAAACAATACAAATGAAAAAAGAAAAATTGCACCTAACAAATTGCTCTAACACACTCTCGTCAGGGTCAGTGCCTTTTTGATCCTTATCTCAACCCTTTCATGCCCCACGTTGGGCACCAGAAAGGCTGTGGTGGTTTAGAACCTCCCAGGACCTGAGATCACGTTGTCATTCTCCCTCCCCCACCCTCGGACTGGACTGGGCAGGGAGTGAGATACAAACCCAGGGTTGATATAAGGAAAAAATTAATAAATCAGTGTAACAAATAATAAACCGAACAACAACAATAGTAATAACAATAAATAGTAATAACAATGAACAAGACAAGAAATATACGAAGATATACCACAAGGGTAGAGCAGCAAAGAGGAGCGACAACGAACAAAAGCTGTCCCTGCTCTTCCTGAGGTTTGGCACCCGGACCTGACATCAGCATGATATTGAATAACCTGGCTAGAGCTCCCTCCCCACTGCTGGGGAAACTTAAGCCTATCCTAGCTGAACCAGGACAACCTCAGCACACAAGTTCCCAAGACCTTGCTGTCTGCATAATGACAGGAGACATATCTTCAAACAGGAATTCAATATTCTCCTTTACATGAATTATTCACTATGTGTATCTGCAAAGCACAAGAGACCTTTGGATTCCATGACCTAATTGCTACATTAAATTATTCCAGCATTTGGTACTTTTTCAATGAAATTCATTACAATAAGTTACCCAAGAGATATCATACTCTAAATTATGGGAGTTTCTTCTCTCAGATATATATTAACTTATGAAGACGCTCAGTAAATTCACCTTTTTCCAATCTAACTCTAAGTGCA
Source organism: Athene noctua (assembly GCF_965140245.1). Classification (NCBI taxonomy): domain Eukaryota; kingdom Metazoa; phylum Chordata; class Aves; order Strigiformes; family Strigidae; genus Athene; species Athene noctua. The sequence continues at coordinate 38,478,534 of NC_134041.1, forward strand.
TCTGCATCAAAATGTATCATGTGAGAGGTAATTTTCTTGAATATACTCCCTGGTACAATTTAGCTGTATTATGTATAATGCAGCAGTCACATCAACTTTGCATCTTATTAGACACTACATTATGGCAGCTAAATTGATTTCTTGTGTAATTGAAGGCCACCGATAGGAAAATTTTTAATCATTTAAATGACTCCTCAGCTTTATATACAAAATGTCTTGCTTTAGTGGCATCATGCAAGTGATTTTCTTTCAGGGCATAGCATTCTGCTCATTTAAGCCACTTATTATTCTTGCCATTTTTGTTGGCAATAAAACCCTATAGATATGCAGAAGGCAGAGCATATCTGCATGCAGACTATATAGGATTTCTTTTCACTATTGGGCTCTTGTTTGCAAAGACCTGGTCAACAATCCAGCCAGATAAAGCTAGTTGCCATTCTGAATTGCATCAAACTTGTGATGGTTTCTGATTTGGGTTTTGTTCCTGGTGAGGTTTTTTGTGACTTTGTTTTGGTTTGGTTTTTTTTTTAATATTTCACTCACCATAAGAAGCCAGACTTTTCCTTGTTTTAAAGGGTCAGGTAGAAAAATCCACAAACACTTTTAGTATCATACTGTTTTTTAAAGCCCTTTAATTTTCAGCTTTACTTGCTGCCCACCTTCTAAAGTGGCAAAACCTCTGCTGCAAAAGACCCGTAACTTTTTGCTACAGATCACACTCAACACTTTCCATGTCTTGACACTGAGGTACTGTTCAAAAGGTTTAAAAAGTAATACCTAGAGTATTCTTAAAATCCTTCTCTTTTACTTCATAGCATTTTTTAAGATCTCCACTACTGTCACATACTGTGGGACAAAAACCCAGCTCAGGACATTGTTGAAAATTATGTGATTTTTTTTTTTTTTCTCTCATCATCTTCACAGTTTCAAACCCCAAAACCTGGATTAAGCCCACCAACTCATTTTCACAGCACAAGTTCTAGGAGTTTTGGCATTTGTATCTGTGCTCCATTCACCTGACAGAAAGAAAATACATAGCTGTTTACAAAATCATGACAGATCCAAGTTTCACAATAGACAAGCACCCCTGTCAATTTCTTGTTGCAGACTTACTGAAGAGCAACTCTATTTCTCCCCATTCTCTCTTCTCTTGTCATACCCTCAGTGATGGCAGTCACCTCCTCATTCTTTTCCCAACAGTGCCATGCAGTGCAGTTCACACTTTTGTTTACTTCCTCCTTTCTTCTAAGCTTCTGCATTTTAGATTTCTACTGCTGCCTCCTGCATTAAGCCTCTACCCACTGTCAGTAGCTACTTCCTGAGGACCACCTCACGCAAATTCAGCAAAAAATAAATTGCAACAGAGGACTGTACTGTCACTGTGGTATCCCACCTTTCCGCTCTCCCAAAAGGAAGATATAAGCTGCTCAACATTCCCCATGACCCAACTATGCAGAGGTAATACACTTTATTATATTAAATATGTTATACAATATAACCATAAAATTGCTAAAGTACTTGGGTGATTAAAGAATTTCTTCCTACAGAAGCTCTTGCTTTGGAAAAACTGCCACTGCACTATGCCAGCTAGTTCCTGCAAAGAGACATCTACCTTACGTTGGCCTAATTTTCTAGCCATTCTTGAGTAACGATGGGTTCAAGAAGGTTATATCTATTGCTCCAGATCTTTCTTTCCTTTTACTAAGTTATCTTAAGCCACCTACATGCCCTCAAGAAGATATCCTGAGATTTCCAAAATTTAGATTATCTCCAATTGCCAAACAAGATTATTTTCTTGTGCTCATCTTAGAATTCTTTAAGTACTTTTATCTTACCATCAGGCAGCGACTGTGCTGTCCAGGCAGGAGACAGTGTATTACTACTGTTTCACATTTTTCTACTCTCTCACTGCTACCTGTATGGATCATCAGCAGTTCAGCTCTTTTGCATTCTCTGCAAGGTGTTGAATGACAGAAACTGCTGTCAGCTGTGCTCAGAAATCTGGAGTAGAGCTCAGTTAGCTGCTACACAGCAGTTATCTAAGTGTGCTGCATTCATGGGCACAGTCATACCTGCGATGGTTAGAAGCTCCAGTTGAGTCACTCACAGGTGACTGCAGCTGCCTGTACGTCCATTTCCATTACAGTTGGAATAAATAGATCTCCCTGAAGTTTGTTAGAACATCAGTGGTCCAGCTCCTGGGATTCTGATGTCTCATACTAAGGTCTACTTACCGTATTCCACATCAGTAGATGCTATCCTAATAGGTCCTGTCATTTCTTCCATAGACCACTTGACCAAACTGCACAACCAAGTAGCTCAGAAGTCTCCTCCATCCATACTGCCATGAACCCCTGTACTGGGTCTGGCTGAACTGGAATTGGTTTTCCCCTATAGCAGCCCTCACGGTGCTGTGGTTTATGCTGGGAGCTGGCAGGGTGTTGATAGCACCCTGGTGTTGCGGCTACTGCTGAGCAGTGCTTACACAGCACCAAGGCTCTTTCTGACATTTCCCCCAGTGGGATGGGGTGGGCAAGATCTTGGGAGGGGACACAACCAGGACAGCTGATCCAAACCGACCAAAGGGATATTCCATACCATGTGACGTCTGCTCAGTATAAAGCTGGGAGAAAGGAGGAAGGGGGTGGAGTCGCCCTTGGTCCTCCGAGGCAACCATTACGCATATTGGAGCCCTGCTTCCTGAGAAGGCCCGACATCGCCTGTCCATGGGAAGTAGAGAATAAATCTGTTTTCTTTTTCTTCCATGCGCGGACTTTTGCTTCGCTTTGCTTATATTAAAACTGCTTTTGTTTCACCCACAAGGGTTAGTTTATCTTCTTTCCCCTCTTTACCCTGTTGAGAAAACAAAGGGAAAAAGGGGGGGGGGGGAAGTGATAGAGTGACTTGGTGGATACCTGGCATTTAGCCAGAGTCAAACCATCACAACTCCAGAAGCCTTAAATAACTGTTCTGCTCCAAACTACAAAGAAACTCATTGGTTTTCTCCTTAGCTTTCTTCCAGTCCTCTCCTCACAACTCCAATGTCCAGGCTGGCACACAACTTTATGGCCAATGTCTGTGCAGACTATGGCCCAGCACTCCACACTAGCCTCAAGGCTGGCCGTTCCATAGAAGCTGGGCTTACACAGCCCTTGAGTGTGTTGTCACCTCCCAGCTAAACTTGTGAGGTAGAAAAGATCACTTATTCCTCATGAGAGCAAGCAAGCAGATCAGATCAGTTTATGGTAGTAAAGGTGAGGCATCAGGGAATTGAGTAATTCCTAAATTCTCACAGTTAGCATAACAAACTGCTACCTGGCTCAGAGTCTGAACTATGGAGGAAAAACTGATACCTCTGATTAGACTGTTAAAGTGTGATTTATTTACTAGAGGAGGCAATTTTTACATTAATACTGTTGGGAGTTTGAACTGAGTCATCCAGTAGGTTACAAACTATGGATACAAGTAGCTCCTTTGAATAAATTATACTGATAATCATTAGTCTCACAATGAGACTAGTTATACACTAACATGAAGCTGAAGGCCCAGCTTAGCAGGAAGTTTTCAATTTTTCTCTACTGGCACAACAAACAGTCTTTTGCAAACTAAATTAATAAGCAATTCTGAGTGCTAGAGTGCTCCAGCAATCCCCATTAAGCCACTCCATTTTCTCCTATGAAATTCAGAAAGGTCATAGATCTGTTATATCCAGCCTTAAGAGCAAATGTTACATGGATGACTGGGTGAAGTTTTAATGGCCTGTGATGATCAAGATGATCTAATAGTCCCTTCTGGCTTATTTACTATGAATCTATAAACTCACCCAAGAGTGAGACAGACTGGTCCCAAGTGGAGTTGTCACCAAATAGCACAACAAAGCTAGCACATAAATATGATAACTGCCAGAAGGCACTATATTAATGCAGTACTTGCGCTGATAATTTTATTTAGTCTTTACTTTGATCATATAAAATAATAATTCTCATAACCATAACTATTATAGAAATGAAAACAAGGCATCTTTCAATCCCTCTTTAAAATTTATTTGATTTGCTTGCAGATTTGTTACCAGCAGTCTCCTTCCTTTGTAGGCCCACATGTTAATGAAAATAGAGACTGAAGCAAGCTCTTAACTTTATGCTGTATAGTCAACTCTAGTAAAATAAATGGGATGAGTTAGAGTGTGTAATATTAAGAAGCTTTGTCAGTCACTGAAGAAATGGGATCACTGCACCTTCCACGAAAAAAAAGTCTAGTAAGTACAAGGGAGTATTATACAATACATAGGGAAATAGGGAAATACAGGCCAAATTCTTATCCCTGATACAGCGCTTTGGAAGCCACAGGGACCATACAACCAGCTCAGCTAGTGTCCAAAGTACTCCCCATTCCATAGACTGTGTTGCTCCTACAGTCTATACAGCAGCTCACAAAACCAAGCAAACATATCAGCTGAAGAGCAAGCTACAAGGCATCGGTAGGATGATATAGAACAGGTGGCTTCTTTAGAGAAAAGATGTATATATTCAAGTCCCTGGGGCCAAGAAAAAGTAGGCAGAGCACTATAACAACCTTGAGGCTCCTCTAGACTACACAGGAATTTGAACTTTCCCAACTTCGCTCCAGGTCTTTCCCACAGACCCCAAGGCTATACAAAGAGTTTGGCTCAACTAAACTGAAGACTAGGCCCTGGAGATTGTAATTTATTGCATTGTCTTCCTTTCAATTTCAGTCTCTTTTCATATGATTCTACAGAAATATTCAGAGGCCATATTGCATTAACTGTTATTATTCCACTACAAAAATGCTGCATTAAAATTTATTTTTCTGGAAGTAAAATTCATCGTAGAGCAAGATGGACAATATTTGCATTCTCTAGGAGAGATGTTACAGACATTCAGTATGTAGAACTAAAGTGCCTATTCAGAAAAAAAAACCCAAGCTGTAGGAAGATGCAGATGGTTGATACAGGAAGTCATTTTAAAGTCAGAGGTGCATTTTAAAAGAGAGGGAGAAAGGAAGAGCTAGCAGTTTTATAAACTAAAAATAAAATAAAGAGACTACACCCTGGCTTAATAAAGTGAGATTCCACACTTTAACCACAAATATAATATTGTGATCTGGATCTACAATCAGAAACTCTTCTGCCAGAGTGATCCCTTTGTGGCTTAAGGACTACAGGTGCTGGACAGATGGAAATTCTGAAATGGCAACCAAGATCCAGCCTTCCATGATGCTTGCCTCCCAGAAATTCATAAGCTTCTAGACTTTCTATGGCCTGCTGTCCATCATGAATAAGTTCTCTCTTAATTCAATGGCAGGTTGAACACAAAGGCGGTTACTGATGTATCATTGTATTTCGCAGCTGTTAACATTTCAACAAAATAGCTCATACCATTACTGATACCTGATGATCTTACAAGCGAAGATATTTTTTGGTGTTTGTTAAATTATAAGCAAAATTATATATAAGGATACAGTTCTGTGTTTACACAATCCTTTACCATACAATATTCTAATAAATCATACATGCAATTCCACTCTACAAGAAAAAATTTTATGTCTAAAGATATATTGCCAGCAAAATAGAATGAGGGGAAGAAAATCCACAACAATCTCAGAAGAATAAAAGCAGTTCTGAGCATCATAAATACTTGAACATATGCTTCCTTTGCTTTTTCTCTTTTTAAGTTCATGTGTACCAGCCACTAATCTTTTTTGTGGATTTACAATGCATTTTACAGGCTCTTCTATGCACTACGAAGTCAGAGGTTCAGGTAGCTTCAATCCTTTCACATATTTTCTTTAAAAAAATATGAAAAACAAACACAATTTTTAAAATTTTGAGGCAATTTTATAATTCCATAAGCATAATGCACCAGCCATTTTCTCTGAATAATGCAGCTGCTAGGTTGCTTTATTTTTCTTCAGATATCTATTTAAGAGAGGGCAACTCTTCTCTCAAATGGTTTAGAAGAGTATTTCATTTCAGGAAGGTATCACAAGGAACAAGCATGGTTGGGTTCTCTATCTTCTAGGCTTCCTTCAGAGGTCAGCTGGAATGATCCTTTAATATCCCTAAGCAAGGCCTCTGACCACTTTTTATACAGTTGAGCTGTAAGACATATCTGCTTCATTCCCTTGATGTTACAATATTCACTGCCTCACGAAGCAGAGAACTGGGAATGGAGCATTTCAAGTCACAATTCGTTCAGTGGGCTTTGAATCTGTCTTCTTGAGCCTCAGTATGTGCAACTGAAGGAGAACTGGTCAAAAACCCCCTTCTATTAATGAAAATTATAGGAAGAAACCCCTCAAATACTCTGAGGACCTAAGAAATGAATTGACACAAAAATTACTCTCGGCAGGGAAGAAATTCCTCTGATCTCCATTATAAAATGAAAGAACAGCAGGATTTATATAACAATAGGTAATTAAAAACTGGCATAGAAGATTCCAAGACTTCACTAATATTGCAGTGTGTTGAATTCTGGAGTCAAATATGAGTTCTCAGCCTGACAAAGTACAACCAACTGAATGTAATGCCTGCTTTTAAACCTTTACCTTGAGCAACAGATGTACTAACTGTAGAAAGCAGTATCTAGCTTTCCTTTTGTGCTGTACATGCTGTCACACATGGATGAAATAACTACAGATTATCAGAATTGCTTTGACTAAAAAAGTTCTGTGAAAGCCTAAATATTTCAGAGACTTATCAATAAACATTTTATTAAGAAAGGGTGGTTGGGGCTAGGTCTAAGTATGAAAGTGAGATATTCTCATTGCACTGGCTCTAATATTAAAGTCTTCGATGTATCTGGATAAATTCTCATTTAAAGCTTACTCTCAGCATAGCAGGCATAACAAAAGTGTATATTTGCCCATTCCCAAACCAGCTCTACCAGCCTAGCTGGATATGTATATACAGTCTTCTAATTGAAATCCAAGGTTTCAATTCCAGAGATGACATACCAGTATAGCTCTGTTTAGGAAACATAAAAGTAAAGCCAAAAATCTTCCCTATGTAGAAGAAAATAAAATGCCAAAACCTGAAAAAACTTTTCTGAAACCATACTGGTGTTTTGCAGCCAGCTGTTTTGTAACCCATTATGAGGCAAATTATCTTTTTACGGAACCAAATGGGAAGAATGAAAAATCTACACCTATTTTAAAATCTGCCTGGTACACATAACACCTAGAATATTTTGCATATACGTAGTGGCAGAGCAATTCTAAACAAGGGATTTGCTCAGTTACTCCGCAGATCACTGATATTCCTTTAATCATTCCTTACTCTGTGAAATTAGAAAGTTCATTATTTTTCTCTCAGAAGGTTTCTTGACCAATATCCTGAGGGAAAAAGGATTTAAAAGTGAGCTATATATAAGGACATGTCATCTCCCAGCCTCCACAAAGCTAGGGTACCTATTGAAAAGTTAATATCCCTTTTCCTTCCCCCCCCCCCCCCCCCCTTTCTTTTTTATATGAATAAACTCTCACAGTGAAGCAATGACAACCTAGGATTTCACCTATGCTATACATTACAGCCAAAGAATCACAAAATGGAAATTTGAGCCATATTCATGATAATAAAGGATTTCCAGGTAAAAGAACTAGTACTCATTAGTAATTATACTTGTCCTTTGGTCACAGAGATGCACAGTTCTTGTCCCACTGAGCAAGGCTCAGGAGCATACACATTAAGAATGCATAGGTTTTACTATCTTAATGAAATTCTGATTTCTACTTCACTACAAGTCAGTTTATTCACTGCCTGATTGGTAAGGCCTCAATATTCCAGGAAGAGAGGAAAGTATTAACCCTGCTTTAATCCCCTGTACTGGGTCTGGCTGAACTGGAATTGGTTTTCCCCTAGGAAAAAGGGCTGCTATCAGCCCTCACGGTGCTGTGGTTTATGCTGGGAGCTGGCAGGGTGTTGATAGCACCCTGGTGTCGTGGCTACTGCTGAGCAGTGCTTACACAGCACCAAGGCTCTTTCTGGTATTTCCCCCAGTGGGACAGGGTGGGCAAGATCTTGGGAGGGGACACAGCCAGGACAGCTGACCCAAACCGACCAAAGGGATATTCCATACCATATGACGTCTGCTCAGTATAAAGCTGGGAGAAAGGAGGAAGGGGGTGGGGTCACCCTTGGTCCTCCGAGGCAACTACTACGCGTATTGGAGCCCTGCTTCCTGAGAAGGCCCGACATCGCCTGTCCATGGGAAGTAGAGAATAAAAATCTGTTTGCTTTTGCTTCCACGTGCGGACTTTTGCTTTGCTTTGCTTATATTAAAACTGCTTTTGTTTCACCCACAAGGGTTAGTTTATCTTCTTTCCCCTCTTTACCCTGTTGAGAAAACAAAGGGAAGGGAGGGGGAAGTGATAGAGCGACTTGGTGGATACCTGGCATTTAGCCAGAGTCAAACCATCACATCCCCTTAAAAAAATTGCAGAGAAATAAATCTTATCACACAGATGAGAAGCATTTCCATATGTGCAAGTCTATGCAATGGCCTTTCAAGAAGCCTGAGGACTTCCACTGTCAGCCCCTGCACAAAATACCCAGACTTCCAAATAAACATACACAATAGCAAGACACAGCATCACAATAAAGGCTTGTGCTGGTCCACTATGTCAGAAGTACAAGACTGCCAAATTAGAAGCAAAACTCAAGTGTGTGAACAACCTTCTGGACTGAAAACCCAGCAACTATTTTGTCCCAACACCACTCCTTAAAACATTATGGGAGTGAAGGATAAATACAAATGCAGTATGTATAGAACAGAGCTACTTTTTAGCACACAGTGATTTGGCTATCATGTTGAGACTAGTGGTTCTTAGGACTTAGATAGATCTCATCTGAATTCCTTCCATGACACTGTTACAGCACCAAACAAGGCTTAGGAATAGTGTTTTGACAACTCTGAGAAACGTTAGTTAGTAGGCCTCGTAAAAGTGACTCACACAAAATAAGAAACCAGAGCATTACATCATTACCACCAGCTTGAATCTTTCACATACAAGCTTCCTGACTGAAATTAAATTCAGCCAGGATCATACACTATCATATCTATTCCTGTTAATCATTTCTTTGCCTCCCAGAAGCATCTCTTAAAAATGAGGACTGAAATGACTCATATTTTTCATCTGCCTTTTCTTAAAAAAGGGAAGTTTTTTCTGGTCCCCAAAATCAGACTTCAATTCGTTTGTTCAGGTCTCTGTCCATCATAGAGAAACTCCAGATAAGCTTCTCTGAAATGTGAATCAAGGGAAAGGCAGGATAATGGTAGTGGTTTTTCTTGGTTGGAGATATTCAGGCTGGCAGGCACCTGATGCTTTTTCATTTTCATTTGATATTTTTATTCTGTACTAAAAAGCTGTGGGTGTATGTATATTTTTATTGCATCAGCCCCACACAAAACAGGAAACAAAAAGTGGTCCCTCAAAACTGCAGTAAGGGAGAACAAAGACAGGCAAAACTATTGAAACATTAATAGGCTTGAAGGATCTAGGTACTTTATGAATGCATAGAAAAGAACAACACTCCCGTCCCTAAAGTACTACAGATAGCATTCAAGTAGTAAAGACAGGGCAGGAAACTGACTGACTCAAGCAGTAAATCCAGCTTTTCACACTTAACACATTATTTGCTAAAACGTATCATCCTTTTTTACATCTTATTTTTCATAATTTTGGTCACCACACTTTTCCTTGTAGAGTTCCCTGATTATTTATCATCCAAATATGAACATTAAAAAGGATTAGAAAAGATCTTACTACATCAGCCCTTAATTCTTCTCAGTACTCATAAGCAGACTTTCAAAAGTAATTTGATCTTCAGCAGAGATGTTGCCTAGAGATATTCTCTAAGGTTCTCAGTCAGTTTATAGTAGGTAGAGACACCAACTTTTCCAAGTAAATGATTACTAACCTGCTTAAAACTGCATGGCATTAAATGAATCCTGGACCCTGGATTATGTTTTATACAAAAAGTACAGTCGTACAACACAAGATGATAAAACCATATTACTACAAACTTATCACTTCCACATTTTTATATGATGGGAATATTCTATTTCAGAGAAAGATAAAACTTATAACATGGATATGTGACAAAAAAAAACCAAAACAAGACAAACCTCAAAAAAACAGCAAACACACAACTTGAAAGTAACCAAATGACCAAATGTTTAAAGAGCATATCTCTAAAGTGAGAGGGACACTTAATTACACATAGAGAAGGAGAGGCAATCAACTTTTTTTTTTTTTTTTTTTGGTAGCCAAGAAAGAAAAAAGGTCCTAAGATATGCCATGGCCAGTTGAACTTGTTTACATTGAACTGTGGTTCCAACTTAATGCAATCCGTTTTTAAGCAATTAATTTAAAATCTTTGGTAGGAATGTCTCCATTATGAGCATAAGAGTTGCTGCTTTTATTAGGAATACCAACCTAAGTCAGTCTGAAAGTGAAATAAGAGTATTCAGATGGCCCACTGCCTCAGTTTCATAAAGTCATGTCTTTTTAATGGGTAGACAAGCTTTTGGTGGCCAAATACTTCTCATAATATTTAAAGTGTATTGGTAAAAACTGCTTGAAAAGAAGTAGCAGTGACAGCATCAATTCGTACACTCTTTCATTGACAAGTCCATTTTTGCCATCAGGACACCCTAAACGTGATTTAAAAACATGACCAATTAGGTACGCCCAATACAACACTGAACAAATTGCCAGTACTCCAAACATGGCCCCTAAATATGCACAAATTTGGTCTCCAGCATGTGCATTGTGCATGTTTAACCCCTGCTGGAAATCGGAGAGCACGTTGCCGTTGCCCCTCCCCCACCCACGGCCGGTCGGGCTGGAAGTTAGGCACAGACCCGGGCTAAAGTAACAAGGAATTTAATACAACAGAGTGATAGAACAATCTGAACAACAACAGTAACAATGATAATAACAATAAACAGCAATAACAGTGAACAAGACAAAAGATATACAGAGAAATACCGGTAGCTGGTTTACGGACAAAGGATTCCCGCCACCGAGCCCGCCAAAGAGCAAGGTGAAAAGGTTCCGCCCCTGGACCTGACGCCAGCATGGTATGAATAACCCGGCTGGAGATCCCGTCCCCCTCTCTCTCTGTTGGGGAAGCTTAACCCTATCCTAGCTGAACCAGGACAGCATTCAGACCAAAGTGGTCCAGATACACAATAGCAATTTGGTTTGGATTTGGGGATATCTGTAACCTGCTCAGAGCTGGAGTTACAAGAGAACTGTTAAACATCAAGAAATCCAAGACAAACAGCATGTTCAGGTCATGTTTGATGTGCACAGGAACATGCGCAGTGAATCCAGAGCACAGTAGATGTGTGTGCTTCTTTCCAGGAAATCTTGGACAGAACTCTAACTGTGGTTATGTGTTTTTACAGATAAGAATAAATCATTATTTTCATAATAAATCAAAAGTGTACCTCTAAGCCCAGTAATGGTATTTCCTAATATGGATTCCCCATCAAAGTACTTCAGAGTAATCTGAATTGCAGAGAGTATATAAGTCTTTAAAGTCCTCTACATAGCTTGAGCAGCACTGCATGTCACGTCCCACTCAGACGGGGGGAACAAGTGACTCAGATTCGCAAATCCCCAATTGGAGCGGACAACAAGTCTCCAAGTTCAAGCGTTTATTAACTACCTACAATGTACTAATTGAACACACAATAATTGGCTAAGTACAGAGCAAGTTGTGGCAAGCAATATAATATGCCTTGCATTTCTTAACAGAAAAAGGAAAAGAGGGAGATAGAGGGAATGAGGGAATACAGATCACCGGTCTGGGTTCCTGCACTGATCCTGCTAGCGAGGGTTCCAGGAGGTGGCCGTCTTTTTCGCTGGCATCCATCTTCTTCGCTTCACTGCTCTCTCCAGACGGCCGGGGGGCAGAGGGGGGGCAGGGAGAGGGGCAGAGAGTGTGAGCCCTTTCTTCCCCCCTTTGATTTATACCCACTTTCCTTGGGTCCGTCCCCTAGGTCGACCCACATAGCTACGTATCCCATGTACAGGGAGGGGTAAGGTGTTTCATGGGATGATGTAATTAGCATGATCATGTCAGCCCTCGTTAGCATATTGAGGGGTGTTAACTTTAATATGCATTTTGTGGATAATGAAGCAAAGTTCATTCACTGGACACGTGGCCCTTGAAATTTGCCCAGGTGCCCCAGAGGAGAGCCGTCCTGTCTCCACAGGGCTCTCCCCCCCAGCTACATCGGGCAGCATTATCAGCTTTGGCCTCCACAGAATACATCCTGTGACTCATAGTTTTGTCTTGTGAGTGTTTGAGGCATTTCTTCAATCAGCCTCAACTTTTGCTTTCCCAGGTTGTTTGTCTTAGTTTCTCACAGGCCTGGTTTCTTGTCTCTCACATCCCACCCCATGACTCAAACACTCCAAGTTCTTCTTTGACCACTGTGATCTCAAAGGGTACAGGGAAAAAGAAGACAGAAGGTAAGAGAGTATATATCCAACTGCTGCAAGTCATACTATGAAAAGCAAAACTTTGCACAATATTACAGTACTAATATTTACAACCTGTCTTCCCCACCCCATGAGTCCTGAGGATCCCAGTGATGTTACCCATGACCCACGGTTCCATCCATCAAACCAGTTCATTGGTCAAAAAAGTTCTCTGTTCCTATTGGCAATCTTCTTCATTGTGGCATGGGTCTCCTCTGTAGAGGTGATGGCATTGTGGATGGGGATGCAGCATTCTCCCTCAGTCAGACTCAGCACACCGCACAGTCCATGTTCCTTCAGCAATGCTAGCTGGATTCTGCAACGCCCTCCTAGATAGTTGGTGGATCTGCACCTTTAATTCCTTAAAGGTATACGTTGTTAGTACATATATATGCTAAGTTAAATTTTCTAAAACTATTTGAGGTTACACAATCACATTAGAAGGTCAATAAGGATTTAAATGAGAATACAATTTAATATTCAGGTACAATTTGTTAATGCTTAATTTGTGGGACCAGACCCCTCCAGCTAGTCTTTGATTACTTCATCTTGCTGTTGGTTATATGGTATTTGCAAGCACCAGTGTGCAGTCACAGGTGACTCACAGGCTTCCTTAATTTTGGAGGTGATTCCCAATAAGGTAACTTAACGCATAACTCCAGGTTAGCCTTCCAATAAGTGGATTCTCCACACTGAGAAGGTATGATTCCACGAATTATATAACAATGTAAGCAGATTACAAATAGTAACTAGCCGATAATGCCTATAACTACTGAAAGCACTAAAAGTAACAGAGGTCTCTGGTCGTCCAGGATCAATATCCTGTAAAACAAATATATGCATAACAAAACAATGATGGTTAGAAAGAAGGGACAATCCACCTGGTATTGATACGGTATTCTTTCCCATGGGCATCAGTAGCCACCCATGAACAGATATTGATGGGAGTTTTTAGGGTTAGGGGTACTTGCCCCACAGTGGGCAAGTCTACTAGAACAGGTTGTCCAGGATAATGGAGCGGGTTTGCAGAGTCTTTGGTCTCTTCTTTCCCAGCAAGTATGGACGGAGGCGTAGGACAGAATGTGGTGAGTCGTGGGCGTCCATTAATTCCCTACCAGCTGTTTATCTTCATTACTGCGTCTGGCACTTGTTGTGGCCATCCTGGTTTGAGGGGTTTTAGAGCCTGCTTTAAAAGTCTGTTGGTGCGTTCCACAATCCCATTTACTTGGGGATAGTATGGAGTACGGAAAATCCACCGAATTCCTTCATCTCGAGCCCGCTCCTGAACCACCTTGGCAGTAAAGTGACTACCATTGTCTGATTGGATTGATTTGGGCTTAGGTAAACAGCTAAACCAGCATTTTAATCCCTTCACCGTATTTTCTGCAGTTGCTCGAGATACAGCTTCTGCTTGGGTTAGGTCCGATACTACTTCCACCCCCACAAATAGTCTTTTCCCTCAGAAAGCCAGAAAGGACCAATATAATCGAACTCGTTGTTTAGTAGATGGGCAGGGTGATTTCCTGACTGGGTCTGTCCCACTGCAGCAGGATCAGAGCCACCACTCAGAACATAGTCAATATATTGCTATATTCTGACCCCTTCCCTAGGAGGGATTTGAGCAAGCTCCTGCACTAGTGTATAATGAACAATGGTCAGTGAATGGCAGTATCCCTGGGGGAGACATGTAAAAGTAAATTGCACACCTTCCCATTTTACTGGGTCTGGCTGAACTGGAATTGGTTTTCCCCTATAGCAGCCCTCACGGTGCTGTGTTTTATGCTGGGAGCTGGCAGGGTGTTGATAGCACCCTGGTGTTGTGGCTGCTGCTGAGCAGTGCTTACGCAGCACCAAGGCTCTTTCTGATATTTCCCCCCAGGGTGGGACAGGGTGGGCAAGATCTTGGGAGGGGACACAACCAGGACAGCTGATCCAAACCGACCAAAGGGTTATTCCAGACCATGTGACATCTGCTCAGTATAAAGCTGGGAGAAAGGAGGGAGGGGGTGGGGTCACCCTTGATCCTCCGAGGCAACCACTACGCATATTGGAGCCCTGCTTCCTGAGAAGGCCCGACATCGCCTGTCCATGGGAAGTAGAGAATAAATCTGTTTGCTTTTGCTTCCGCGCGCGGACTTTTGCTTTGCTTTGCTTATATTAAAACTGCTTTTGTTTCACCCACAAGGGTTGGTTTATCTTCTTTCCCCTCTTTACCCTGTTGAGAAAACAAAGGGAAAGGGGGGCGGGAGAAGTGGTAGAGTGACTTGGTGGATACCTGGCATTTAGCCAGAGTCAAACCATCACACCCATATAAAGGCAAAGTGATATCTTTCTGCCTCCTGTATTCCAATCAGTTTAGCTATGTTAGGTACTGCAGCTGTTATAGGACCTCTGTTGGCATATAATTGCCAATAGTCAATTGTCAGTTGCCACTTTCCCTTACGTTTATGGACTGGCCACACGGGAATTATAGGGTGAGTGACTTGGAATGATTATCCCTTGTTCCCACAGCTCTGTGGTTACTGGAGTGATCTTCTCCCTGGCACACAATGGTAAGGTGTAAGGTTTCACATTAACAATGTTAGAAGGAGGAAGTGCAGGTGCTTGCTCTAAAAGTCTTATAGAGGCAGTTGGGGACCCAAATTTCCATTTTCTTCCTTTTGAATCTACCCAGGCTTGTCCCTTCAATACGTGAAGTCCCAGAATATCTGTGGGAAAATTTCCCAGAATCGTAATAGTTTCTGTTGCAGTTTCATTCCCAGGTAACCAGCATTTCACCCAAGCAGTCAGCTGTGGCTTAGAGTCCCCGAAAACATCTGTAACCCAAATCTGCTTTTTGCCAGCAATTATGCCATTCCGCTTGGCAACATCAGTTTGGAATGCTGAGACCTGAGCACTCATATCTACTAGAAATGTAACTGGAGTTTTAAGGGGGCCAAACAGAAAAGTAATCAACAAGTCTCCTTTAGTATTCTCTGTGAGCCTCCTTAAGTGGACCCACCCACCACCCCCTGGCTCACTTGCTGGGAATGGCACATCCAGTTTCCCTACCCTAAATCAATCAAGTCCTCTTCAGGGGCAGTTGGTGTTTGTGAAGCAATTACCACCATCTCGTTAGTTTTCAGTTCTGTCCCTCCCTTCGTCCGAAAGGTCTGCTCGGTTGGGGGGGAGCACACAGGGAGAACTGCAGCCCCATCTCTCACAGCACTGTGATGTTGCGCACTACTCTGTGTGATGATATGCCCCCATGAAAGGAATGGGGCTTGCTGTGGATCTTAATGGGATGCTGTAGATCAGCTTATTTCCAGTTCTTTCCCAGAAAAAGTTTGCTGAAGCACGATCACAGGTCCTAGCTCTACTCTCCAATGTGCTTACCCTCTGCTCTAACTCCTCCATTTTCCCTTCTGTTCTGTTAGGTTTACTTTCATCATAGTTACAGAAATTTCATGCTGAGCAAATAAGCTGATAAGTTCCTCTTCTAAAAATCTTTTAGTTTTCCTAAAATAACTGCATCTACTAGACCTGTGAACCAGACTAAAATATCCTTTCACTAGCATTCAAGGGCAGAGAAGAACAACAATAACATATATGGAAGCAGGGTAGGTTCTCCGGTGTAAAGAGACATTTACAATAAGTCTTCCTGGTATTTTACTGCTCAGATCAACACAGGTATTCACTGTCCACTTTTTTCCGAGAAGATGCCAGTCTACTTGAAGCCACGATCAAAAAAAAAAACCCCAAAACACCACAAACAAAAAACCCCCACCCACCACATTTCTACCTTGTAAAAAATTAAAGCAGTAAATTAACCTTCAAATGAGAGATACATCACAATGTAGAATACTTCATTTAAAGCAATTCATCAACTAAGAAAGAAACAAACACTCATCCATTTATTCTAGATAATTTCCTTTCAGCAAAATAAATTTTCTCGTTGGCCTCTGCAGAGAAAATATTTTCTCTGTCAGTCCTGGGATGTTCCTAGAAGAGGAGGCATAAATATACCTCAGGTTCCACAGGCAGAGTCCCTGATGACCAAGCTTTATTTCAGAAGCTGTATAGGCATGTGATCAGTCTCAGACCCAATCACATGATCCCTCTCGGCAGCACTGACTAATGCTTCACCAGAGCAGAGCTTGGGCCTCCCTCACCCGAGGGACAATACTGGGTCCTCTCACCACCTCTGCCACTGACTCTCATCCAGGTTACTGACAAGGTGTTTTCTGAAGAGAAGGCTCCAGGTAGTGACTTCCAATCCTTAAGAAGGGCTACAGGAAAGGTGGGGAGGGACTCTTTATCAGGAAGTGTAGGGATAGGATGAGTGGAAACAGTTTTAAAGTGAAAAAGGGTAGAATAAGGAAGAAATTCCTCACTGTGAGGGTGGTGAGACACTGGCACAGGTTGCCCAGAGCAGTTGTGGCTGCCCCCTCCCTGGTAGTGTTCAAGGCCAGGTTGGCCAGGGCTTTGAGCAACCTGCTCTAGTGGAAGGTGTCCCTGCCCATGGCAGGAGGGTTGGGACTAGATGATCTTTAAGGTCCCTTCCAGCCCAAACCATTCTATTCTATGATAAGATTTTTCAGTTTGGCTCTAAACTTTATCAGCACAAAAAATGCTCACTGTTCATTTGTACAGTACCTAGCATAATCAGCACCTGATATTGCTAAGACCCTTCTGCAGAGCATCTCTCAAGAGGTTTGCAGGATTATATTTAGACAGAAAGCATTTTAGCTTGACAGTGCTGTTCTATAAATTTGGATTCCCATACTGTCTTATTTTTGCCATAATCTTTGTAACTGGTTAGACTGCATATAAAAATCACAATTCATTTGGCACAGGATTTCCATCTCTGGCTGCTTGTCAGTGCTTTGTGCAGTATTATGAACCTCTGTTTTTCCCATTAGTATTCACTGAAGCAAGATGATGAATGACACTGAAGATGAGTTTATCTGATGTGATTTCTTGTCTTCACCCATTTACTGTATACTTCATTTTGTTTCCTTTGTTGTCTTCAGTCTTTTATAAAGGAAAGCTGGGTTGTTGGGTGTTTTTTTTTTCATTACCATTTTCTACATATCTATGAGCCTGATCCAGTGTTCCTTTGAAAAAATTCCCATTGACTTCAAAAGACACTGGAACTGGCCCCTGTGGAGGTTGAAAGTTTCTTGCATACCTAATACTGCAGTAACACCTCTTACTCGTCCCCTCTGTACTTTATAGTTTGTCTCTTTTGGGGCTTGACAGTTTACCATGTCTGCCCATACATTGCCAACATTCATCCCTCTTGCTTGCACTTCAGAAACATCACCTCTGCCCATGCTGACAGCATGTGGCAATCCTGTTTAAGACTCTGTCTGCACTCTAACCTCAATGAAGAGCAGTACCTTTGATAACCAGGTGCTCAAGAATCAATTCATCTTGTTAATCCCAGAACTGGCAGGAGGGTCTCAGCATTGTGACATGCAGTTTGATCCATGACTGATCTTGGCCCCTGTTAAGCAGTCAAACATACATGCTGTGTTTCCCCAATGTCTACAGAACACATTTTTTCTGAGCGTGACAATGCAAACAACTGATACACACAAGCGATTTTCCCCATTACAAGGTGTAACATAGCAATCTTTACCTTAGGACTTTTATTTTCCAATTCATTTGCAACTTAACAAAACATGTCACTACAATTAAAAAAAATTCCAGAAAGCATTCAGCTCACCCTCCCTCTCCATAAGCCCAGCCAAGGGGACCAGCTTTTTAATTATCTAGCAAGAGTGTCAGTAAAACATCCTAACCTCCTTAACAGGATCCTCAGGCTCCAAACTCATTATCGGATCGCTTTTTATCTTTAAGTCAACGATTTAAATTCCCTCCAGTGTTATAATCACCACAGCGATTATAGCTCCATGGTACAACAAAGTTTTAGAACTCTACAGACTTGGAGCCCACTGGTATTACCGCAAACACCACAATACACAGCCACTGCCAGGCAGCACCACACCGGGAAGCTCAATCTGCTTATTGGAACAATCTGTAAATAGTATTAACTGGCAGATAGTGCTTCCTCTAGCTCACTCTGCAGCAATGCTAGGGGGTTGTAACGCATCCTGAATAGCATACAGCACATACGTCATAAGCCATCCCAAAACTGGCTCTTATTTGTTAGAGGTTCAACTCTCTAATACAGTGGGCTGAAAAACAGAACAGAAAAAAATTTACATTTTTGAAACTATTGCTTGAAAGACAGCATTTTTTTTCCATAAAAATTTAAAAAATAAAAAAAAAATTTAAAAAATTAGTGTATTTTTTAAAAAAACCATTCTACTGGATCGAAAAGAGTAAACCAGACATGGCAGCTTCAGGCTCTAGCATTACCTATATGGGAAAGAAAAGAATACTTCCATTATGTTTCAGCAACACAAACTTGAAAGGTGAGTGCGAAGCAAAATAAGATGAGTTTGGAACAGGCTTTCTCAAGCACTTAGCACCCACCAGGTAACAATCAGGCATTGATATATTTTGGCTAGACTTTAGAAGTAGCTTCTGTGAGCTAAACACTTTCTAAACCTCACTCGTGTACTTAGATGCCAATAACAGATCTGGGCTCTCTTGGAAATGTGTCCAGTAGATTCAGGTACTGGATCTAGTAGATTCAGTAATCACTCTTCTGAAAGACAGCAGAGGGAAATTCAATATAAATTATTCTGAAGATCTAAAAAGTTCTCTCCCAGCATGATAATTACTGTGTTTCCATTTCTGTTAATGACCTCTAAGAACTGGAAACACAAGCAGCAGTAGAGGATTAAGTAATTATGGAGTATTAGATGCATTTGAAGAGCAGGGTCACAGAAAAAGACAGAAGGGGAAAAGAAAGTGAGCATGCTGTGGGGGCTGCTCATCAGCTTGAAAGCTATAAAATATTCCCTCTTATTCACAGCTTGCTAGCTGTAAAGGACAAAGGCTCACAGCACAGGTCAACTATTCTTTATTGTCCCCATTCTGGAGAGCTACAGCTTTTATGGGTAAGTAAAGCTCTTGTTAACTATAGATAAGTACAACCTCTAATGTGTGATTAATTTTTTCTCATACAGGAATTGCAAATGTATGTGATAGAACTAGAAAAATAATTTAAGATCATTTAAATACAGAAGTATAGTTCTATGATAAATGCAGTACTATAGGTGACCTGAAATTCTTGTGTGTCCTATTTCAAACAATACTTAACACTTAGAGTCACATGAAAATTAAGGTTTGTTTAAAGAACACTAGAAAATTATGAGAATGGCAACAAGAAACTAACGTAAAGCATTGGAAAATTTTGAGTTCTGATGAATTTCGAATGGAATTAAAATTCATCATTCTCTAGCATACTTATTCCACTTTGTCAAGCACTACTGAAAAGACTAGAGCTGCATTTAAGTGGCCCAGCCTTTGAATAGGTTTCTTTATGACTCAGCCTAGGTAAAGCTGGAGTGTTAGCCCTTAGCTACAATTGTTCCATGTGAAAGGACTGACATTCATACTGGATTCAAAATACACCTTTGAGATTTTAATTTCCATTATTCTCCAGATCATTCAAAGGTATCAGGTAACAGGATCAAAGGGTTCAGGCTTCCACCTTCATTCACATGAGGGTAACTTACTCCACAATTAGACCTCATGACATCAGTAGAACTAATCCCAGTATTACTCAATGTGTTTAAAGGCAAAATAATCTGTCTCTAAGTGGAGTATGACAACTGAGCAGCCAGAGTAATTACCTTCCTAGTCAATTAAATAATTAAAGTGAAGCTAAACACTTCGGTAGTTTTAGGACAGTGATAAAAAAAGCTGCTCAAAATTTAATTTAAAAGCACCTTAAACAGTCAGAGAGATGGACACAAAATGTAGATGGACTAAATCAGTATTAGACAGGAATTGCTCCTGGCTAAACCAGCTCTTTTTGTACAGAATTATTTCTGTAGAACTGACTTTCTCTTGTGATTCAGGTGGAGATAACTGAACTTGTTTCTTCTATTCCTACATCATTTATGTGTACCTGTCCTACTTTCCAAATGTTCTGTTCAGAAGGCTTATTCTTTTGAGATATTTGCTGATTGTGGCTCAAAGTTTTTATTCCCACTTTTGTTAGTGCTCTTTACAGCACTTGGTTGCACAGCACTGTTTCTGTTCCCCATGTATGAAACTCTGGACAGCAGAATAATAAATGACAAATCATACACTTCATGACCCATACATTTCTAAGTATGGAGCTGTCAAACTTCAAAAGAAACATTCATTCATGTAAAACCATGTAACAGTTCAGGCAATTTTTAGATGTAAGCTGTGTTACCTTCCTTACAACTAAAAATATTAAAGCTAGCTTGGACAATATTACAAATTCCTTGTGCATGTTCTTAGCACTCTCCAGTATCTTGCCATTTGCTTCAACAGCATTATACACTTAATACATCAATACCATAAGGAAACCCCACAGCTGCTGCTTTTAATTATTTTTTTTTTTTTCTAATAGATTTTTAAAGCATTATGTCAGATGCACTTAAATAAATTGGAGTCAAAGCAGCTTGTTGCTTTCCAGTACCTAATAGAATTGAGCCACTCTTGTTCTGTAGAATTAGAATCTAGACTCCAAAGTCAATAAAGTTATCCTGAACTGCACAGGCTGGAGGAGAGGAGACAAGGTCCTAAACAGCATGGTGCTGAGCAAACTCCTCAAACTCTCTCAGCATCATTTTAGCTACATGTTCTTTACGCAACAAAGCTTTCGCACTTATGGAAGGCCCACACCCAGTAGCACTTCACTATTTGTGTTTCCATATTTCCTTCTTTTTTTCTAAACACTTGTTTGCATCACAAGATCACCCACAACCTCAAAAAAAACCCCACACTTCTCTTTGTGACAATCCAGGTAACTTTTAATATCCATTCACCTAAAATTATCATTCCTGTGCTTTGGGATCTGGCACACCACCACCACCATCCCTCTCTCCCCCCCCCCCCCTTCATTAAAAAAGGCTAAAGTAATAAAATATAGTGCCAGCTGGAAAGAGTTGAATTATCTTTTCATCATTTTCATCATTATAATATCAAAATCCAATTTCGGGGGAAGCTTTTTTCCTAATGAAGAGCTGATTTAAAATAAAACCTACAGATAAAGATAACTTCATTCAGGACTCAGTCCAGTAAAAGTATGGTAACAGTATATTCCTATTTATAAACTGGTATGGAGACTTTGCTAGGGTCCTTCGTACACTGGAGTGTAAAATTACTGTCCTGTTTAGTCTAAAAATATTTGGTGATAAAAGCTACTCAGCTTTACTGAAAGACCTCTAGAAACTCCTTCAAAGACACCAATTCCAGAAAGAAAAAGTAAATACCCATTTATGAAAAATTAGCCCATGTTCCAAATTAGAGAATAACTTACTTCTAAGACTAAGAAATATGTACTTGGAATCAGCACTGTTCAATTCATTTGTTGGAACAACCAGCACCCCAAAACTATTTCATCAAAACCATTTCATGATTCTTTAACTTATCTGTGCAAAAGTAGAATGATAAGAAGAAATCTAGTCACAAAGTACTTAAACCAAACTGCACAAGCCCACCACAGCAAAAGAATCTTATGAACTTGTTCACAGACACTTCTTTCCCCCTTAATTAAATGCTTCCTTTTTTTCCTTTCTCCAAGTCTCCTCCCATACACCTTGATATACTTTCTGATAGAAAACTGACTTAGATTAACGATTGAAGGTGTTTCTTCCAGGAAAACAAAAGTGCACAGATCTTAACCTGATAGTTCTAGGTACTCTCACAAAAGCTTGTATAGCATTATGTAAACGTAAGTCTGTGCATGAAAACCTTATTGCAATATCTAGCCCAGGGAAAGATTCCCAAGACAGAAACTATTCATGTTATCTTGCATAGGCTGGAGCTATTATAGACATAAACTCTGAAATGCTTTACAACTGAATGTGTGGAAACTGCTTTATTGAATTTCATTAATATAACCAGGGTTTTCTCAAAATGTCAAGCTGTATAAGCCTGCTCCCTTTCAAACAGTACTGTTTGATATAATCATCCTCTTAAACTGGCAGCAGATAACAAGTACTGGGAGGTCTCAGAAGCACGTCCTGTACAGAATGCAGGCTGCATTGCTGTCCTCCCTGCATGCCCCCCCTCCAATGCCCAGGCAACACCAACTGACTTGTGCAGCAGAGCTCAAACCTATTCATACAGCACAGGTAACACTAGGTCAACATAATTAAAACAAACCAAAAAACCCATAACATTTCAAAAGTGTTAGGACACCTGTGCCCATCTACATTCCTTTAAATGTGATCCTTCTTGCTCTACTGAGAACAAGAACAAAAGTAAAAGTGATGTACCAATAAGCAAATGCTGCTTTTGGAGCAGAGCTCTAAAATATAGGTCATATATTACAGCAACATGTTACTGGTATTAACCACTGACAAATTTTGTAAGGCCATATTTTTTAAAATGTCAGACCTCAGAATGATCCTTTTTCCAGTATGAGGTATCTCATACTGCACAAAAATAGCCACACCCCCACACTAACTAGAGACAAAAAGTATTCCTAGCATGTCTCTTATGCAATCAACTTCGAGGCTATTTTCCAAGAATCATTTCCACATTCCTATGAAGTGATAAAACACATCAGGATTGACACTACAATACTGAGTACTATAAAAGCTTCAGACAGTGCCCACAGAAAAAATTGCCAGAATTTATGCAAATTGTCACTACAGTCTACTTTATTCTGGAAACCTCTGAGATTAATAAGGAACCTTACGAACAGCGCTGTAGATCATGGGACGGCCTTATCTTCCTCAGCAGTGCGGAGACAAAATCCTCCCCCTCTCAGTGGCTTTTTCCAGGTCTTGGGTGCAGGTGGAAGATGAGTTGCAGACAAAAGCTCTGTCCTTTCAAGAATTACAGAAACACACTTTTTTTTTTTTTTTTTTTTTTTCTCATTGTACCAGAGAAGCAAAGAAGAAAGAGCAAGGAAAGTCCTTTCAAGCCTGACAGTATAGCTTTGTACTACAGCCTCCTGAATCTACATTATACACCTACCTCAAACAGCATTTGTCACACGCAAGTGGAATAGACAAATGCTCAGGCCAATGAGTTTCCTTGCACAGACAACAATCAAAGTTCAGAAGCTTTAGTCTAGACAGTGGGACCTTTGTGCTGTGCCTATTTATAGGTACCAAAGGCGAATAATTGCATTTGCCTCTTACTTGTCATCTGTCCATGCAGCTCCCACACTTCTGGGCTCCCTGGTGAGGCCTCTTGCCCTGTCAGCTATACCACATGGCTGGGCTTCCCAGTGCAGGCTGGTCCTACTCTCTAGACTCTACCTGACGATGCTCTCTCCACCACAGACACACATTCTGGCTTCAGTTGTGCTAGAGCAACACCTATACACCAACCAAAACATCTGCAGCCAACCAGATAGCTCTGCAACAAGTTCCTGGGGAGAACGAGATTACAGGAACTGCAATGGCCAGGGATGAGACTTCACTGCTTCACTGCAGAGCCAGCAGACAACTGGAGGTCAGGGATGGCACATCTTCCCAGATATCCAGCCTAGCATTCTGGGGTCTACATCCAATACCTGTCAACATCTTAGGACAACACATGCTGCAGTCTGGACACCACCAGCTTTACTGTCACTGTCTATAGTCTGTAACACCCACCTATACTCCAAACAGACTGTTTAGCAGGGACAGCCGAGGATTGGACTGATGCTCTGATATCAGCACAAAGGCTTATTTTTTCACAGCTACTCTTTTATTTGGCTGAATAACCCCTTGTAGGAGTTGTCAGCCAAAGGACATTAGTGTTTGTTATGAAGTCTAATTGTTTTTTTCTCCATGGACAGCTCCTCAAGGTAAATTTAGGGAGCCAGGGAAATGAGACTGAATGCTATTTGGCTGAGACTATGATCTATTTCCCATATACTCACTATGACCAAAGGGAAGGGTTCCTTTAATTCACTTTGTGCTGCAAAACCACAGAATGTGAGCAAATAGTAAGTCCATCATACTAAAGATAAGCTACTTAAGATGTATATTAACTGTGTGATCAAAGGTACCTTTAGAGAACACCACCATTCATAAGAAATGCAGAAAACTAGACCTCCAGTAAGCAGGACAGAAGAATTTCATTCATTTCCATGTCAGTCAATTTATACCCAGCAGTCATAATTTGTCCGATTATTTACCTGCTCACATGGGTGTAGACAGCATGTAACTTTGCCAGCTCTGATAATTTACCCCTATATTTCACAATACTTGCTGAAATTAACACTTCCTGAAACTAAACAACTACAGAAAAAGCTGAGCTTTCATTTAAACCAGCAAGTTTAAATGTAACCTCTTGCTTACAAAGAAAAAACTGAATACATGACCCAAAGACAAACTGCTATGCATAGAGAAAGAAAGTAATTTTTAGGTGCATTACTCATGTCTTTTGATCATAGTACATTTGTTGTTATTCCTGCAAGTCTGACTTCAAAACCCAAAAGCTGATGTTCCCCTTACCTTGCATAAGGAATTGGAGCATCTGGGAGCTCAGGCTCAGCATTAACCTATGAAGCTGGCATTATGTCAGACCTATTCCATAAGCACTAAGTGTCACAATTATCAGGCACATAGAAAGGCACATACTTGTACACAAGTTTACAACATTTTGACTCCTTTATATCAAGTGAATTTTATTCCTGTTCTCTATCCCTCAAAAAAAGAAGTAATTTTAGCAAGATATGATTAAGCAGCTTTTCATGCTACAAGTCAGCACATATGTTCTCCCTGACTGCACTTGGCTAGCTTGCTTCTGACTTATCTCACTGACCTGTTTTAGGTTATCCTAGGATAATCATATTTTACCTCTTATCTGTCTTCAGAGCTCTTCAGCCATTTTTCTTGTTGACCCCACATGGCACAGCATCTGCCACAGGCCAGCAGACTCTGCTTTCTAACCTGAGGTTTCCCCACACACTCTTTCCTGTATTTCCTGCTTGGTGGAATTCAATTATCCAAGAATAAATTTGCAAAATTTATCAATTGCCATTTTCCTCAACAGTGACTACATATAAGTTTGTGCTACTACAAGAAATATCAGTATCACCTTTTACCAGGGCTCCTCCTTTGAGCCTGAATTTCTCTGATAGTTTTCTGCAAATACCATCTTTTGATCATGTGAAGCATAGCTGAGTATCTTACTATTAACAAAGGAAAAAGCCTTTGTTCATGCACCTGCAGCTTTGTACTTCAGTCATTGCACTGTGAAACAATAAGCTTCAACCCTAAAATTCCCACCCAAATATGCAACATCTCCTTTAACTGGTTATATTTTCTTCAGTCACTCATATTTTGCTCAAGCTAAAACTACGCATAGGTTCTCAAGGGATAGATGTCATCAATTAAAACCCCTTCCTTTTAAATCTCTTAGCCATATAATGAAGTTATCTTTCACCACTCATGGCAGTCATATTGGTAGTAAAACTCTTGCTCAGGAGCAAACCACTCTGCCCATCCATCAGTTCTCTGATACCCACTCTGAATATGCCTGGAAACAAGCCTTGACATCAAAGGTCAAAGGAGAACTAAGCCTTCTGGCCAAACTGTAGATGAATGGTAGGAAACCCTTCAGAAGTAAAGGCTGAGTGGCGGTGATCAACAGCTGAGAGATTAAGGAATAGTCCGAGGCCAGCTGATGCACATATTGTAGATATACCAACACCATAGTAAACTCCCTTTAATACTTTTTGCTCCCCACCCCCTTGCAATGCTCTTCTAATGGTTGGTGCTCATGCATTAAAAATTCAACTCAGTATCCAGCCATGGCAACCAGACGCTGTCCCATTTGTGTTCTGTATCTATTTTCTTTTTCTACTTTACTGCTAGATATTCTCTACCTCACTTTTTTGGAAAAAATTAATGCCACACATGGCACCACATCAAAGAAAGGGTATCTGTGGCTGTCCTGGCTGATCTGTGATCATTAACAGAATTTTAGACAGGGATTACAGAAAATTTTCTTAAATCCTTGTGATAAATAGAGAACATTAATGTAAGTACTAGCCAGTCAGGCTTCAATTCCTGTTTTCATCATTCTTTCAACCTGCACCTCAGGCTAAAACATAAAAAACTCCTTAAAAACCCACTGCATTCTCATGGTCTCTGAATAGTAAAATGTTCAAGGGTGCATCTCACAGGATCATAGGCACTGAACAATGCTCTAAAGAGTTCAGGAATGAGTCAACACAATCCAGAATGGCTGCAAAAGCAATGGGCAAAGGCTAGTTGTTGTGAACAACACAGTAGGCCTTCCTATTATTTTCCTGGTATTTTTAAAGCATGCTTACAAACTGTATGTATTTGGCCATTACCATTGGGAATATTTACCAGTAGTCTGGACTAGGAGGAAAGATTATTGGGGAAAATGCAGTCCTTTCCATGTTCTGAGAGTGGGCAGAAGAGATTTCAATTCCCAGATGACATGGCTCCAGCCTTTTAGGACAACCTATACCAGCCATCCATTCCTACTTATTTCCTCCTTAAAGAGGATTGCTGAGGAAGGCTACACATGCTCACATGATCATAAACAACAGCACTTCCCAGGCTGAATTAGAGTAGTGTCAGGTGCCATTCCAAACATCTTAGATTTCAACCCCATGTTCCCATACACACTGGATCAAGCCTCAACTCAGTTCAGCTTAATTATACCAAGGACATTCCAGTGAACATCCACCAAGAGAATTGCAAATCAAAATGCTGTCTCAAGCCTTCAAAAATGTTTCAAAATATTTCTTCCCCCTCTTCTAATTTTAATAAAGCAAATCTGTCCACAAAGCAGAATTCATTTTTTGTCCACAGACATTTTCAAGTAACTTCCATGCAGAAGTAATTAAAAAACCTCAGTCAAAGGAATCCTTAAAATGTACTTTTCTAGTGAATTCTTTATAGCTACAGTATAGACATAAGTAATCAAACACTTTATAGAGAAATAAGTAAAAAAAAAAATCAGGTGAGTTGTTCATATCTGTCATCCTTAAGATATTGGTTTTAAATTCTCTTCCCAGCTCCTTTTTACTCTAATGATTTTTCTACTACATCTCATCACTCCTGAGTGCAGTCACAAAGACACAAAACATATCTTTTAACATGGCTGTAAGTGGCTTTTCATGGAGACATAGAAAATAGCTTATCTGATTTATGGGACAATTTTCTTGCCATGGATTTGAAAGTCTGAAGAGATGAAGGACCTGTTCCTCCAATACTTTACTTCATGCACCGAGGTAAAATAGTTCTATTGGAAAGAATATAAGTCAGCCCAGTCCCAGAACAGTGGCATGCCTTTCTAGAGATGGAATATAACAACTCACCACCGGAGAAATTCAAAAACCTTTCTTCAAATTAAATTCCACCCTTCTCCTCTCTTCCCTGGTAGGGCCACCAAAGCCAGAAGGAGCAGCTTTTCTTCCCTTGGTTACAGCAAAACTGCTATAATCATGCAGCTGCACCATTCACAGTCAGCTGGAATGTATTTGACCTTATAGGCTTTATTTGCCCTTAATACACATTCACTTACCAGCCCTTCTATATTTCTCTATCTATGACTTAACACCATTTTTATGTTTCATCATGAAGTAAATATAATATCACATTCCTAGATGAGGAGACCTGGAACCTTACTCCTACTAGTATTGCCAATTCTTCTACTCTGCATACAGGCACATCTGTTACCATAGGTTTATATGGGAGATGCCACTGACTAGGAATTATTTTGTTATTTCAGTGAAGAGCACTGAAAATATTGTGAGAAAATGGAGGGTTACAGCTTAATGATTTTGCAGGCAGCCACATGAATAAAAATGCAGTTCAACTTTTCATTTTTTTATTTATTAAATTGCTAGAGCCAGCAGCTATTTTCCAGTATTAGGATTTGAAATTTTAGTTTCTTCAGGACTCTCATGTCTTCCAGCTATTCTTGACCTGCAGAACTCTAGCAATTTATCAACATGAATTCTTATCCCTCAGCTGTTACACAGGATGCATTTAGAAGAGACTTGTGTTCCCTGCCCTGGTGATGATTTCCACAACAGAAAACAAGAATGAGTTTTCTCTCTCAATTCAAAATTACTTTGTGGAACTCAACCAGTCTATGTTCTGCAAGCTAAATTACAAACAAGTTCAAAACGAATACTGCATGAATTTAAGTGCAATTAAACAAGATGAAACTTCCAACAAAGAAAATCCCTAACAAGTTGATTACTAAAAGTTGAGAAAGTATACCAGGGAAAGGATATGTACCGTCTTCTTATACTGTTCTTTATCATCTATTACTAGAGACATTACATGGAGCTAAATCGACCTCTATTGTAAACAATTACCACATCCTTATGTTCTGGAAAAATAAATAAACTTTTTTTTCCCAGCTTTGAATAATAATAATAATAATAATAATAATAATAATAATAATAATAATAATAGTTATTATTGTTGTTGTTGTTATTATTATTTTAAAAGTCCATGGAAGAATCTCCTAAAGTATACTAAAGGTGTGCAGCAGAAGAGTAAGTATATTATGTGAAATCACTGAAGGAAGAGGCAGTGGTGAAGTAGGCACACAAGGCAAGGCATTCAACTGCAGTAAGTTGTTTCAAAGCCTCAAACAAATTGGATCATACTGACTTCACAATGCTCAGGATCCAAACAGTAATAAATGATACCAAATGTAGCATTTAGTAGTGCAAGATAGGATCTATATTTCCTCCAGAAAAAAAATAGAAAATAGTTCCTACCCATGTGAAAGACTATAAGATGAGGAAAAAAAAAATCAGATAAAGCATTGTCATTTTAGAGGCAGCATAATCAGTCACTGAAAAATATAGAGATGTGTGAGATTTCTTCCTTCTCACTCAGAGGACTTCACAGGTCAAAACTTTTGTTGGGAGTTGACACAGCCATGGTCCAAGGGAACTGAAGAGCTCACACCTCATGGCTCCTTCCCCACTGTAGAAGCCAGTTGAAATCACCATGGTGCATCATGTTTTATGCATTATTGTTTCTGCTCTCATTAAGATAATCAAAAAACAACTCCCACAGAAAAAAGTCTGGTTCATATGCCTCTACTCAGTAGTTTATGCACAGATACACACAAATTGATAACCTAGCCCTTCAGCTCAGGCTTTTTGTACTTTGATCTCCAGGGAGTCTAAATTCAGACTCTGCAGGTAATCATCCAGAAAGGGAAATTAGAGCTTTCCAGACCAGAGCCCATTTCCCCAGCTTCTACAGTGAATTACTAAAGCTGATCAACAATATTTTGATAAAAATGCTGATTCAAGCAAACAAAAAAATATTCCTTGAGAACATGTTTACTCTTCTAAAACCCTCCTCAGAATCCAGGCAGGCAGGCACTCCCTGCTGCCCGACAAGCTGGCTAGCCCAGCTGGCTTCTTTCCAGCTTGCCTACCAGCTTGCCTGGGCAGCAGGCCAGCATGTCAGGCAGCCCCACCAGGGAAACAACCACATTTGCAAAAAAACTGAAACAAATTGTTCTGTTTAGCCTGAAGTTCCACCATGTGGACATTCTGTTCCAGCATGGGATGAAAGAAAATGTCAACAACTTGCAATTTTCCACAAAACAGAAATACCCTCTTCTGACCAATTTTAGTCACAATCTGTGTGTGCTGTTATTATTGCCTCTCCACAAAAATAACTGTGTCATCAGTGTCTGCTTCAATTCTACTCCAGAAGCATGGACTTAAAGAGTATTGAAGAATCAGTCCCACGTTGATTCAATTAATCAAGTTTTTATAAATAACATACAACAAAAAATTCTGAGTATCTGAGAAAAGTGTTCAGTATTTTAAGACTGCTACTGTTAAACACTTGCCTTGTGCAAGACTTTTATAAAAATAGCTCTTCAGTCAGCTACTTGGTCAATTCTGTTGCTTACAGTACTAATTTCATAACATTTACAGACTGTAACCAGAGGGATCTTATACAAGGACTTTGTCTGTCATCATGCATATGGTGTTATTCTACTGGTCTATTCCCTGGAGAAATAACAAAGTACCTGGATTTATAATTATCACTATACCAATCTAATGAGTGTCCAGTAATGTTGAATGTTCACCACTATTTGTAAAACAACCTCCTCCAGCTTAAGAGATCTGGTTGCCTTTTCATCTTTCTATACATCCTAACTGTATTAGAAATGTAGTTGCAAATAATACTACTGCTCTAATTACAGGATAGAGTAGAAATTAAATGCATTGCCTCATGCCAACACATTTTGGGTGTTGATAAGGATGAAGTCAAAGTTCAGTAATTCATTCTCACAGGCATTTATTTCATAATGCTGTATCAGCAGTTACAGCCTTCTGCCCACTCCCACAACATCTAGTTTAAGATCAAAGCTGATTCAACTGTCACTTTGCTCAGATGATTTTAATTTTTTTTTTTTTCTGTAAGAAAACTGCATTCTACGTGTGTACTTCTTTCATATAAAATCAGCAAATTATGGCAGGAGAACTGGACAGAAATGGAAACCAGTGATTAATGTTAATTTTTTTAAGCAGATCAAAGGAAATCATCCTGGTACATTTATCTATGAGTTTTCAGCCTGTTTTCATTAATAAAAAAGGCAACAAATACAAAGTATTTTAAAAAAAAACATTGATCTCTTATCAATTTTATGCCTGTGTTGCCCTTAGCACATAATTTTGAAGAGACCAAAGACAAATACAGAGTTACTACTTTCAACTACAAAGCCTTTCCAAGAGACATCAATATGTACAGCTTCAGTTTCTTACTCAGAATAAAAAAATATTGATGTTCACCCATACAGATTTTTAATCTGATGAATCCAGCCATTGTTCTAAGGATGGCATCTTGTTTAAAGCACAAAACTGTCATTCTTAAATAACTGCTTTTAATTATTTTAAGCCAAATAATTTTTTGTCCCAAAGAACAGTAACAGTGTTTAATTATGTTCTACTTCCCCTCCCTTTAATTCAGCCTCTCTTCAAAACAGTACAAGACATTTCTGTGTTCCTCTGACATAAATTCCTGTATGCACTAAATGCATTCTAATTTTTAAAAATCTTCCATTAACTAATGGACACATTAAGGAAAGAAAATAGTTAATCCATCAAACAACAAAAATAGACTATGAATTATTAATCCTGGACTGAATAATTTTTAGGCCAAGAGTCATGACTCATCTTTTTCAGTGAAATAGTTTAAGTAGAAATGTTCTTTTACGACAGTTTTGATAACACCTTACATATTTACTACATAGCTACTATGTTATCTACTTAAGCCATCAGTTTTCCAGCATTATTTCTTACATTAATTTCAAGCACTTTAGGTCTTTTTGTTTTCAGGAAGTAGGTGAGGGAACCTGCAGATTGAAAGGGCAGATTTAGAACAAATCAATAAAATAAATGGTAACCAATTGTCAGGACTGGATGTTATTCCCCAGAGTTTGTAAGGAATTTAAAAAAGAATTGTCAAATCATTAACTGTGACATGCAGAGTGCTATTTAAATCAACTACAGGATTAATAAGGTGGAAAACAGTAAGAGTGGCATGAATTTACAAAAAAAGTTGCAAGGAATGCAGAAAATTGAAGTACAGAAATCTGATCTCTGCATAGGTAGAACTGTAGGATTATAGTAAAGCACAGAATTACTAAATACATATGATAAAAAAGGACAGTGTATATGAATTGGAGGAGACAAGCAATGCCCAACCTCTCTCTAAATATATTTTTACGGAGCTGGCAGGAAAGTGAATAAAGGATAAAGGTTAACAATGCATTTCAATTCTACAAACCTTTCCATAAGGTTTATCATCTAAACTATCTTGGGATATGAGAGAAGGCTATCTGATGAATTCTGAAAGGCAGAAAAAAGACTGCTTTTACAATAGAGAGCCATAATTATTAAAGGTTACCTTTGCTGGAACCTGTGTCATTCAATATATATTCATAATCGATCTCAAGTAGCAGAATGGTAAAGAGGTTTTGGATTATTTTAAATTTAAACCAACTGCAGAGATTTGGAGAAAAAATCTTACCCTGTATAACTTGGGATAAAGAGGCACATGAAGTTCAGTGTCTGTATATGTAGAATAATATACATGGGGAAAAGATGGCCTAATTATGAGTAATTGTGGGCCCTAAATTAACTCCTGCCCAGAAGAGAGTCATTTTGAATACCTGCACAAAACACATTCTTAAATAGACGAAGGATTAAAAGAGTAGAAAACAAAACACTACAATCTGTCTTAATCCCAGTCTGCCTGTCCATCAAAATGTATTAAATACATTGATGTAAATACTAGGTATGTTTCTAAAGGCCAAGGCTGCCAGAAACTAAGGGAGAAATATGTTACTGTATCTGTTGCATTCTTGCATTTTTTCAGTGCCTGCTACTGGCTACTATCAGGGTAGGTACACAGCTAGTTGAACTGAAAGTACTGTCTTATGATAAAGAGGTATTTAGAAATGACAGGCTTGATTTGGTTTCTCTAATTATTCCTCTCCTCCCCACCTCAAACTCTGCCACAGTTATTGCATGATAATTTCTTTTTCAGATAGAATTTATTTCTGCATGTTTATGCCTGCACAAGTGCTATGAGCTGAGAAGCAGACCAAGCCTTTGTACTCATACTCTTGTATTAAATGAGCTATTCAATGAACATATTGAGATCTAGATCCTTCAGGAGATATCTTGTGGTCAGCCGTTGTCACTGAAGAGAAATACCAGAAAGAACTCAAAATATTTTACATACTGGCTCACCCCTGTTTTCTATCCCATTCTGTTTAGAAACCCTCAGTCAGCACCTGGAATACCTTGGGCTCTGTGGAGATGACACAGAGGCTGAAGATCAGATCCTTGAAAGTCTGAATGGGATTCTCCTGGCTCTTACTGAAGATAGCTAAGTATCACTCCAGATCACTATTTAACCATTTGCACAATCCAGAAGCATTCACTGGAGATTTTAATCTATTGTGTAATCGGTATTAGGCAAGAAGTGATTGCTGCTGGAACTATAGCTGTCCTCAGCCTGTTTTGCTGTTTTCTTTTCTCTGTCTGTACTTGCAAATCCACCTGTGAGCAGATAAATCTACTGGTCAACAAAACACCTGAACCCACAGAGAAATTCCAAATTTAATATTCTATTTACTACAAACACCTAGGTGAAATTGGGGTGACCTCATCAGGTAGGAATTTTAAGAAGTAGTTCCTAGTCTTCTTATAAGAAAGTCTTTCAGGTCTCCGCATATTCTCCTGAAATTACATAAACCTGTATTTATTTGAATCTCCTGGCAGATGGTGATTAGCCACACTTTTGACAAAAAAAAAAAAAAAAAAAAAAAAAAAAAAAAAGAAAGAAGGCTAGGGGAATTGATGGTTCTAATTGCTAGTTTAATAAAAGATGTTATGCCTACCTACAACATTAATTGCTAGGCCACACCTCAGGAATAGAATATTAATCCCTGACTTCCCATGCCTTATGCAAGTATCTTTTTTAAGTCAGAGAAGATGAAACTGCTTTCCTCTTCGCCACTTGTGCTTCAAATTCAGCATGAAGCAGAATAATCAGCTGTAACTACATTTGCTGCAATTCAAGCAGATGACTGTTCCCATGTACTTAGACTGAGAAAGCCTTTAAGGACCTTGTTAAATCAGAGCCTTGGATCCCACAGATAATCCACTCAGAACTCTAAGGAAAGAAAGCAACATGTAAATAAAACAGTTGCAAATCTATTGCAGGTATTGTTAACACCCTTATCATTACAGAGCAGAGATCCTTCAGCCTACTCAGAGAGAGTGGGATCTTCCTAACTTTGGCAAAAATCCTGAAGGGCAATACACGATGTGCAGTGAAAGCAGCCCAAGTGCTTTCAGAGATAGCCAAGAATGGTATGTTGTACTAAAGTGTTACTAAAAGGCATATTGCAGCACATTAGCTGTATGTTTCCATTCTTGAGTTTTGTTTCATGGATACCAGCTATTAGTCTTACAATTGCAATTGATTTATTTTGACATGGCAAAATACCTACAAATCCCTCTCCTTTACCTACGCAGAGGAAATGAAAAAAACGTGTATTGAAGCAGATTTGGTTCTAACTTTGATACCTCTGCTGGAGAGCACAGACCAAGAAATGTTGCTTCATGCTGGGAGGGCTATTGGCCGTATCTGTTACGATAATCGTAAGTATCAACTTGAGAGGACTCTCTTTTCCCTAGCAGTAAGGCATTATTTTATAAAGGCATTGTAACCTGTAACTCATAATAATTTTACGATACCTGAGCACACAATGCACTTCGATCTCCAATTAGATATATACAATTCACACAGCTCACAGACTGTAGGTTGAATGCATCCCAAACACCTCACAAACTCCCGGTTTCCCCCTGTATTTTTGACTTGAAGGTGACACATCTTTGTCAGAACTGCTCTGCAACTACAAGAGTCTCACATATAACAGAGCATAATACATATCTTAATTTTCCAGAACTGCCTTGGGCCCAAATCCTGAATAGCTTTGTCTACTTTCAAAGTAATACCAGCGTCTATAAAGCAAGGCACTTATTTAAAAAGCACTCTACAAAAAAAAAAAACAAAAACCTGAGATATTTATATATTCAAGGAATGGCCTCTAAGAACATTGCTTGCATATAGGAAAACTTTGTACTCCATGTTTTTCCGTAAACCCAGTACACTAGCTTGCTTTCTGGTCTCAGAAATTAAACACTTTTCATTTACTTGCCCCAACAGTTTAAGATCTTTTTTACCTTGTCATGGTTCAGCTAGGATAGGGTTAAGTTTTCCCAGCAGGGAGAAGGGATCTCCAGGCGGGTTATTCATACCATGCTGATGTCAGGTCCAGGCACGGGAGCGCGGGAACTTTTCCCTTTGTGGCTTTTGTTGCAGGAAGCACGCGCGGCGGGCTGGTTGTGTTCACTGCAGTATTTCTCTGCATATCTCATGTCTTGTTTACTGTTGTTATAGTTTATTGTTGTTAATAATGCTACTGTTGTTGTTCAGCTTGTTACATATTACACTGTTGTATTAAATTCCTCCTTATTTCAACCCCAGGGTTTGTGCCCTACCCGGTCCGAGAGTGGGGGAGGGACAATGGCAACGTGGTCTCCAGTCCTGGCAGGGCCTGAACCACTACAGCCTTCTTTGGCACACAAAGGTTGAAATAAGGCTCAAAAAGGGACAGACCATGACCAGAATGTGTTCGACCAATCTGCTGGGTGCAGTTTTCTCTATTTGTATTTGTATTCTTTGATAAGAAAATGCTTCTAATGCAGGCTGTCCTGGTTCAGCTAGGACAGAGTCAAGTTTTTCCCCAGCAGAGAGAGAGGGGGAAGGGATCTTCAGCTGGGTTATTCGTACCATGCTGACCTCAGGTCCAGGGGCGGAGCCTTTTTACTTTCGCTTCTGGTTTTCGGGGTTGCTATACGCGCAGCTTGCTCCTTGACCATCTAGCGGTATTTCTCGGTATATCTTTTGTCTTGTTCACTGTTATTGCTGTTTATTGTTATTATCATTGCTACTGTTGTTGTTCAGATTGTTCTATCACTCTGTTGTATTAAACTCCTTGTTACTTTAGCCCGGGTCTGTGCCTAACTTCCAGCCCGACCGGCCGCGGGTGGGTGAGGGGCAACGGCAACGTGCTCTCCGATCCCGGCAGGAGCTAAACCTGCACACTGGCCCACTTGCTTGCGTGGTGGGGCTGGATTAATCCTTATATCCACTGTATGTTCCCAGTGCTGGTGTTTGTTGGCAGTGAAAAACGCCTCAAGGTGCTTGTTTTGTTATACTGGCTACTGACTGCTTATAATGTGCTTGTATCGCTGTGTGGGGGGGTGGGCTGGTACCTGTTTGCTGCCTGGGCTTTTGTTAGGGGTCTCACCCCCTCTATGGGTGAGCCAGGGGAAGAGATCCTCTTGGTTTTTGAGAGTTTCAATTACCCTTGGAGCCTGTAGGCCAGTGTGATTGTGGCACAATGCTTTCTGAATGCCTGCCTGATTTTTGGTTTTGGCCATGCGGCATTTCTCTAACAATAGCAGTGCCCAGAAACCTGCCCCGAGGTCAGATAATAGAAAGTGGCAAGGCATGTTGGGAAAAATGGGCAAATGCCTGAGTCAGTGGTCACCTCCAGTGCTTTGGAATTTCACTCCTGAACAAACGCAGAGCCCTGATAAACTGGCAGAGTGCTTAGAAAGTATGTGTTACCAAGCTGGCAAAACCCAGGAGACACAAATCACTGCGATGTGCTGGGGACTTGCCCATGCCTACCGTGTCCTCTTTAATACCACCCACTTCCCTCAAGGGGTAGAAAGGGCTGCAGGATCTGAGAATGAACTTACTGGTACAGTATCTGGGCCGGGGGAAAAGGCAGAACCACATTCAGTCACCTCCACCAGCACAGCAGCTAAAACAGAGAGCCAAACAGTGCCAGGATCAGTCGCCCCGATACAGAAAACAAAATATACCAGAAAGTCAGCTCGCAAAGTGGAGGATGGGGATGAGCCAGGCCCAGCACGGGAACAGGAGGAAGGGCCAGTGGTGATCGTCCGATCTCTATCTCCAACTGATTTGCAAGATATGCAGAGAGATTTCAGCCGCCTGGGAGGTGAGCAGATTTGCACGTGGCTGCTCCGATGCTGGAACAATGGAGCCAGTGCTTTTGAAATGGAGGGGAGAGAGGCCAAACAGCTGGGATCTTTGGCCAAGGATGCTGGCATTGATAGGGCAATAGGGAAACAGACTCAAACCCTCAGCCTTTGGAGGTGACTCTGCTCAGTGTGGTATCGTATGTCAGCTAAGCATATGGGCCAACACTGAGAAAGGCATTCAGAATCTCAGGGAACTGGCTGTGTTTGATATGATCTATGGTGATCTGAATGATGAGCGGTCACCCATGGACCCAGATCAGGCCCCTTACCACCTGATGTGACAAAAGTTCCTGTAAAGTGCACGAGAAGCACACTTGAAAGCATTGGCAATAGTGTCCTGGTGGACAGACACCCACATTCTAACAGCGGATGGAGTGGTTGGCAAGCTCCGGCAATATGAGGGAAATCTCCCTTCATCTCAACATTCCTGGGTTTCAACTGTGGAGGAACTGTCGCACAGAGTCCAGAAAATGGAAAAGGACATGTCCAACATTTCACCTTCACGGGCCGATGTCTCAGTCATTAGACGTAAACGTTTCCCCACCCAAGAGAAAGGCAGCAGAAGGCACACACCACGAGGCACGCTGTGGTTTTTCCTCCGCGACGATGGAGAAAACATGAGGAGGTGGGATGGACAGCCCACTGCCGCCCTAGCTGCATGAGCAGAGCAGCTGAAAGGGAAGACCATCACAAAAGGGGAGTCCTCCAAGAAGAGCGCAGATCCAGCGTCCAGTCGGAAATCCCTCAGACAGAATACAGTGGCCAACATTATGTCTGACCTTCTTGAGGGGACCAGTAAATCATTCTTACAAAAGTGAGTGATGCTGAGCAGGATTAGAGGGGCCCTGCCTCCAGCCAGGTGGAGGAAAGGGATAATCGGATTTACTGGACAGTGTGGATCCGATGGCCTGGCACGTCAGACCCACGAGAGTATAAGGCTTTGGTGGACACTGGCGCACAGTGCACCCTGATGCCATCAAGCTACAGTGGGTTTGAATCCATTTGCATCTCCGGAGTGACAGGGGGATCCCAACAGCTGACCCTATTGGAAGCTGAAGTGAGCCTGACTGGGAGGGACTGGCATAAGCACCCCATTGTGACTGGCCCAGATGCCCCGTGCATCCTGGGCATAGACTGTGTCAGGAGAGGGTACTTCAGAGACCCAAAAGGGTACCGGGTGCGCTTTTGGTGTAGCTGCCCTGGAGGAGGCTGAACAGTTGTTCACCTTACCTGGCCTCTCAGAGGATCCCTCAGTGGTGGGGCGGATTAAGGTTGAGGAGTAGCGAGTGCCAACTGCTACCAGGACGGTGCATCGGTAACAGTACCGCACCAACCGAGATTCCCTGGTCCCCATCCATCAGCTGATCCGTCAACTAGAAAGCCAGAAGGTGATCAGCAAAACTCACTCACCCCTCAACAGCACTATATGGCCAGTGAGAAAGCCTAATGGTGAATGGAGGCTAACTGTGGACTACCGTGGCCTGAATGAAGTTACGCCAGCAATGAGTGCTGCAGTGCCGGACATGCTAGAGCTCCAGTATGAACTGGAGTCGAAGGCAGCCAAGTGGTATGCTACAATTGACATTGCTAACGCGTTCTTCTCCATTCCGATAGCGCCAGAGTGCAGGCCAGTTTGTGTTCACTTGGAGAGACATCCAGTACACCCGGAATCGATTGCCCCAGGGGTGGAACCACAGCTCCACCATTTGCCATGGACTGGTCCATACTGCACTGGAGAAAGGTGGGGCTCCAGAACACCTGCAGTACATTGATGACATCATTGTATGGGGGGACACAGCCAAGGAGGTCTTTGAGAAAGGAAAGAAGATAATTGCAATCCTCCTGAAGGCCGGCTTTGCCATTAAGCAAAAGAAAGTTAAGGGAAATTCAATTCCTAGGAATAAAATGGCAAGATGGGCGTCGCCACATCCCAGTGGAGTTGATAAACAAGATAACAGCCATGGCCCCACCAACCTCTAAAAAGGAGAGTTAGTCTTCCCTGGGTGCTGTGCAGTTCTGGAGGATGAACATCCCGAACTACAGCCTGATTGTGAGCCCTCTCTACCACATAACCCGTAAGAAGAACGATTTTGAATGGGGCCCTGAGCAACAACAATCCTTTGAACAAATTAAGCGGGAGATTGCCCATGCAGTAGCCCTCGGGCCAGTCCAGGAAGGGCAGGAGGTTAAGAACATGCTCTACACTGCAGCCGGGGAGAATGACCCTACCTGGAGCCTCTGGCAGAGAGCACCTGGGGCAACCCAAGGCCGACCTCTAGGCTTTTGGAGCCGGGGATACTAAGGCTCTGAAGCTAATTATACACCAACTGAGAAGGAGATACTGGCAACGTACGAAGGAGTTTGGGCTGCCTCAGAAGTGGTCGGCACTGAAACACAGCTCCTCCTGGCACCCCGACTGCCGGTGCTGGGGTGGATGTTCAAAGGAAAAGCCTCCTCCACACAACATGCAACAGATGCCACGTGGAGTAAATGGGTTGCGCTGATAACACAACGGGCTCGAATAGGGAACCCCAGCCACCCAGGGATATTGGAGGTGATCACGAACTGACCAGATAGCAAAGACTCCGGGATGTCACCAGAACAGGAGGCAACACGTGCTAAGGAGGCCCCACCATATAACGAGCTGCTGGATGAGGAGAAGCGATATGCCCTGTTCACTGATGGGTCTTGTCGCAGTGTGGGAAAACATCGACGGTGGAAGGCTGCTGTATGGAGTCCCACATGACGGGTCACTGAAGCTGCTGAGGGACAGGGTGAATCGAGTCAGTTTGCAGAGGTGAAAGCCGTCCAGCTTGCTTTGGATATTGCTGAGCAGGAAAAGTGGCCAAGGCTCTATCTCTACACTGACTTGTGGGCAGTGGCAAATACACTGTGGAAATGGTTGCAGCAATGGAAACAGAGCAACTGGCAACGTAAGGGTAAAACGGTCTCGGCTGCTGAAGTATGGCAGGACATGCAGCCCATGTGGAAAACCGTGTTGTGAAGGTGCTCCATGTGGATGCCCATGTACCCAAGAGTCGGGCTGCTGATGAACATCGACACAACCAGCAGGCAGACCAAGCTGCTAAGATTAGAGTGGCTCAGGTGGACTTGGACTGGCAGCACAAAGGTGAACTGTTCATAGCCTGGTGGGCCCATGAGACCTCAGGCCACCAAGGTAGAGATGCAACCTACAGGTGGGCTCGAGATCGAGGGGTGGACCTCACCATTGACACCATTGCAGAGATCATCCACGGATGTGAGACGTGTGCTGCAATCAAACATGCCAAGCAGGTGAAGCCCCAGCGAAATGGAGATTGATGGCTGAAATATAGATATGGAGAGGTCTGGCAGATCGACTACATCACACTGCCACAGACCTGCCGAAGGAAGTACCACGTGCTCACAATGGTGCAAGTAACCACTGGATGGCTGGAAACTCACCCAGTGCCCCACACCACCGCCCAGAACACCATCCTGGGCCTTTGTTAATTGTTGTTTTGTTATTGTTAACTGCTAAATGGCAGCTGGACATGACGCAGATGGTATGGAATAAAGGGTTGTAGTATGTCCTGGTTCAGCTAGGATAGGGTTAAGTTTCTCCCAAGCAGGGGGAAGGGATCTCCAACCAGGTTATTCATACCATGCTGATGTCAGGGCCAGCACGGCAGCGCAGGAAGCTTTCCTTTGTGGCTTTTGTCGCAGGAAGCACGCGCAGCGGGCTGGCTGTGGTCACTGCAATATTTCTCTGTATATCTTTTGTCTTGTTTATTGTTATTACTGTTTATTGTTATTATTATTGCTATTGTTGTTGTTCAGCTTGTTATTTATTACACTGTTGTATTAAATTTCTCCTTATTTCAACCCCGGGGTTTGTGCCCTACTCGGTCCGAGGGTGGGGGAGGGAAAACAGCAACGTGGTCTCCAGTCCCAGCAGGGCCTAAATCACCACACCTTTAATTCCCAGACTGACCAAAAATATTTATTGCATACTAGAGGTAATATGGAACTTTTCACCCAGCATCTCCTATCCATTTCTCTCTGCCTTCAATCTACCTTCTCTTGTTTTTCAAGTGTGGACCTGTGTAGCTTTATCCAGAAAGCTATGGCTTTGTCTCCCTGCACTGTTCCTAGGAAATCCAAGCATGATAGGTACCTAGTGCAGATTCTACTAGCCCCCTGCAAATTATGCGTATTTGCCAAGGAATGCCGCATGATAGTTTAAAAAAACCCTCCCCATATGACTACATGCAAGACTTATGCAACCGCTGTTCACCAGCATTACTACAGCACATGGCCATACTGCAAATCTGCTTCACTTCTGTCAGAACACAGGCACAGCACAGGTTTGACAAGATGACTAAGATACATGCTTTAATAATTTCTATTACTAACACAGTAATAAATACATCACAGAAAAATTAACTTCAGTGATTCCCTGACTGCATTATAATTGTATATGCTACAATAGCACCCAGACACCTTCTGGTGTCTGTCATACATGCTGTCACGCAAGTTGCAGTCTACCTCTCAGCAAGAAACTACTGCAAAAGCAGTGTCACCGTACTGTTAAGTAACTACTACTGTCCAACTCTGCATTCATAGTTCTTGGCATTCTCAAAATCATTTTAGATATTAAGCTTTTATTCATTACAAGACAACCTACAAAAAAAGAAAAGTTATCAATGTTTTCCTCAGTAATTCTGCACGTTGAGACAACTGTAGTTAGTATATTAGAACCAGGACCAAATTAATTTTTATTTACTGTACTTTGTTGACTTCCCTTAAGTCACATGAATTTACACCTGCTTGAGAATCTTAACTCAGCCTATAAAAATTCCATAGATACCTTGAATTCAAGTACCCCAAGACTCCCTACATGCTGAGCAACTAACATTGAAAAACTGGAAGAGGATAATTCCCCCAGATAAATTTTAAAGCAGTCTGTC
Source organism: Athene noctua (assembly GCF_965140245.1). NCBI lineage: Eukaryota > Metazoa > Chordata > Aves > Strigiformes > Strigidae > Athene > Athene noctua. Next base: position 38,520,723 of record NC_134041.1, read on the forward strand.
TCTCAGTGATGTCTTATAATAGCCCAGGAATTGGTAAAGTGTAAAAATAATTTATATATATATTTTTTAAAAGAAAAGTATCATTATTCTAACAGGCCAAAATCAGGTATACAGACATTTACTGTACAACTCAGAACACTGATGATGATGTACAGTAAGAAGAATTATCATGAGACTATGCTTTATCTTGGGTTTCTGTCCATTCCATCTCCCTTCAGAACAAAAGAAGCCATAGGATAATAAGGCTGAGATTCCCCTTACCTGAGAGGGTTCCTGTCCATTCCTCATCCAACTTTAAGATAAATACCAAGATATACAGTCCATCAAAACTTGCTTTACAAGCTGCACTAGTAGTAGAGATGCTCATTCAAATGCCCTTATATATTTTTACAGTGGCTTAATTCCTTCAGTCAAAGTAAAACCAGGAGGTTTAGCAAAACTCTGTCCCGAACCTGCATTTCCCCCACAAATACATTAGTCTCAACCCACAGCACAAAAGCTGTACAAATCCCAACAGTGCAAGAAAAAAGCAGACAATCTTACTGCAAAGCATCTCAGTTGGACCCTTTTTACTGATTTAATTGGTCGCTATTTAATGCCCTTTAACTTCTATGCTTACTATTACCAGGGGATCTTCAGGAAGAATTGGTGAAGGTAGGAGTAATCACATCCCTAGTCCGAATATTAACTGATTATGCTGAGAGTGAGCCACTTGTCCATGTTGATCTATTGGCTTTATGCAATCTTGCAGACTTTGGTAAGTAAATGTTTTTGCATCTTGGAGCAAAATAACATCTTCCCATTGTCACTGCCTTTCCATGTACATGCAGAAAGCCCACAGGTTGGGGGGTGGTGGTGTTTGCTTTGGGGTTTTTTGGGGAGCGTTGGTTTTGTTGGGTTATTTGGGAGGATTGTTTTTTTTGTCTGGGGTTTTGTTTTTTAAACACTATTTATACTTGAGCAGAAACTGGCAACAGTGTCTGTACTGGAGAAGTAACTACTCTTTCCTGGAGTACCAGAAATTGCTGGTACTACATTAAAACAATTAAGATTTAATAGACAGCTTTTGACCTAGAAAAACAGTATAGAGGTCATAACTTCATGTGGTAAATTGACAGTTTCAACTACTTCAGATATAGTACATTAATACTCATTTATTAAAAATTTATTTCTGTTTAACAATTAAGTTTATATACCTTAATGAAATAGCTTCCATTTTCATTCACACAATTTTCAAACCAAAGGCATCTCCACTGATTTAAAATACATCTGCCCTACTTTACACAAGTTGTAAGTAGTGATCGAAGAAAAAGACCAAGCAGAAAATTATTACTACATTTTGTGTATGATCTGACTACAATCTGATCTCCTGCCTCCTGCATTTAGGGGGAAGAGGCAGGGAAGGGGGTATGGTCTGACTAGAAGATAATGTGACAGTATGTCTGTCCTTTATAGATCTCTTATATTACTTAATATCATATTCTATTCAAATGTGTTCTACATCAGGCAGCAGCAAGCTTTAAAAAAGATTTGATCTTTGTTAAGATATATTTTGTAGATGTTTAGGATCCCAGCAAGACTAGAACCATCTAACCAAGGCAGAAAATATACTACTACCAACTAGCATGTGCCAATTTGATATATCGGATAATCATACTACAGGTGGTTTTATAAATCATTGGAAATAAGCCAGGATTAATTTGACAGCTATTATAAGGTCATAGCTACAGGAATTACACAAAAACAGTGTTAAAGAAAGAAGGTGGGGAAGGAGGGATGAGGTAGAGTTTTTGCTGACTCAGTGCTGTGCAAAGGGACAGAAGTGTCTATAAAAACAGAAAAAGCATTCAAAAGCAAAGTAGTGTCTAAGCCCTTCAGATTATAGGGAGATATGCTTTTATTATCTAATCAGATGATAAAGTCACGATTTTGAATGTTTTATCGTATACACAGATACAGCCAAGGAAGCTCTAAGCAAAACAAAGGTTGCTGAACAGCTGGTGAAACAACTGAGAAGAGCAGAGAACCATGAGAGGTTAGAAATAGTCTTTGAGGTTCTGCAAGCACTTGCAGAAAATGGTAAGACTCCTTTCAGCTTGGGGAAATGAGGGGAGACAGGGTACTGGTACTTAGCATAAACTCTGGGTTCTGAGCTTGCCATGGGATCCTACTAATGGAACCAGCAATCCCTTCAGTGTTATTAAGCCACAAGAACATATGAAATCCTGGCCCAAGCAAGACTTTGAAGCTTAATAGGTGAGACAACAAAGAAAGGAGGTAGAGTGTTGCACTCCACTCTATTTCAGTGGATCCATAAGATATCAGATTCAAACTCATATTCTCCATGGCGTGTAACAGGAAAGCAAACTAGAATTTTTTTTTTTTTTAATAAACAAAGGACAACCAAACATCACCGATATCTACACTACACAGTGGTGTAACAAGCGTCAACAAGAATCCACTGAAAATACGTAGATACCCGATACATATTTTAAAGAAATGAAAACTCATGACTGGCCATACAAGATGTGTCATAGATCAATGCAGAAGCTTTGCTCATTCTGCCTTGGCATCATCCTAGCACCAGAATGTCTGTTACAAACAGAACCAAAACAGTGAATGCATGTGAAAAAAATGGCTAAAGTTCGAGGACTTAGCTTCCTAGTTTGAAACACTTCAACAAAGACCCAAGAAGCTTTTAGTGTGCTTTTACTGTGATCTCTACAGATGTCCTGAAAATGCAGTTGGTGGAGGCAGGCGTGCAAGAGGTGCTGTCTGAGATCTTGCTGAGGCTCCAGGGTAGTTCACAAGCTGAAGATACATGCATTGTGAAGGCTGCATCAGATCTCATTGTCTCTCTGCTTCTTGGAGGTAAAAAAAAGAAGAAATACTGACAGTCCAGATACATAAACAAACAACATCAAAAAGTACCCTTAAGCACAGGAGTTACCTGCTCTGTTGTTTTCGTTTCCTTAACAGGGACACATCTGCAACCTGTTTCATAAACCTTAGGGAAGTTCTTCCCAGACACCACACTTTTTCACTTTTTATAGGAGCCTAGCACTCACACTGACAGACTTTCCTTCAAGTATATACATATGTTGCCTCAAGTCATCTAATACCACTTGACTGCTCCTACACAGAACACAAACACAAGAACTTTAGACTATTATAGCTGTACCTGTGATTGTCATTTCACACCCTGCTTCCATAAGTTTACTTTCAAAACTGGCCTTATAGCCAGTTTTAAATCTAAAGGTAATAATCAGATTAAGTTCACATGGTATTGAACTACTCATGTTTCCTGCGCATCTATGTGCATACTTCAAACACTTGGATTAACAAATGAAATGTAAGAACTTCCTCATAATGTAAATTCTGTAGCTATCTATTAGGAAAAGACTACACACATTGCTAACCTAGATTTTTCACTAAATCTTTAAGCTGATTTCAAGAACAACACAAAAAGGCTGAAGACCCAACAGTAACTTAGTTTAGGTGGTCCTGTGATGATGTATTTCAGGAAACACAGATTAAAGAATAAAACATCAAGAAGTGGACACTTATACTGCATCCATCACCCCCAATCCCAAGACAATCAACACTAAGTCTTAAATTATTAACTATAACAACAATCTTTAAGTCATCATTTATTCGTATCTCCACAAAGACAGAACAATTCACTTTGGAGCTAATTATAAACAGTCATGAGATGGTCTCTGTTTCTCATGCCAAGTACATGCAGGACTTTTTTGCTAAGGGATGTGGTATCACCTCCCAGAGCATTGGTACTTGCATCACATCCAAACACATGCAGCTACAGAGACAGGAGCAACAGCTATTGCTACTTTTACAAAAAATGGTAAGGTTGGTTATTCTCTACCCTTCAAAGATGGAAAGCCACTGTTTGTGAGTGGAGAGAAAAGCAACACTAGATTTCATTGCTCTCTGGCTCTGAAATAGTAACATTTTTGCTTTTCTGCAGACTGGAGACTTGCGTACCTTTGAATTAGATGCTAATGATACTGAAGTAGCCTGAGGGACATAACTGTGAAAAATGGGGTGGTCAGGTATGCAAGTTCCACTCTTTTCTTTTTTTCCTAAATCACACATTAGAAGGGAGACTCTGAAAATGTTTCATAGCAAATACATTTGTTCAAAATACAAAAAAACTCCACACTTACTGATGTTGTAAGTTTTAAGTCACTTTTAGGAAGGAAGGGTTACTTAGACACCAGCAGGAAACACGAAAATCTCAAAATAAGCCATTTTTACCTTTTACACTTTTCTGTTATAGAAAGTAGTAAGCCTTAATATTATGCAGAAAGAAATAGAGAGAAATAGAGAGACTCTTATAAACAGACTCCTGGAAGGCATGCTGTGCTGAATCAGTCAGCAGAAGATACCCCACCATGTTTTCTGTTCTTTCTCACTGATAGCTACTGTACTGGGCCCAAAATCAATTAACAAAAAGGAGCTTTTTTTACATTGCTCAACTTTCTGCATTAATACATGTTTAATTACCATAAAAGATTCCCTCACATCTGTCTGAATGTTTAGTTTGTCAGTCTCATGTTTGTTTGGGTTTTTTTTAAAGCAAGCTAATCATATATACATCTCTCCATCTCCACCAAACTTCCTTTCTAGAGTCCTTTCTTTCCCGTCTTACACCTTGCTTCAAATCAGCCATTGGGCATCATGATTCTACAAATGCCATAGAAATGCCCTTGGTGTCTTTAAACTGGCTACCTTCAATTTATTCAGCTAAATGGCTTGCTTTGTCAGTCACTCTTCTCTCTCCCTCTTCCCCACAACCCATTAGAAGTTTCATGTGGAAAAAGTGAATAATCCCTCTCAGGCCCCAGTATGTGCCACTGATGTATGCACAGCCTTTAATCTAAGAGAAAAAAAAATCCTATGGAAATCTGATCTAAGCATCAAACTACTTCTGAGGCAGTGAAAAGATGACAGACAGCTTTTACAGCTATGAAAGTGGGTGTTCCTATCAGACTTTAACTATAAACCATTAAATTGAAGGTTCTGCTGCTATCCAAGCAAAACTCCATAGGAGAGAGAACCAGTTTGGAGCTCTGTGACAATCAAAGTAAGGCATCTGTTAATGGGTTCTGCCTAATTGCACTTTACTACAAGAGGAAAAAAATGCTCTGCTGTTCTTTGGTTTGAAAGGTGAGGGGAGGAGAGAAATTAAGTTCAATTAAGGTTAGTCAACATGAAGATCAAAGTATTTTGCCTGCAGAATTTTGTCAGACAAAAAGAGATGGTCTATTCCTAGAGAACCTGCTCCTAAAGAGGACTGGGCAATTTTTCTCATATACTCTGTTCTCCATAGATTAGGACTAGGCAAGAGAACATCTGAAGAATCACAAGCAAAGCCATCAGCTTTAGAGAATGTACGCATAAATTCATATCAAAAGATTTTTGCATGAGTAGAATTTGATTGATTTCACAGACTGACAGTTCTCATGAAAATATCCACTTACATTTTATAAACATTTGACAAATTCTTATTTAACATACGTAGTAATACAGGGGAAAAAAAATGCTACTAACTGAAGTGCTGAGATTAAAGGAATAGTAGGCATTAGTTCAAAAGACAACATGGAATTGTTTCTGCTACTTTGGGGAGAAAATAATATTCAAACCAGCAAAGGTGCTAAAATTACTAGAGCCATTCTTAAGTGGTATACACATAAAGATTAGAAGTCTGTACATCTTAGGCATTCAGTTAGTACCACGAGAAACACCTAAAGATACTTTTGGCCATATTCTGTATTTGCATGAATTCTGTACAGTTCCATGGATAACTGTTTACTCCAGGTGAAGATGTGGTATTCCTATATAGCATTTACACTTGTTTTGCCATGTTTGAGCAAACAGCATTCACATGGTAACAGCACAGCAGTAAGGAAATGTTGACCAGTGTCAGGAACGTGCTTGTCGTGAGGTATAATAAACTGCATAAAGTAAAATATAGAAAAATATTTGCCACGTGTTATCTTCAAAACACTTTCTTCAGGAAGGATGGAGACCATAATATGGAGGGTTTCCTTTTGCTCTTCAGGAGAGCTCACCTCCTATCAAGATGAACTATGTAGCTTCTGATGACGAAAGGGCTGTCACCTCGGTAGAGCAAGTTCTCAGAGGGAAACATGCTGACAAAATACTGCAGAGCATGCACTGGGAAAAATGGTAGTTCTTTCTAATGTACAAATCCGCTCTTTCACCCGTATTAAACAGATCAGAACTCTCTAGATCAACTCATCTTTTCCTAGGTTCATATGAGCGCAATACAATTAGACCTCATTTCAGAAAGTGAGTTTCTCAAAAGAGGTATGAAAAGGCTAGGCCTGACTATTTCGACAATTAGTTAATGACAAATTATTTGATTCAATACAAGAAGTAACATCAGTACAAACTTAGTAATGAGACTCACAGATTCACCATTGAGGGATAAGATCCCTGATCTCACAATAGTCTTGAGTAGTAGAATAGCAAAATAGAAGTATTAAAGCTATCTTGTGGAGAAACGAAACCAGTATTCCACCATATACAGAGAGGAAAATAAAGTAGCATTGAGGGAGCAATTCACCGGAGAATATATGCTTTTGAATATGACAATGGCTGTCCCTAGAAAGCTCTGTCAAGCTAAGCTTTACTTATGTCTAGAGGTGAAGGCTGTAAAAAGCAATGCAAAAGCTATAGTCTCAATCCTATCAAGACATGAAAACAGTCAAGTCAAAGACTCCCTGAATTCTCCATTTGCATGATTAATTTCAATCACTGCGTTTCTCTCTCACCTGCTTGGGTTTGCCTCTTTCTTCAGATGGCAACTGTGTACGAATGGTACAGCTGGGAGTCATACACCAGCTTCTGGATCTTTTGGAGAAACATGTAGAGAGTGGGGACATCTCTGTTCAACATGCTGCACTCAGTGCACTTCGAAACCTTGCTATACCAGGTACAGAGTTTGAAGACAACTTACTGTGACTGTCTGAAAAGATGGATCATTTAATGGAGATCTGTGCAGCTCTGTCCAAGACATCGAATCCAGTTCCTTGTATTATGAGGGGCAACTGAGCTTTTTTACCCCTGCAGAGACACATACGTTTGAATAATTTATCAGGACTTCTCATGTACATAAAGGGTCTAAATATAATGAAGTATGATGTCATTGCCAGCTACTGAAAGGGGTTTCATACTAACAGCATACAGCAGTTCAAGACAGAAATGCAGAACAGGGTTTATAGCTGTAATAATCTTATAGCCCATACTCTGTATTTAAAACTATCACACCACAGATGGTAGTAGGGATTTCATACATCTGCTCCTCTTTCTATAAAGCCAATATTTATTGCAAATTAAGCCTTTGTAACACACTTTGAAACTACAGTACTTAAAGGGGGCATATAAGAAATATGTGGACAGACATTTTGGTAGGGCCTGTTGCAACAGAACAAGGAGTAATGGTTTTAAACTAAAGAGAGAGTAGACTTAAATTAGATCTAAGGAAGAAGGTTTTTTTACAATGAGAGTGGTGAAACACTGGAACAGGCTGCCCAGAGAGGTGGTAGATGCCCCATCCTTGGAAATATTCGTGGTCAGGCTGGACAGAGCTCTGAGCAATCTGATCTAGGTATGTCCCTGCTCACTGAAGGGGAGTTGGACTAGACCTTTAAAGGTCCCTTCCAACCCCAACGGCTCTATGATTCTACTCTTGTGATGTTTTGCCAATACACATCAGAAAATTGTGCCGCTTCTCATCTCAAATTTACTGCTTCCATGTGAAAGTGCAAGTCAGGTCAAAAATGTTTTGCTAGAGACTTAACAGAACAGCACCCTGGAAAGCAGGCCTTACACTGCTATAGAGTACTCTAGAGAAGAGCATGACACCAGTGCTATTTTCTGAAAATAGAAGAACATTAAGTTGTCTGCCAATTTTATGTAAGCTAGACAGCGTGCTTGGTTTAACAGTTTTATATGTAGTCATTGCTCTGAACAAGTGAGAGTCCCAGAATATACCAGTTGCTACTTTTTGTCCACTTCCTTTTAAAGCCAGATGCACACTAATTTCTTCTTGCAGATAGGTCTCTTCAGAACTTCACCTATTTCTTTCAACTTATTTTTTATATGGTCTCAAATAATTTATTTAGTTTGTGTTATAGTATTACCACACTCTCTGAATCATAATAGCCAGCCATGTCTGTCTATTCAGTATTTTAATATACGTATTTCACACCATAAACCCCTCACTGCTTCTTGTGAAGAGATTTTCTATCACCATCCACATCAACAGATAAGAGGCCTGTGTATGTTGTTTCTAATGCTAACAGAGTATACAGTATTTCGACCATGCAAGCCAGCTAGCTTACATCAGTTACAACCTAACACAAAGCTATTAGAAGATAATCATAGAATCGTGAAAAATCAGAGAGCCATCGAGCTGAAATTAGGAGAGTAATTCAGCAATATAATCTGTTACTTGAGGGAAAAAGAAAAAAAAGACTGAGTGCAAATCCACATAAATCATAAAAATTAATTAAATATGGGCCAATACTTGCAAATTAGCAAATGAGAAGTCTTCAATTCTAACAGTGATCTTAAGAGAACAGGTACTTATAAAAAAAATTTTAAAAGTCATTATGCTCTCATGAATGGGGTCAGTCTGTGCCACTGAAAAACAAGGACAATTAAGAGCAAATTACTTAACAGTGTCTGCTTCTCAATTTTCCCAATAAAAGGAGAAAGGGATAGAACAATTATCTCCCTAATTTCACTCTCTTGTCATTACCCTCCCCTCAAAAAAAGGCTTGCAGAAGATGGGAAGAAAATTGCTTTGGAGGAAGAAGCTTTTGGTAACACAGTTAAGCAGTATTAGGACTCTTTCTAGACAAGCTTCTGATTATTGCTAAGGATTACTGCACTAAAAACTGGAGCAAAGACACACAAATTAGGAGAGGAAAGCAGCAAAGGCATGAACAACAGGGCATCAGTGATAATATAAAAATAGCTCCAATAGAAAATACGTTCTCAAGCAATATGGCTATGTAAACCACTTCTGCCACCCAGTTCAGTTAAGATAAGCAAGCATAGGTAAGGACTGCTCATGTGAGTGGGTGAGTGGATGGATAATCTCTTACAACTAGAAAAAGGAAGAGAAACAACAATCCTGCAATTATCCTCTTTTATGTACTTCATTCAAGGCAGGCCTACGTTCAAAAGTAATCAACATATCCTAAGAAGTAATTCCTAGGATTTTTTTAGATCAAAAGAGGAGACTAAACAGCCAGGTAGCCCTGACTTGATTCCTAAGCACTCTAACAAGTCAGACCTTTGCTAAGAGCATAAAATTCAGAACAGTTAATGTCGTATCTACATTTTCAGATGCTTGTGTGGTTACTGAGCTTCACATCAACATCTTTATCCCATTTTCTAGTTGTTAACAAGGTTCAAATGCTGGAGGAAGGTGTGGCAGAACGGATTCAAGCTCTTCTAAGGTCAGAGATGCCTCCTGTACAATTTAAACTTCTTGGAACACTACGGATGTTAGCAGATGGTCAAGGTAGGGAATTGCTAATGTTTACTTATGTCAACTATACACCCCCTCCTCCCCTGCAAGACAACAGATATTGAGAAAACCACAAAGCATCCTATTAACCTAATTGCACTCAATGTGGAGAGGTTCCAGATATGACTGCTGGAGGCAGCAGACCTTCCATAGTGACCCAGTCAGCCTCAGAGATAGATGAGAAACAAACCAAATGGAAAAATCTGCAATAGTCAGTAAGAAATGGCGAAGTCTTACAAGGAAGATGTTTTCCACCAGAGATATGCCAGCAAGGAATGAGTATGATGGAAAAAAAAAAAATCAAGATAAGGTTTTATCATCACAGGAAAGCAAATCAATAGAAGAACTGGAGACTATAAAAGATCAAGGGTAGTTGGGTGGAGAGAGGCAGAAGAAATTAGTTTCTACCTGTCACACAGGTTCTTTATACACATTGCCAGATTTATCTTGCTTGTGTGGCTCAAATGTTGAATTGACTTTGCATATCAAAATATGGGATTATCTACTTGTACTTCATTCAGTTTTACACAGAGGTGGGTACACAAAGGCAAAACACTCACTCTGTGCATATAGTTGCATTTTGATAAACATGCACAATGCCAGAATTATGCCAATTAACTACTACAATATCTTCATTTATTCTCAGACTTCTCTAGCTTCTTACCAGAGTAGAACACAAAAACAAGTGTTGTGGGGTTTGGTTTTTTTGGTTGTGTTCTACTTCTTTCATATCACCACAGCAGTTGTTCTAGAACACTAATCAATCAGTACAGACCACCCTGATGTGCAGGAATAACAATAGGTCAAAATCAGAAAAATTATTACTGTTTTACAATGGGAACTGACAGCTGATATGAAACAATTACAATCACAAATTCATTAGTTATAAGGAAGGGGAAAAAACCCACTCTCCTACATTCCATGCTGCACTCATTTACAGCACTTTGATATGACAGCTACTTGCACCCTTTTCAAATTAATACACATGATATAAAATTTAGGTCTAACACACAATTTGCATTAATTTCCACCCAGTAAAAAGCTGCTTTCACTTCTATTTCACCTAGTAGGAATCTATACATCTACTCATTCTATTAATCTGTTTCTATTTCACCACAGTAGGAAATGGACATTGCAAGACATACAGAAACTTAGTCTCTTCTTCTCAGGCTTTAAAGGAAGAAATCATTACAAGGTCATTTCTCTGAAGCTGTATCTCAATTGTGACAGGGGCGACCATTTAGCTTTTAAAATTGAGACATAATACCACAGATCTAAGTTATCATTTTTTTATTTTTTTTTTTTTTTTTTTACTGGATGCTATTTACCAAATGGTACAAAAAGTCAGAATTTTGCACAAAACGGTACAACTTCTGAATCTGTCGTCTATTCAGTGTTTACCCTTCCTGCCTATTAGCACACAATTCTCCCATCTTTAATTACTTTCTATTCTGTCTACGCATGAGCTAACATTGCCCTTAACTAACTCAGCCTGAAACCCTTAAAAATACACATCTACTAAGAAGTCCACATTAAATCAGTTTAATTGCATTATCTAGTATAAATCTGTTACTCTAGCAATCACTGGACATGCTGAGGCCTACAGACTAGAAGACATAGGTAGGTTTATTTTTAACTATAAAAAATTGCAGTCAGATCTGTCAGCTTCATTACACTAAAGAGATGTTAACATTAACTCCTGTTTTTTTCACTGTTTTGCTTCAGAGGAACAGAAGAATTTGCGCACTTCAACAGCTAGAGGACTTTTAGCTTAACTTAAAGTTCAATCATACACAAAATTAATTTAAATTCGGCATGTTAAAAGGTCCTCCTGTTCCTGTTAAAAATAATTAATTGGTTTTGTTTCAAAGAGCTCTATTGCTGGTAGACATCAGGAAATCCCTGTCAAACTGGGTCAAGACAGCTCTCCTTTGAACAAACCTCTTAGACTGGTTACATTCACCACCCTCTTACCTCTTTCAGCTTTCTATACTAAGATGGATTACCATGATCTCCTCAGACTAACATGTAACATCTGACCTAGAAAAAAAAAAAGGCTTTCTGCTACAGCAGGTAATATGCAGGTGGTTGTGCAACAAGAAGTAACTCTCATCTCAAAACAAACACGTTCAACTAGGCTAGAAACTCAAACATTCCTTGTGGGATTTTTACCTGTGGATTGTTCCTTAGTGTACTAGACAAAAAAAGGAAGCGTCCATCCTTCCTCATCTCCCTACTCAAAATAGCAAGAGTACAGGTTAACATACAGTTTCTGCAAAATGTCCGAAGTAATCATGGTTTATTGACACTGACTTTCTGGTGCACACTCTATTTGACCCTTTCCAGAGTATCTCAAAATAAATGCCACACACAGAGAAAGGGACAGGTAAACAAACAGAAACAGGGTGACACTCCTATCAGCCAAACCTATCCCTTCTGTTCTGGATGTTAATGTTGGTTCTTCCTCAAGTCTCTGCTTCAAGCAAAACTCCAAGAGAAAAACTTCACAGACTTCTAAAAACATGCAGACTTTTCCCTTTCTGAATTTGCTTCCAAAGGAGCAAGGATCTCCCTGGTTAACTTCTTTCAGGCCTAGAACTATTTTAAAAGATGGGTAAAGCAGAAAAAGATGGGAAAAAGCTCACAGACACTATACAGCCCTTCTTAGGGAATGTACCCTATATAGCCCTTCTTAGAGAATGTACACTTCTCCTATGAACACCTTCAGAACACACAACGCACATTTCATGCTCATCTGCTCTGGGAGGCTTTTTTTTCACGTCAGCCACACAGATTAATACTTCTAGCAAGTCTTGAGAGAGGGTTCCTGAAACACAGGGGAATGCAAATTAAAAGGCTCCTACAACCTCTGGGGTAAGTTCTGATGATACCAAATACACAGTTCAACACACATTCTTAAGACCTGAGACATGCAATTACAGACATGCTGCAATTCTGTACTGAGACTTGGCTTTCCATATGATACCAACAATAATTATCACCATTACTGAGAGCACAGAAACAGCAAGAACAGTCTCTTGAAGAGCCCATGATAACATTTCTGCACGGCTCAAAGAGCAAGGGCAAGAAACCAAACAGGAAAGAGACAGTCCTCGTGATTATTTCTGTATAGCAACAGAGTATTTGCTGTCAAAGATATGAAACTACTCATTTTAAGTCCTGCTTCAGTACCCTCTTAAAAATGCTAGGGCTATCAGAACAACTTTGTTCTTTACCTCCAAGAGCTGCCCTAACACAACTGGCATTCCTCAGATAAAGATTTCCAAGATCCCTTAAAAGCCCAATGCTTTAGTTACAGCTGTCAAAGGATACCAAGCTGAGGCCTGCAGTCCCGGCTACTTCTACATTCACATTTCTGTGACAGAAAGACTAAGAAGTCTGATTTTGAATGTCTCCTGATGATGCTTTTCTCTTCAGCTGATGCAGCTGAAATCTTGGGCCAAGACCCCATGCTGCTCAACAGACTTGTGCAGTGGTGCAATGCTAACGACCATGTCAGCGTTCGTGGAGAAGCAAACCGACTGCTAGCATCAATCTTGCGTCACAACAGATCCCAAGTACGAAAGCTGTTGGTCTAATATGTTTCTACTTTAACCTTGTCAAATATTTTTAAAAGCTTGTCAATATATCTAGGGGTTAAGCATTAAACAGCACATAAAACTTTATCATTAAAAACATGAAAGTTCACAGTAAAAACTCCTCTGGTCTGCCTCAGTACCAGTAAGGGGAAGGTAAGCAGAAAAGTAGTGCTATCCATAGCCACAGATACTGCACAGAAACAAGCAACATGGCTACTTACTGTCAATTCTTAACTTTTACCATGGCTTGAACACAGCTTGACAAATGGTAAGTAGGTAAAGATTTTTTTTTATTTCCATAAATATTAATTTCAAATTTCCAATTAAAATGGCAAATATAACCCAGATCTGTCCCGAATGTCAGTCCTCTCTAGGAGCTCCAAAGAGTCCACTGTCCATCTAGCGATGGATGAATCTGGTGTGATCTGTCTCTGCTGACATATTAGAACAGGCTTCTGTTTCTTGTAAATCATGCTATCATACACAGGCATCCCAACCATGCTTTACTTTGAGGCAATGATAAAAAAGTAGATACTATCTGCACAGGCTTCAGTAAAGTAAAACTAATCTTTGGTAGTCTGAAGTCTTGAAATGAAAAACTGGAATAAGATCAAACTAAAACTCTTAAGGCAAAACATACCTAATTTTATATTTCGGTATGCATATACGTGATTTCAAGTGTTGATATTTCAAGCAAATTAGACCAGCCCTAAACAGACACATATGATCAGTGTCAAAAGCAGTATTATCTCTAGTCTTCAAATACTAGTTTGCATTGCAGCAGGCAAAACATTTCCATCTACTCAGAAGCTGAAGAGCGCAATCTCATTTCTCTCTTCATTCTACTTTACTCATAAGCCAGATTTGCAACTGTGATATTTTACCTTTGCTTTACCAGGAAGTGGTCAAAGCCATCCAGGAGGCACAAGCAGTGAAGCACCTGGTTTCCATGACAACAAGCAAGCATGCTGCCTTGCAGAATGAGGCTCTGAATGCCTTGGCAATAGCATCTGCAATCGATTTAGGTATTTTTCTCCCTAAAGCATTTATCTGTACAAGATCCTCAATTATTAAAAACCACTGTCATTGTACATAACATGTAAAAAAAAAAAAAAGCATGTTTCTTGTCTAGATTCAGCTCTTCAGCATGAAGAGGTCAGCCATCCAGAAGATCACAAAGGCAACAGGCTTCAGGAACTGCCTGAAGGTTTTTTGTTTAGGGTAGTCAAGTGATCAGGTTGTGTGGACAGGCACAATCTGTTGAGTAGCATGCTAGAAAAAAAACGGAAGGAAAGTAAAAGTGATGAAGACTAGAGAAAAAGATGAGAAAGTCTAAATGAAGACAAAATTAAGGAAAAATTATGAACTTGAATGGTCAATGAAGACTATAAACAGAGGAAATAATCTTCAGAAGATAGACAACTTGAATACAGGAGAGAATAAAGCAGAAGCATAGACAAAAGGACCTTACAGAAGCCATAACTTAAACAATCAAGAAAACTGCAAAGGTTCTAACTACTTTTACTGAGCTAATTTTTCAGAGACACAGTATAATTTTTTTTTTTCAAATTTTTCCTGTATGACTGATGACATTTGAAAATGGGTCTCAATTTATTACAATAAAGAATCACCACAGAGATCTACCTACATCAGAAGATAAATTGAAGATAGATAGTTAACTTTAAATTTGGAATTTCCTACACCAACAAGCAAGACAGTAAAGAGCCCATTTTACTGCTTGGTCCACCATTAAGGCTCTCAAACTCAATTGGGAAACTAATGTGAGTTAATATTTCTAGCACTGATCATTGCATCTTTTAATCTAGTATAAGGTTATTTTATACAGTCTATACTATACAGGTTCTGTCTTCCAGCATGAGGCCACTGAAAGAAACACTGTACAGAAAATACAGAAATTCTACACTATAGAAAACAGATGCCCCAGATATCCCTGTATATCCAGTTTGAAATGAAGCCAGTCAGGAATGTTATTTTTTAAAAAGCAAGCATGCTCACTTTCTAGCTTCTTTTCAGGTAACAGTTCAGGTATTTGTTTACTTATTTTTCAGAAACCCTTGAAGAATCTTTTAAGGAATCACAGCTCGTCCAAAGCTTACACAAACTTCTACAAGATGATAATACAAGTCCTGAAGTAAAATGTAACTCAATGAGCCTTTTGTGCAGTCTTCTTAAATCAGGTAACTTCATTTTAAGTTGTTTGTGATGAAAGGATGGATATGTGATGAAAACACAAGTGTCTTCCATTACCAAAGTGTGCTGCCTGCTATGTTGCAGTCAGTGAGTACTGAAGGATATTAAAGAGGTTCATTCTTTATTGATCAACAAAAATACCACTAAAGTAGCTTCTTTATGAAAAGTTGATTAAACCATCAGTTGAATAAAAAAAGAAAGGCTTTATTCCAGTGAGTCAGTGTCATAATCAAGTGATGAAATAGCAAAATTAGAGCCTTGGAACAAAGGCATCTTTGTCCAAATTCACTATGCACAAATGTCTAGCAGGCCCAAGTCTGGTATGTACCACAGCATTTTTGTGTTCAAAGAAATAAAGTCTGTATCATCTTCCACAGGCAGGCATCCATTTGTTCTTCTGCCTATGCTGTAAGCCAACCAGAAGCTGAGATAATATAGCAATTTTAGAAATGCTGCCTTTACACAGCAACTTTTAGTAAAACATATGAAGGATACGACTTCAGCTTCTCTCATTCCATGGTTAAGGAAGACTTAAATGCTTTGAGCAAGATCAGACTCATTCTGGATGTGTGCCACTAACTGAAAACAACCACCACCTTGAAAACAGGAGTCCAAAGATCTCATGCTGGTTTCTCACATTTTTATATATAAATCATGTAAATTGAAAACAATGATTGTGCTCAGGCAAGAATCTGCCATAAGAACTGCCTTTCAAGTCCTGGAGCCATCCTACATTGGCAGACAAAATGGATTTTGCAGTATACTCTATTTTTAACCTGTAGCCACACAGATATTAGAACAGGAATATGCATTTGCATCCTTCAGTGCTACTACAAACTACTGACACAACAGATGTGATCTGTAAGACTTTTTCCCAGAGGTGTATACACTTAGCACTTTATAGACTAACTGTAACATTAAGAGTTGAGTCTTACTAATATCAAACAAAAAGCATACAGGCAAAAAAAAATATGAAATTTGTCCTGTATTATATTTTCAACAAAGTGCTTTCCTTCTGTTCAATCAGTTCTTAGAAGTCAAACTGGAGAAAAAAAAACCTTAAACTGCTCAATACTTTAAATGGCTGAAAAGTTATTGAGAGAAATTTATTTAATTTAAAACAGCTCATTTTAAACAGCTAGTACTCCAAACTTTGATCTTACAACAACCGTTGGAAGCCACTATGGCATGGCATGTCACTAAAAGCATTTCATCTCCCTTTCAGGTGATCTGAGACAAGAAATAGAAGCGGACAAGATTAAAGAAACCCTTGAACAACTCTGCAGTCACAACAATGCAAAAGTGGTCAAGGAAGCTGTCACAACATTACAGGTTTTGAGAGGAGAGAGACCCATTAGCCTCCCTTCTTCCCCATAGCAACCCTGCACTGCTGCTGAGGCAAATGCAATAAAAGGCCAGCTTTGCCAACCCTACCTTGCATTTGTCATGCTGCTGCATAACCAACACTACAAAAGCCCAGGTACAGCTTCTGCTTTTAAAGCTGTACATACAAATAAAATACTCATTTGCTCATCTATTTGATCTACAGATACCTGCATTACTGCTGCTTTTCACTGAGCTACCACCAAACAGCAGCAGAAATTAGAAGCATCAGGCAGTTGCCACTTCTGTAATACATTTTAAGCTGTTTAGTTTTGTCAAATCAGGATATCACTTGCAAATTTCTTGTATCAGTGGGACTTCAAAATCTTGACAAAAAAATCTCAAGCTTACTTCATGAAACCCAAAACAATGGGGTTTTAGATTTAGGTGAAAGCTGTAGCTTAAACAATACAAAGGGCTAACTGGCACCAAATCAAACTCTGCACATTGTGTATCAACCTGTGAGGCCAGCTGTTAACTGAACGAGTTAAAACCACCACAAAACTGTACCTTTAAACCAACATCCCCTTCAATTTCCAATTTTAAAGTTCATCTGAGTTTTTACCTGCTAGTGTCACAAGCTATATTCCTCAGTATCTGAAGTCATGGTCTTGTCCTAGTTTTAGAGTTGCAGCTATTATAACCTGGAATGAGACTCAATAGAAGCAAAGTTTACAAAAAACTGTAGTCAATGTCCATACAGTGCTTCGACAAGATACAAATCAAAGCTAGTCAGAAGTTACAAGTGGGCATGTGTGAAGATTTGGAGACAGATGGCATTTCATTAAGTTATCTCCAGTAAGAGAACCTGGCTTTAACTTTAGATAATAGAAAATTCTACCAAAACAAATGTCTCTGAATATTTCTACAGAAACCTTTTGTATTTAAAAACGGTCACTTGATAAAAAAGCTAACAAGATCTAAAGCACAGCTTGTTCTTCTGGGAATGTTTTGAAGCTGTTGAAAGTTATGTTGCAGAGTTGCATTGCCAAGGCCCAACAAATCAAATTCAAACCCCTGTAGCAGGAGATACTGAATAGTTAGGGACTTCTTTTAGCCATCAGTAAAAGCTATTGAGAAAAAGAAATAGAAAAGTACTGATCTTTGAAAAAATTGTTATAAAGCAGGGAATATTCCAAAGTACACAAAGCCTCCTGTTCTCAAACAATTTGAGTATAACTGGCTTATGTCTGTGAAAAAACATTACAATTTCGTTCCTTCAATAGCTTTCCCATTTGCAAAACTATTTAGTTGCCTACCTTCGCCACCAAGTAGCACTTTCAGAAGTACTCTTGAGAAAGGGAATTTCATAAAACCACCCTAAGCAAGTCACTTGGTGAGTAACATGCAAGCAGGTTTTGACAACATAATAAGAGAAAGATATGTATATATATTTATATACACACACATACCCCCCCAAATAGTCCCAATTCAAGTTAAGTCATTCTTATCAGAAGTAATCCAGTCTTAACATTCTAGAGTGTCTAACTGCAAATACTGCATTCTAATATAGCCTTTCTCTATTGATTAAATGTTCCTCTGACCTTATTAAAACTAGAATCAGGTTTTAATGCATTAAAGAAACACTAAAATGGTCAAAGCAGCAGACAAACTTATTTCTGCAAGCCTCATCTTCAAACCTGGAAGTTACTTCCCTTCTGAACTCTTAAGAATAGTTTCAGGAACACTGCTCAGACATGACAAACCACAGACTGTTCAAATCATAAAAGCAGTAACTGTGGATAATGGCAGTCAAAGTGCAAACAGCAGTTTTAACTTTTTTTGGTGTCTACAGATTTAATAATTTCTCTACACCATTCAGCACCTCTTCACTTGTTTATGGCTTTCTATTAACAAGAAAAAAGCATCAGTGTTATCTATTATTCAGCAGCCCAGACTGAAAAAAAATCAAGGATTAGTTTCAGCAAAATATACACATAAACACTGAGAGACCTTTACCATTTTTGTAGTTAATCAACAAATTGCAGTCTCAGTAGCCAGTCTAAACCTTGGAGAGGGAAATACAAGTGACTGGAAGCAACAAACCTTAGAAACCAAACTCCAGGAGTACAAAACATTACATTTTATTTAATCAAATTTAAGGCTTGAGGAAAAAATATATTGAAAGTCACTCAGAAAAGCCATCTCAGAAGGAAAGACAGAACCTCCCCTTCCACTGGCTAAACAACATTCAAGCTGCATGATAAGCCATAGGTGGTAGGGGGAAGGAAGAGGAAAGTATGAAACGGGGAGACAAAAAACCAAAGCAATTTACATATAAGCCAATTGTCACATCAGCCTCAACAGACTAGAGGTCCAAGTCTATCCACATGGCACTGTATGAAGGTCACCAAAACTAAAGACCCCTTGAGAAGAAAGGTTTTACGGAGGAAATTGAAGCTCCTTTGGTCACTGTACTTCTTTCAGCGCTTATATTAATCCTCCTCTTCACATAGAGGGAAACTGTGTCCAAACATATGTATATTAATATAAATAAAAGGGCAGTCACACTGTCAAACATACTGACAAATAAATACATTGCTTCACAGAAATAAATTGTGCTTATTTCCAAGAAATAAAAGTGATCACACTGAAAAGTTTCCTTCTCTCAGTCTAGTTATTCAAGTCTGATCTCATATTTGTCATCTTCATTTCCATTGTAGTGTTTGTGGAGTTGTTCCAAATGCAACCACTGAAATCTCAACATCAACAATTTACCAAACCTCTCTTTGTGAGATCATTGAATTGCTCCTCCTTCAAGACTTCAGAGGCAAACTGCTTTTTCTGACAAGACTTTTTAAAACCATAATCTAAACCTTTAGCCATGAAGTCACTGCACGTCCACAGAGAAGGTGCTAAATATAACTAAGTAGAAAGTGGGAAGAAAGTATTCCCAAGTCTTGGGGTAAACCAGCCAAGAGCCCCAGGGTTTTAAAAGTGATAATGAATAAGCACAGAGAAGTTTATCCACAGTGAAAACAAATCACTCCATGAATTTAAAGATCCTCAAATAGGTTGGTTGAACTTGCTCTCGAGTTCAGTTCCAAATAACTGAAGCATTGATACAAAGCTGGTGTTAATATGGCCAAAGCCAGTAAGAACAAACTGTGGAAAGAAAACACTTCAATTAAATCCTGTTTTACATACAAACAGTACTTCAAAAAGAAACCAAGTACTCATTTGTCTTCAGGCCACTGGACAAGATCTGCAGACATCGGAATCCTGAACTGTGATACTGGCTCCCTGGCTCTTGTCAGCAGCTAATTTGATCAGCATGAACTCCACAGATATCTTTGGCACCATGATGATTTTCAACAATTGCTGAAATTACTTCCCAGCATTAGGATCATTCTGTGGCAAAGGGAAACATAATCCCTAGATGCAATTTTCAATGCAATGTTAATGTTTTACAAATAAGAAATTACAAATGGAAAGCATCCTTCTCCAATTTTACATACATCAGATTATTACACATAACCTTAACAGAGTAAGTCAGTTCATGAGGTGGTGTAAAGTTTCTAGCACCAGAGTTTGTAACAAAGGTTGCTGAACACTGCTTTACTGCTTGCAAAGTAGCAACAGCAGCAAACTTCTGGCTGCTTCTAATGAACTAGATTCAGCAAGTAATACAGACCTCAGATTCAAGACTCTACAGAAGAAATGCCTCTTCTCTCCCCTCAGTGACCTACTGCTGTTGTTTCCTTGTTGTATATCAAAGCTAAAAAAAAAAAAAATACACAGTGCACTTCTAAAAAAATTTACTTTTAGGTTTTCAGATGAGTAATAGCACACTGTTCTCTGCTACTGTAAGGAAATCAGCTGTCCTTATGACAAGCTTCCTCTTCCTGTTGTCTCAATCACTGGCCAAAAAAAAAACCCAACCAACTATGAAAACTGAACTGAAGTACACACAAGAAGTACAACACTGTCTATGAAGTGCTTCACAGATTAAAAGCTAGAAGGATATCTTAACAATCAATACAAAGATTCTTACTGTTGATCAGCTTTTGCCAATGAAATATTCATTAATAAACACAGAATAGAAAAGAGATATTAGAGAGATATTTAAAAGTCTGGCATCCTAAGAAAGCCATATATTTTGGAAACACAAGTATTAAATCCTCCAGGCAGGCTACATGTAGTAAAATATCATTATAAAAATATATACTTTACTAAAATTTACACTAAGTTAGGCACTGTAAATAAACGTGCTCTCCCTGCAAAAAAAAATGATGTCACTGGAAGCAGTAAACAGTGTTAGTTATGTGGCACCAAACTGACAGCTAAAGCTACCTCCAAGAACTTTTCAGCCACATACTTCTATCCTAAAGCTAAAAATACTATGCCAAAGTCTTTTAGAGAAGACTGGAACTCTTACTGAACTACAGATCCATCTATTGAATGCCCAAGAAGGGAGAACAGAAAGAAGGGAGTTTACTTTTCTGATAAAAATAATTTTTAAAAATGCCTTCAGCAAGAATAGTTCAGTTTAATGTAGAAAATTACTGTGAAGAAATTCTAGTTCACGATATTGTGACTGGCATTTGAACCACATATCAGAATACAAGCAGAACTCAGAAGTGAATAGCTTTACAGAAGATTTAAAAATTCAGCAACTCCAATCTTTCACTAAATGAATATTTCCTCATCAAAAACAGATTTCAGTAGGGATCAATGTTGAATTTAAATGGTTTTGGTCAGTCTTGATATTAGCAGTTAGGACATGTGAAGATCAATATAGCAGTTGTGAGAGAAACTAGAAGAAAGGCAAACACCACCAACAGCTAGCATAGCATGCTTGCTACCTAGTGAAACAAGCTGCACTTTGAAATTTCTGCAGACAGCACTTTTTAAAGACATTACTGATTAATAAAAGGCTAAGCATTTTAAAGAGTTTTTCCTTATATAAATAAAGCTTATTTAATTTTTTTTCAGATAGGAAACAGCATCAGGGTTCATACCCCCTTGCCTGAAGTGGAGATTTCTAAATATATAATGCTACAGATAGTCAGGATTTTTCTCCCGAGAAAAGGTTTGCATTTTCAAAACAGCATGTGTTACACAAGCTCTGATGCCGAGCAGATTCCTGCTCCTGAGACATCTATGTTACTCCCAGTCATACAGAAATATCCCTACTTCTGTACAACTGAAAGTCAATTAAAGAACTAAATAGTTTGTGACTTTTTTATCCAATTTCCAATACCATGATGATTAAGGTTGCAAGGTATCTTGCCAAAAAAATGATTGCATGAGTTTACTGTAGCAATTAAACAATTTCAAGATTCTGAAGAAATCAGCACACCTTCTAGAAAGATTACACTGAGACTGATGACAGATGGGAATGAAAACAGAACAATCTTCATGGTAAGCCTTCAAGGAAAAAGTTTACAGCAGTTTCATGTCTCCTTGCTAGAATCTTCAAAATCTGTTCCGCCATGTCTTGTGAAATTTCATTTCTTCAGAGATCAGTGCTGGTGCACTGAGTTGTCTCATTAGAAAAAAGGTAGAAAGGTGTTAAGAGATTTTTGTACCAGCTTCTAACAAAAAGTATGAGCAGGGTAAAATCCATATAAGATTTTTAATAACAGTATTTCACTGTCTGTGCATTTCTTCCACCTTGGTGTCCAACCAATAACCATAAAATGTAGTTTTCTGCAAAACATGTCTGCTTTTATATTCAGAAGGCATTACCTGCCTTTACAGCTTCAATATCAGAAATCAATGTCCTGGCTAGGAAAATCCCAAAAATCTAAAAAGACAAAAGACAAATCATTTGTGAGATGAAACACTTGTAATGTACCACTCTGCAAGATGTTTCTAAAAATTAGAACCTAATACCATTAGTCATTATTGCAGAATGGGAACCCACTTCTTATGTGTTCCTATTACACTCTACTGATACCAGTGCAGCTACTCTGGTGAATAAAGATATGCATTCGAAGTGTTTGCAGGTTCAGATACTTCATAGACAGGATCATCTGTCAAAGTATGGCTATTACTAAAAAGTAATAAAGGCAGCAGAATCTTGCAGGAAATAAAACTCATGAGGAAAATATTCTTTTGTGTAACACTTCAGGAGAATTCAAAATAATAAGCTTCTAGATGCCTTAGAGCTGGAAGAGATCCACTTCGCCAAGTTTTAGTCTTATAACACTCACACTTACCTATGGCTAAAGTTACAAATCAGGCATTTTAATTAATTCCACAATTTTGGATAATCCAGTCAATTTTCTGATAATTTTTTAAAAATACATACAGAATGTACAATTACCCATATTAAAATGAAATTCTTGCCACAAGCAGTAGTGAGAAAAGTCCCAGATTACTCCAATTACATTTAAATTTGGAATTTTAACATTTACTCAAGCTCTTGGGGAAATCTTCCTTGACAAATTAAAGATAAATTCGTAACTCAGCATATTTCAAAAAACATTCTTAGAAAAATAACAGAGATTTAGAAAAAACAAAAGATTTGTTTTAGAAGTAGTCAGGTTATGTCTAACTCTCAGTCCCAACGTGGAATAGTTCAATGCACGAGAAAGACCCAGTTGGAAAATACAAGTGACTGAAAGTGGTTTCACAGAGACTCAGGACATGAGTAAGAATAACAACATCAAGTTATTGCCAGTCACGCTGGCAAAATATTAAACTTCGTATCTTGAACATCTTCCTAACGGAAGGTGTTCTCAGGACAGCACCTCAGGGCCATGGAAGCACTATCATTGGATGGTGAGAACATGTCAAACGCCAGGCACCAGGGGGCAGGATCGCCATGGCTGGGGACTTTGCAGCACGCTAGGTTCAGCTGTCCTCAGTTAAATGGAAAATACATCTGTAGTAGAGTTACAAGTTTGTTATTTCCCACTGAAATGAAGCAGTACCATAGTAAAGAAATTTAGGTAAGTGTAAACAACTGCCACAATGAAAGGAGAATCCACCTTGAAAGAAGTAATTTAATACACTGTATTGAAAATTTTGGTTCTTTTTCTTTGATGTACCAAGCACCGATAAGGTAATGAAGAAAGTCACTGCAACTCCTTCATCCGTTTCTGCTAATATCACTTTTGCAACCTGTTCACTAATCGCCCTCTCTTCCATTCTCAGCTTTTTTTGAGCAGTATGCTACACATCACTTACAAACAGCTGAGTGGTAATCTTCACATGAAGGACAGAGCTCTATTTTAGTCATTTCACATTTGTGATAGAAAGCTGTAGTTCAGATCTGCTGAAGTAGATGATCAGAAGATCTCCCCTCCCTCACAGAATATTGAAAATTAAGAAATAGTATTGTACCACATTGTTTTCTATAATAATCGTATATCAGCATATCGCTATAGTAATGTGTAACAACATACATCACAATCATCACATACTGTGTTATAATTGTCTTTTTATGACAACTTTAATTTGCTTTGAGCAACATAATTTCAACAGAATTAAGAGTGAAAATATCTGCTATCAACTAGGTCCCCATCCCTATTTTTTTTTTTTGCCTTATTATTCTCACACCTAAAAAACTCAGTGTCAAAATACTTACTCTACCTCTCTCCATAACTACTTCACCTTCAGCAGGTCTCTATCTGCAAACTCGAAACTGTTTTCAAAGTAGCATAACAAGAACAACTAACCTGGAGCAGTGAGATAGCTATGAAGACACCTGCAACAATGTAGACATTTCGAGGTAACCAAGCTTCAAGAGCAAGAATACATCCTTTGACAAAAATCTGATCATCCCATTCATTCTTGCTCTGAATGTGGGAAGGAGAAATAAGAATATTACTTTTCTGCTCAAGTTCATTATAAGATCAGTCAAGTACATAATATAGCTAAACTAATGATTTGTCAGTTATGCAGTAACACTTTTACCCAGATTCCAGAAATAAATATATACCCAGATTAAATCAGGGAATGTCAGACACTGATGTTAATATCTTCCTGCAAATCCTGTTATTAGAATACTTTAGAATTATCAGATAATAGAATTCAGAGTTAGACTATTACAATAATTAAAATGCACATTTGAAATGCAAGTCCTACCTCTTTTTGAAATACATCCTTCCCTTTGTTCCATCACTTGTTTTCTTCACTCTCCCACAGTACAAGTTTATTTTAAATAAAGAAAAAATATCTATCATTATCTACTTATAGTATGATGTAGTTGATTAGTTCCCAGAATTTTAAGCTGACATATCAGCCATTCCACCGTTTTTAATTTTGTCTATACAAGCACACAACATGACAGAGAGCAAGATCCTGGAATCTTACCTTCTTTCTGACATCATAGCCACACTGGGTATTCACAACTTTTTGCTGCAAAGCAAAAAAGATGTAAAGTAGGTCAACTGAGTTCTTCTCACTTCTGTTCACATAAGTTTTTCTGTCTTTTAGATTCACAGACAAATCAGGACTGCTAGAATCAACCATTTTAAGTAGCATTTTTAGTAAAATTGAGCAAAACACTGTCATTACTTCCTTATATTATGCTAAAGCAGAGGTGTATATTAGCAGGAAAACATCCTCCACCAGAAATCCCAGCTTCTTCTATCACCTGGCTTTCAACTAACAAGGACTTTTTAACATGAAGTGTAGCAACTGTACTGCCAGCATATAGATAAGACATCTGCATTTCCAAGAGCAGTGTCATGTTGGCTACTCCAAGTAACACCTAAACACTAAGGTAACAGTAAAGGTACCAGGCCTATTTATTTACACTTGAGTGGAGAAATATGCCTTACAATTCCATCATTTCAGTTAAAACAAGTAATAGCTACAAGCTACTTCAGCCCTGCAGTTGACAGTTCAAAGTCTCACATATAACCCAGATTCAAGATACAACTAGTCTTGAAGACTAAACACTCCAGTTGCAGATCCCAAGTAGGAAGACCATAAACACCTTCCAGATTAAAACCTCACATAACCCAGTGACAGTATTTATCTCCAAAGATGCAAAGACATTCCTCTTAAGACTTTTTCTCTGTATGAGACTTACGAAAACATACATATTACACAATCGTAACATCATTTACACAATGCATGAGTTATATTGAAATACTAATCTCATATTAATTGAAGTCTCATATTAAAAACATTTAAACATACCTATGCCTCCTTAGATACAACACCAGCAACAGAAAAAGTTGCAGTGGAATAGTAATGCTCCAAATTAAAATAGAAAATAATTACTGGGTAATCTGAACATGGAATATTACCCTGACAAAGTCCTCCTTTGGCTGATTTCCAAGATAATTAAAAGCATTAGTATAACCTATCAAAGGCTACCTTTTCCACACAAGGATTGCTGGACTGACTGTGAGCTGCACCTACTCTGACTAATACTGTAAAGCATTATATGTTACTTCCTACCTCTACATTTTAGCTTCTACTGAATGAAGTGGAAGTCCACTGCATGTAGTCAGATTCCTAAAGTTTAGTAAACAGATCTAATCAATAAGCACCTAAATCTTGCCAAATACAGAGAATTGACTCAAATGATTTAAACGGAGTTTGTGCACATGCACTTTACTAGTTGCTGATAAACAAGCAGCAAATGGAGTTAGCTCCTACTTGTGTGGCAGAGGGGTGGTAACATTAACTGGGGCGAAGACACTGCCTAAGGAGTGTCTAAACAGTGCTCTCAGATCCTTACAAGCTAGGCAACAGACAAGGAATTAAAGGAAACAACATATTGAGAATTAAAAAAAAAAAAATCAGCCACCAGTACTTGCAGACTCAAGACATACAAAAATAGCTTGAATTCCCGATGACAATACATTTTCAGCTGTATAACAGTTATTGTCACACTTGGACTCTAAAAAGGATGGAACAGAAACATGAAGAGTTTATCTGTGCAGGAGCAATTTTTGATCATTTTGAAGACATTTTAAGCCCTAGTTATCACACCTTATTCAGGAAGTGCTTCCTCTTATAACTCTCCAACAACATCGGAGCAATAAAAAGCCAGGAAACAACTTACAGCAGGATCAGGTATACAACAGGAAAAGGGAACACCACACTTCTCACGACTTTTGCTTTCACTGCTGCAGTTAAAGTATATGTTAAAGTCCCAGTCATCTGGACCTTGGGCACCACAGCAATGGTTCTGAAACAGATAAACAACCCTTTAGCATTTGGGGGCATTTCAGAGACAATTTATCCACTGAATGAACTCTCTGAAATGATATTTGCTCATCATCTTCACTTTCTCTAAGGTTGTACAGTATCAGTGGCAACTTCAGAGTAAAAAATGAGTAATCAATGCTGTGGCTCTATGAAATGAAAGCAATACATTTTGCATACTGCTCCTGGAAACACGTGTCAGCATGACAAGCAGAATCATAAAAATTATCACTTTAGATGTAATTTCTAGGTGCAATCCGCATACATCCATAAGTGGCACAATAAAACAGTTTATAAAATTGCTTTGTACCCCATTACTTCCAAGTCAGCCAAAACCAGAAAAACTATGAAAAATGTTTCTTTACACTTCTAACTCCATCCTTAAATCTTCATGAACCAAAAAGTTTTCTTCTCCTTGTTTACTTTGAAAAGTGGATCCAAATATTTGTGAGTATACTTCCTTTCTTTTAAATGAGAAGTTTTTTATATCCAAATGAATTAACCGGTAAAGTCTCACTAGCTCAAAGGTCATTCAACCCTAGAAGTATTTCACATAAGTTTCCTGACCTAAACAGTGTAATGCAATTACCAGAATTGCAGGTTGGGGAAATCCAAACATTTCAAGGAATGTTCATTTCCTGGAACTAATGAAAGCTAGTTTATTTTTAAGTTATGTTTTGCTGTTAACTGGCCTTGATTTAAATGGTGCAAATCTTCTCTATAATTTGAGTACTTGAAATGTTACACCACCACACAATTTTTCCTGGTACCTCATGAAGTTCTGCCCTCCTGGGATTAACTCTAGGATGTCTCCTCTGCCCACTGCCTGTGTTCATAAAACTTGTATTAACCATCTGCAAGACCTTCAAAACTTGTGTGTTGGTTTAAGCCCTGCCGGGACCAGAGACCACATTGCCATTGCCTCTCTCACACCCTCAGCCGGTCAGGCTGGAAGTGAGGCACAAACCCAAAGTTAAAATAAGAAGAAATTAATATAATGGGGTGATAAATAACAATCTGAACAACAACAGTAGCAATGATAACAACATCAAAACAGCAATAACAGTAAACAAGACAAAAGCTATACAGAGAAATACCGCAATGGTTACAGACTGCCCCAAGCTCCCCGCGACCAAAGCCACAGAGGAAAAATTTCCCGTGCTCCCACCCCCGGACCTGATGTCAGCACAGGATGAATAACCTGGCTGGAGATCCCTTCCCCCTCTCTGCTGGGGAAAACTTAACCCTATCCTAGCTGAACCAGGACAACTTGGAAGTCAGCAAATGGATTCAGAAGTTACAATTTGTGACAGACACGGATGGGAACAGAGAGCAGAATTGTTTCCATAGTTTCACAGGAAATATAACTAGAACTGAACAGACTGGTCAGAACAGACCAACTGTTAACTCACTAGCACATTTACTGTGAAGAAAGCAAAAGGAGTTCATTTTTGTCTTTTTAATTCCACCTCACTCACACATCTATGCCTTTCTAAGAAGCCATACAAACACTTTAGCAAGGTACAGACTACAAGAGGTCACTCATCAGCTTGGAAGTAGTATAATTAGCCAGAGTAAGCAGCTGCCTACAAAAAACTCTCTGGGTCCCAAGGCACAACACTGAGAACAGAGCAAGTCAGCCTAAGGAACACGGCTCCTCAGAAGATGGGCTTCAGTGTGGCATTTGAAAACATTGCTGCATCTTGTTCAACCCTTGAAGCACTACACATGCTAATCTGCACTACATACTTCCCCTCCTTCCTTAGTAAGTTCAGGTATGGATCAACAACAGGCCAACTAAGAGATTTTTTGTTTTTCCTTTTTCAGGTTTATGAGCTTGTTAATCTGGGTACTGAACTCCTTTTAGGAAGCTCAGCCTTTTACTTTCATTTAAAAGTATTTCACTGGAGTTCAACTGTAAATCAGCTTAGCATATCAGCCTGGATGACTGCACTGAAACTAGGTGAACAGAAAGAGCAACAACACTGGACAACACTGAGACAGTTACAGGTGTTGGTCATGGCCAGGAAGAGTCCTACCTTATAAATAGGCACCCTTACCACCAAAAACCAAAGCAAAACAGCATGAAATCCATCGAGGCAGTTTAGTAGGAGGATGCTTCCATATCAATGCACACAGTAATGAATGAACAGGACAGGTAAGCTACTAGTAACATACAGATCACCAAACTAGCATCCCCTCTAAAACATACTTTGCTATCAAACCGATCTGTGAGTACAGATATCCAAAACATCATCTTCTAGAAGATGGAAGGAAGACAAAACCAATCTTCTTTCATAAGGGGAAAAAAAATATATATATAAAGGAGACAACCATTTTACCTCTTTGTTAAGTACTCACATACATACTCTGTTTCTCTCCATATTTTTTTAACCACTGAGTTGGTTTAAGCCCTGCCGGGACCGGAGACCACGTTGCCGTTGTCCCTCCCCCACCTTCAGCCCGTCAGGCTGGAAGTGAGGCACAAACCCAAAGTTAAAATAAGAAGAAATTTAATACAATAGGGTGATAAATAACAATCTGAACAACAACAGTAGCAATGATAACAACAAAAAAACAATAACAGTAAACAAGACAAAAGCTATACAGGGAAATACCGCAATGGTTACAGACAGCCCCAAGCTCCCCGCGACCAAAGCCACAGAAGAAAAATTTCCCGTGCTCCCATACCTGGACCTGACGTCAGCATAGGAGGAATAAACGGCCTGGAGATCCCTTCCCCCTCTCTGCTGGGGAAAAATTAACCCTATCCTAGCTGAATCAGGACATAATCCACACCTTTGTTCTATACCATCTGCATCATGTCCAGATGCCATTTAGCAGTTAACAATAACAAAATAATTCACGGCATGTTCTCACCCAGAATCAAGTCCCCTGTGATACGCATCAGACCTCTCCATTGTACTGCATCACCTACCAGGTACGCTCAGGTCCTTCAGCAAAAGCAATCCCGTGGATGGGTTTGCCTTGACCTTTTCCTGACGCAGGACTAAACCAGACCATTTTTCCCAAGATATTCCTCATGCGCACCACAGGGACTTTATCCCCATCTACAGCACGTGGAGGTTTTGACTGAGCCGGGCCAGCTCGACTGGCAGATCCTCTTGTGTTGACTAGCCAGGTGGCCTTTGCTAGATGCATGTCCCAGTCTTTGAAGGTCCCACCTCCCAGTGCTTTCAATGTGGTTTTAACAGTCCATTGTAGTGCTCGATCTTCCCAGAGGCTGGTGCGTGGTAGGGGATATGGTAGACCCACTCGATGCCGTGTTCTCCTGCCCAGGCATTTAGGAGGTTGTTGCGGAAGTGGGTCCCGCTGTCTGACTCAATTCTCTCCGGGGTGCCGTGTCGCCACAGGACTTGGGTTTCAAGGCCCAGGATGGTGTTCCGGGCAGTGGCGTGGAGCACTGGGTGAGTTTCCAGCCATCCAGTGGTTACTTGCACCATTGTGAGCACGTGGCGCTTCCTGTGAAAGGTCTGTGGCAGTGTGATGTAGTGGATCTGCAAGGCCTCTCCATATCTGTATTTCAGCCATCACTCTCCACTTCGCTGCGGCTTCACTCGCTTGGCATGTTTGATTGCAGCACACGTCTCACATCCGTGGATGATCTCTGCAATGGTGTCAATTGTGAAGTCCACCCCTCGATCTCGAGCCCACCTGTACGTTGCATCTCTACCTTGGTGGCCCGAGGTCTCATGGGCCCACCGGGCTATGAACAGTTCACCTTTGCGCTGCCAGTCCAGGTCCACCTGAACCACTCTAATCTTAGCAGCTTGGTCTGCCTGCTGGTTGTGTCGATATTCATCAGTGGCCCGACCCTTGGGTACATGGGCATCCACATGGAGCACCTTCACAACACGGTTTTCCACATGGGCTGCATGTCCTGCCATACTTCAGCAGCCGAGACCGTTTTACCCTTACGTTGCCAGTTGCTTTGCTTCCATTGCTGCAACCATTTCCACAGGGTATTTGCCACTGCCCACAAGTCAGTGTAGAGGAAGAGCCTCAGCCACTTTTCCCGCTCAGCAATATCCAAAGCAAGCTGGATGGCTTTCACCTCTGCAAACTGACTCGATTCACCCTGTCCCTTAGCAGCTTCAGCGACCCGACGTGTGGGACTCCATACAGCAGACTTCCATCGTTGATATTTTCCCACAATGCGACAAGACTCATCAGTGAACAGGGCATATCGCTTCTCCTCATCCGGCAGCTCGTTATATGGTGGGGCCTCCTTAGCACGTGTCACCTCCTGTTCTGGTGACATCCCGGAATCTTTGCTCTCTGGCCAGTTCGTAATCACCTCTAGTATCCCTGGGGTTCCCTATTCGAGCCCGTTGTGTTATCAACGCAGCCCATTTACTCCACGTGGCATCTGTTGCACGCTGTGCGAAGGAAGCCTTTCCTTTGAACATCCACCCCAGCACCAGCAGTCAGGGTGCCAGGAGGAGCTGTATTTCAGTGCTGACCACTTCTGAGGCAGCCCGAAATCCTTCATACGCTGCCAGTATCTCCTTCTCAGTTAGTGTATAATTAGATTCAGAACCTTTGTATCCCCAGCTCCAAAAGCCTAAAGTTCGGCCTCGGGCTTCCCCAGGTGCTCTCTGCCAGAGGCTCCAGGTAGGGCCATTCTCCCCGACTGCAGTGTAGAGCATGTTCTTAACCTCCTGCCCTTCCCAGACTGGCCCGAGGGCTACTGCTTGGGCAATCTCCCACTTAATTTGTTCAAAGGATTGTTGTTGCTCAGGGCCCCATTCAAAATCGTTCTTCTTACAGGTTACTTGGTAGAGAGGGCCCACAATCAGGCTGTAGTTCAGGATGTGCATCCTCCAGAACCCCACAGTGCCCAGGAAAGACTGAGTCTCCTTTTTAGAGGTTGTTGGGGCCATGGCTGTTATCTTGTTTATCACCTCCATTGGGATGTGGCGATGCCCATCTTGCCATTTTATTCCTAGGAATTGAATTTCCCTTGCAGGCCCCTTAACTTTCTTTTGCTTAATGGCAAAGCCGGCCTTCAGGAGGATTTCAATTATCTTCTTTCCTTTCTCAAAGACTTCCTCGGCTGTGTCTCCCCATACAATGATGTCATCGATATACTGCAGGTGTTCTGGAGCCCCACCTTTCTCCAGTGCAGTATGGACCAGTCCATGGCAAATGGTGGAGCTGTGGTTCCACCCCTGAGGCAACCGATTCCAGGGGTACTGGATGCCTCTCCAAGTGAACGCAAACTGTGGCCTGCACTCTGGTGCTATCAGAATGGAGAAGAACGCGTTAGCAATGTCAGTCGTGGCGTACCACTTGGCTGCCTTCGACTCCAGTTCATACTGGAGCTCTAGCATGTCCGGCACTGCAGCACTCATTGCTGGCGTAACTTCATTCAGGCCACGGTAGTCCACAGTTAGCCTCCATTCGCCATTAGGCTTTCTCACTGGCCATATAGGGCTGTTGAAGGGTGAGTGAGTTTTGCTGATCACCTTCTGGCTTTCTAGTTGACGGAGCAGCTGATGGATGGGGACCAGGGAATCTCGGTTGGTGCAGTACTGCCGCCGGTGCACCATTTTGGTAGCAATCAGCACTTGCTGCTCCTCAACCTTAAGCCGACCCACCACTGAGGGATCCTCTGAGCGGACGGGTAAGGTGGACAGCTGTTCAACCTCCTCCACGGCAGCTACACCAAAAGCCCACCGGTACCCTTTCGGGTCTTTGAAGTACCCTCTCCTGACAGAGTCTATGCCCAGGATGCATGGGCCATCTGGGCCAGTCACAATGGGTGCTTATGCCAGTCCTTCCCAGTTAGGCTCACTTCAGCTTCCAATAGGGTCAGCTGTTGGGATCCCCCTGTCACTCCGGAGATGCAGATGGATTCAAACCCACTGTAGCTCGATGGCATCAGGGTGCACTGTGCGCCAGTGTCCACCAAAGCCTTATACTCTCGTGGGTCTGACGTGCCAGGCCATCGGATCCACACTGTCCAGTAAATCCGATTATCCCTTTCCTCCACCTGGCTGGAGTCAGGGTCCCTCTAATCCTGCTCATCATCACTCACTTCTTGTAAGAATAATTTACTGGTCCCCTCAAAAGGGTCAGACATAACGTTGGCCACTGTATTCTGTCTGGGGGATTTCCGACTGGACACTGGAGTCGTGCTTTTCTTGCAAGACTCCCCTTTTGCGATGGTCTTCCCTTTCGGCTGCTCTACTCGTGCAGCTAGGGCGGCAGTTGGCTGTCCATCCCACCTCCTCATGTTTTCTCCATCGTCGCGGAGGAAAAACCACAGGGTGCCTCGTGGTGTGTACCTTCTGCTTCCTTTCTTTTGGGTGGGGAAATATTTACTTCTAATGGGGGAGACGTCAGCCCATGTGGGTAGAATGTAGGACAAGTCCATTTTCTGGACCCTCTGAGACAGTTCCTCCACAGCTGAGACCAGGGAATGCTGAGATGAAGGGAGATTTCCCTCATATTGCCAGAGCTTGCCAACCACTCCATCCACTGTTAGCGTGTGGGTGTCTGTCCACCAAGACACTGTTGCCAGTGCTTTCGAGTGTGCTTCTGGTGCACTCTTCAGGAACTTTCGCCACATCAGGTGTGTGCAAGGGGACTGATCTGGGTCCACGGGTGACTGCTCATCATTCAGATCACCATAGATCATCTCAAACACAGCCAGTTCCCTGAGGTTCTGGATGCCTTTCTCAGTGCTGGTCCATTTGCTTAGCTGACATAGGATATCATCCTTGTAGGGGTACCTCTCCCTTACACTGAGCAGGAATTGCCTCCAAATGCTGAGGGTTTGAGTCTATTTCCCGATTGCCCTGTCAATGCCAGCATCCTTGGCCAAAGATCCCAGCTGCTTGGCCTCTCTCCCCTCCATTTCAAAAGCACTGGCTCCACTGTCCCAGCATCGGAGCAGCCAGGTGCAAGTCTCCTCACCTTCCAGGCGGCCAAAATTTCTCCGCATATCTTGCTACTCAGTTGGGGATAGAGATCGGATGATCACCACTGGCCCTTCCTCCTGTTCCTGTGATGGGCCTGGTTCATCCCCATCCCCCACTTTGCGAGCTGACTTTCTGGTATATTTTCTTTTATGTATCGGGGCGACTGATACCGGCACTGGCTGGCTCTCTGGCTCAGCTGCTGTGCTGGTGGAGGCGACTGATGCTGGCTCTACCTGTTCCCCAGGCCCAGATACTGTACCAGTAAGTTCTTTCTCAGATCCTGCAGCCCTTTCTACCCCTTGAGGGAAGTGGGTGGTATTAAAGAGGACACGGTAGGCATGGGCAAGTCCCCAACACATTGCAGCGAGCTGTGTCTCCTGGGTTTTGCCAGATTGGTAACACACCCTTTCTAAGCACTCCATCAGCTTCTCAGGGCTCTGCATTTGTTTGGGTGTGAAATTCCGAAGTACTGGAGGGACCCACCGACTCAGACCTTTGCCCATCTTTTCCCACACCCCTTGCCACTCACTATTATCTGACCTCGGGGCAGGTTTCCGGGCACTGCTATTGTTAGAGAAGTGCCGCATGGCCAAAACCAAAAATCAGGCAGGCATTCAGAAAGCATTGTGCCACAATCACACTGGCCTGCAGGCTCCAAGGATAATTGAAACTCCCCAAAACCGAGAGGATCTCTTCCCCTGGCTCACCCATAGAGGGGGTGAGACCCCTAACAAAAGCCCAGGCAGCAAACAGGTACCAGCCCACCCCCACCAACAGCGATACAAACACATTATAAGCAGTCAGTAGCCAGTAGAGCACAATAAGACCCTTTACACATTTTCTACCGATAACAAACACCAGCGCTGGGATCATATACTGGATATAAGGATTAATCCAGCCCCATCACGCAAGCAAGTGGGCCAGCATTGCAAACATTTTCTTATCAGACAAATACAAATACAAACAGAAAAATTACACCTAACAGATTGCTCTAACACACTCTGGTCAGGGTCTGTCCCTTTTTGATTCTTATTTCAGCCCTCTTGCGCCCCACGTTGGTGCACCAAAAAGGCTGAGTTGGTTTAAGCCCTGCTGGGACCAGAGACCATGTTGCCGTTGTCCCTCCCCACCCTCAGCCCGTCAGGCTGGGAGTGAGGCACAAACCCGAGTTAAAATATGATTAAATTTAATATAATAGCGTGATAAACAACAATCTGAACAACAACAGTAGCAATGATAACAACAATAAACAGCAATAACAGTAAACAATACAAAAGATATACAGAGAAATACCTCAATGGTTACAGACAGCCCCGTGTTCCCTGCGACCAAAGCCACAAAGGAAAAAGTTCCGGCGCTCCTGCCCCCAGACCTGACATCAGCATGGAATGAATAACCCTCCTGGAAATCTCTTCCCCCTCTCTCCTGGGAAAACTTAACCCTATCCTAGCTGAACCAGGACAACCACACATAAACAAACACACATCAGAAGAGTGACCCTCACTGGTTGTTTCCTGGGCATGACTACAAAAGAAGATGATTGAATGAAAGCCACCCGGCTCTTACCAGCACAGGTTTTGTCATCTCCTGGTGTATATTACTGTCTTCTGATAACTGAAGATTTTAGGACCGCATGAGTATAAAATTGTTTCAACCGTCCTTGACAACTACCTGACTAGAGACTAGCCTTTCCCCATTGACAAAAATTCTCTTTTTCTTCAAGATGGGGTGTAGCTCAGAAGTTTAGAAGGCCCTGCGCAAGACTGCAGTGCCTCCTTAAAATAAGAGTGTAGTCTACCGGTATCATTGCACAATTTTTGTCAGGATAAAGAGGTCCTTTTGTTGCTCCCTTCTCACTTAACTGTTGCAACACTGATCAGAACAGTGAAGTAAGTCGAGAAGGTCAAAAGGCAGATGGATGCTTGGCAGAGCTTCCACATTTGCAGTTAGAACAGCACTGTATCTCAGAATATCTTGCCTCCACAATGCTTTCAATGCAGAAAGCAAAACTGCTTATCTGTTACACAGCACTATTAGCTACAGACTATGATAAATGTATAACAAAAAAGGAAAACTTCAAAATCTGCATATTCTCCTAGAACACATTAAAAGTGACCGAATATGAACTTACAATTTTCTGTAGCGAATCAATGAGGTTCTGGAGGTCAATATCATCTCGGTAAGATTTAATGTTATTCTCAAAGAATTCCTTGACCCTGTCCCTCACCCAATCCTGGAACAGGAAAGCCAAAACTGCCACTGCCAGCTCCAGCAGGAATATAAACATAATTGCTCCACAGAACTGGAAAAAAAAAAAAGCGCCCCAAATTAGAAAATACCCATTCATTTTGAATGCAACCCTAGTCCTAATGTCCACCAGAAACAGACGCAGAGAATTAGGTTAAAATTCTCACTCAGTACAGATATCATGAGAACACAGCATGTTAAATGAGAATACAATGTAAAGAAACCCCCAAGAGGGAGAGTTATGTTTTTCTTTTGGTCACCTGAATTCAACAGTAAAACAAGCACCATACCACAGTCACTATGCACAGCAGTGAAAATATTAATAAAACACAAGGCTAAAGTAGTCTTGATGTTACTTCTTGGATTGTTTCCAGTTTTGTAATTTTTTGTCCATCTTAACTGTTTTCAGATCTAAAGCAAAGAAGCAGCCTCAGTAAAAAAACACCATTTAAGAGATTTCACATCAGTCACTGACGTTCCCAAGTTTTTGCCCACCAAACATTTAGAATTTTTAATTTAAGAGATTTTATTCTCCCTAAGTCACTCTACAATCTCCTCTCGGTAATTCTTAACTGTCTAAATATGTTCTAGAACATCATATTTTGTGATATTACAGAGTGTTAGATTCTGGTATACATATTATAGTATCACTGTTTAGCAGAATGAATGAAAAAGAAGCAGCATTTTCCACAAGAGGGAAAATATACATAGGTTTGAACCTATACTGCTTTTAATACCATTATTCAAAGGCTCCTTGGGGGACTAAATTTACCCTATACATTGTAACAAACCAAATTCTATAAATTAACTAATCTGGGTTTCCTACTTGTTCTTCACCCATCATTGGCAGCTTTCACATGTGTAATAATCCACTCATATAACAATGTTACTTACAAACTTCAGAAGGCAGATGTTTTCTCTCAGTGCTCCTACACAACCAGCAAATCCCAAAGTAAACATCACTATTCCCACCACTAGGACAAGCACTACTGGGTCCAGACCATGAAGACCAGTCACCTTCGTCAGATCAGACAACACACCCTGAAAGAAGAAAAACGGAGTAACAGAAAAAGGTAACAACTGTGTGTTTTTAATTTAACATTCCTCTTCTGGATGTCCATGATTTCCACATGACTCCAAACGAATCAGTTGCAAACCCTTGAGCTTGTCAACCCTTGACCCACACAGGAGTCTTATGAAATGGTTATTGACAATACCAATTTTCTTCACCCTGGCTGAGGAAGTATTAATGCAAAGTTGTAGCTATTAATTCTTTTAGTAAGTAAATCCAGTACAGTGAACTTGTCAGATTACATTCTCCTAGATCTATCTGGCAAAAAAACTTCCACAAGATGGTGCCAAAAGCTCAATACTATTACTGAATATTCAATTAGTTTCAAGGAGGAATTACTGCTTTATATTGACCTGAAGTGCATCAATTAGAAGGGCAGTCCAATTGCAAAGTCTTTTAAAAAATTAATAAATGTATTTTTCCAATCTTAATGTTTAGGTGGCAGAGAGAGACCTTCTAACTACAAAGCAGGTTATGGGTGACAGTTTAAAGGAGGAGAACAAAGTGTTTGGGTTTTCAAGGGAAGCAGATTTTTCCTCTCAACAGTTTAGTCATACCCCTTCTAATGTTTAATAGTCTTAGGAATGTTCCTCCAAAATCTTGCAAAAAGTTCAAAATTATACTCTAAATATTCCCCTTTCACCCCAGATAAAATTCTTGCATGAAGAGAAGTTATCTATTCCCTATAAGATACTTTCAATTTGCATTATTTAGCAGCAATATTTTCTTTTTTGTTAACTATCCAGAGACACTGCTTATCTTGACAATAATCTTACCTATTTAAGCCTGTCTGCCTAGATCTTAGCACAGAGTTTCTAAGTCTTTGTAAATATAATGCTAACACAGTGAAGCTCTTATTTCTAGATTATATTTTGAAGGAATTAAGTCTATATACCAGCTACCAATAAAATTCCACCAGATACATATAACACAAGCTTCTCATGTAATGTGCAAAAACAAGATGCAACATGCAGAAGACAGAAGGAACAAACAGCTGAAACTCAAAGTTAACAAGAACAATTTGTAGGGATATTCAGGCAGCCTTGCAATAGTCTGCATGTTCATCATACACCCATGAGCAACACACAGAACATTTTAATATGGAAATACTTCCCTTTTAAAACAGAAATAACAAAAATCAACAAAGTACAATATCCCATAATCACATGTTTATAAAGAAAAAAACAAAAGATAGTATTTTCTCAAATCAACTATATTTAAGAGAAAAATATCAGAGAAACTCAAAGTAATTCATATAAGCAGTCTAATTCTGTCAAGGGAATGTAAGTTCTCATCTTGCTATCCAAGTATTTGTGCTAGAGTTAAGTGCAAAGAATACACGCCGTAAGAGAGTATCTTGAAAAATCCCTATCACTCAGTATTTAAATGCTTACTTAACAAAAATGTCTTCAAACTACAGCATTAAAAGAAAATGTGCACATGGAGAATCTTCATCAGCTGACGAAAAGACACTGATTAACAATACTATAGTGGTACACAGGAGTTCCGTCTTCTTTCATAATGTGTTCCATGACAGATCTTGTTAGAGCTGTTAATTTGGCAACAGCAAGACAACAGAGTTGTTTTCACCAAAACTGGCTGAGGGGAGGAAAATGAAAAAGTAATTGAACTGAATTCAGA
Source organism: Athene noctua (assembly GCF_965140245.1). Classification (NCBI taxonomy): domain Eukaryota; kingdom Metazoa; phylum Chordata; class Aves; order Strigiformes; family Strigidae; genus Athene; species Athene noctua. Next base: position 38,559,525 of record NC_134041.1, read on the forward strand.
ATTGCGTTGCAATAGCTGGTGATTAACAGTTGAAATAGCCTATTAAAATGTGGTCACAGTTTATAGATTTCTCAGCATTCAGAAAGTCTTGGGAAGCAAAGACTTTTCTAGTTAGTGTCACCAGTGACACATTTCCATTCTTACAAACTTTAAGACCTCACAGCTAACTATCAACTACCTTGGTCTGCCAGGTTAATTACAAGAGTCTCACCTAATCAAACCTTGGCTCAGACCCCACAATCATCGAAGACATGCCAGGATCAGCTAGACTAATCCAGTGTCTTTGTAGAACGAATACACTATGAAACCAAACACTGTGTGACCAGGACGCTGAAACTTTCACAACTATTTCAGCCACCTCCTTTCCCACGCCTGAACTCGAGCTTTTTTTCAATCTCACTTGCTCAAGCAACATCTTTGGGAAGAAAACTTCCTCTGATCAAAGCATGTTATGAAGTAAAGTGGGCAGGAACTAGGCTCTATTATTCACCCTCAGATGTTGCTGGTTCACAATTTCTTCATATTCACATTTGATGTTTACAACATTCTCTTTTGAAAAGAAGGTCGTGAGGGGTTTTTTGCTTAACAAAAGACGTTAAGTGAAAAAACCTGAAGGAAGTAAGTAAGCAAGAGAATTATTTCTGGGCACTATCTCATTCTACCTTATCTCTCTAAGGATGCTTCTGGCTGTGCCATCTGCAGGATGGTAAAAGCTCTTTTTCACAACAGCACCTAGATTTCCTACAGGTATGCAGAAATGAAGTCTGATACCTGAAAGTATCAGAAAATCCAAGAGTAAAACTCAGCTTCTTTAAGTCTTCCTTTCAGTCACTTAGAACAGTGAATTAACAGTTCAACTGTACACACTTCACTTGTTTTCCACTTCCTTTTAATGTTTACAAGCATCATGCCACCACCTCAACTGAAGTGTGTTGGCAGAGGGCAAAAATAGATTGTCTTTAAAACAGAAAAAAAAAAAAAAAACAACCCACAAACCAACTCTAATACAGCCATTAACAAATGTCAAACCAGTTACTCTTCTGAGATACAATAGTATGCATACTATAATATGCATCTGACAAGGAGAGAGTTAACATCTTATACTGAAGTTCTGTACACTGGATATTGATTGTCACAATATCACACTGCAATTGACTGCAACAGAAGTTACGTGCACATACCGTCGGACAATTTACATACCTCTGTATACAAACAAAAAACATCAGCAGACTAAAGAGTAACTAAACTTAATTACAGAATAAGGTAAGGTTGGAAAAGGCCTGCCTAACATAAGGGAGCCCAAAACTGGACAGGGTACTCCAGATGTAGCCTCAAGTGTGATGAATATTGTTGGAAAAAGCTCCTCCCTCAACCACTGGCCACATTGGTGCCAATATAGCTCAGTATGCTGTTGGTCTTGACATGAGGGCACACCTGATATTCAACCTGCTGATGAGCAGGAGCTCAAGGATTTTTTTCCTTGGCATTACTCCATCTCAGGCACAGGATTTTGCATCTGCCCATCTGCCTTTTTTTTTTTTTTTTTTTTTAAATAACTTCCATAAGGTTCCTGTCATCCCATTTCTCCATGCTCTTGCAGTCCCTCTAAATAACAGTCTGTCTTTGAAGTAGAGTGACTGCTCCTTCTTCATCTTTTTATTAGCCATAAACTTCCTGGAATGAAGTTAAGCTGACTAGCCTCTAGTTTCCCAGATCTTTCTGTGTGTCCAATAAAAATCATTCCCTGATGAGACAGCTCAGTGTTATTCACCTTCCTTCTATTAACAATTTATTGTAATTCTCTTCCTCTTAGTGATTTTTGCTGTATCTCTTGGGTGACAGATATTAACATCTACCCAGTCTTTATTGTGTAGACTTTGAAAATTTTATGCAATTTAACTTTCACATTATTATTCAGAATAATAAAACCAAGTTACAAGATTAGAAGGATAGGCCAATTAGATATACCAGTTTAACAGACTCAATTTGACTCAAATGGGTAACACAAATCGCGGGAGATAGGGACATGCACACAACCAATATGATCAAGCAATGTCCATTTATTGAAGGTAAACAAGCCCTTTTATAATGCTTTCTCCTGTGCATGCGAATGGTACATGGTACAGTCCTTATGACTGGATAGTTAGCTTCGTCCACATGCTTCAAGCCTTCTTGAGATTGTATAATAAGGGCCACACTCAATATCTTTCTCCGCCCAACCCATCTCCTGGAGTTGTTTGTTTGCTGAGTTCTTTGTTCTCCCTTCAGGGCTGTGTCCTTGTCATGTCCTTGCCAAGGCATGCACATGTGCAGGATTGCTCACATGCCCATTATCTCCCAACATATCCCTCTTTTTGTTTTTGAGCAATCCACATTCTTTACAGGCTTTTTTGAATGATTGTTTAATAAAACAAACTAAGCATGGCAAAATAATGACAAACATAACAACAATTCCCCCTTGTAACAACAACTTCAACTATCCTGTGAACATAGTTAACTTTCCTATGTAACTTGGGCTCCTACTGGTTTGGAAGGGATTTCTAAACACATTCAGAATGTATGAGCATTAATCACTGTCAGAACCATTGCAAGGTTTAGGATTGTGAACTTGACCTTCTTTCCAAGGCCGCACCCAGCAAAATGGAACCCACCATAAGCCATGATCTGTAAGAAAACACATATAACCTCTGCCCGTTAATTGTGCTTTAACAAGTCCTTCCCATTGCCCAGTATTTAAGTTTTTGAACATAACTAACCGTTGCTGTGTGCCCATGGATTGTTCAGCATCACCCTTTATTGCTAAACTGTGAATCATCATTGGTGGTTCTTGACATTCTCCTGTAAGCCTCAAAAAATTTAAAACATATAAAACTTTGTTTAACAGTTCAGCTGGCATCACACCTGGCATTCTCCCTTTTTGTTTTTGAAGCATTTGCTTCAGAGTTTGATGAGCCCGTTCGATGATTGCTTGTCCAGTGGGAGATTGTGCAATTCTTGTGCAGTGTTTGATGCCCCATAAGACACAGAAGCGTTAGAAGCATCCAGAAATATATGCTGGATCATTGTCTGTTTTGATCTTTCTTGGCACCCCAAGTACAGCAAAAGAACTATATAAATGTTTTCCAACATGTTTAGCTGTCTCTCCAGCTTGAGCTGTAGCCCAAATAGCCATGGAGAAGGTATCAATAACAACATGTACAGATTTTAACCTACCAAATTCTGTTATATGAGTAACATCCATTTGCCACAATTGTAAAGGTGATAGGCCCCGTGGGTTAACTCCTGTTCCCAGCCCAAACCCTATTTTTTGACAGGATGGGGAAGATTCAACAATGCCCTTCGCATTCGCAAAAGGAATTTTAAATTGTTTATGCAACATTTTTGCTGACTGATGAAAAAAACTGTGAGATTCTCTAGCTCGTGCAAACAAATTTGGAGAGGGCCCAGACCAGGCTGGAGCAACTAACTGATCAGTTAGTTCATTTCCATACCCTAATCCCTCTTTGGATTGGTGACTTCTGATGCAAGTAATAAAGTAGACAACACTTCTCTGATCAAGAGTGTGAACTAATTGTTGCAACAGTTTCCTTAAGCGTTCATTTTTTTATTTCTTTTACTTGTCCTCATTCAATCCTTTTTACTACTCCTACTACACAGAGTGAATCAGAGACACTACATTTAATCCCAAATCTGTCCAGGACAAAAATGCCCACAAAACTGCTTGGAGTTCTAACGTCTGCAAGGAATCTTCTCTTTGGCCTTGAATGAGGTGATATCTCCATTCCTCTCCTTCTAACCAGGTACATGCAGCTTGGTTTGATTTTTTCCCTGCATCTGTAAAAACTCTTAACCCTTGAACTGGTACTTCTGACTGCATTGGAAAATTTTCAATTACTTGGTTCATTAACAACGCTAGTAATCAATGTGCTGGATAAACATTAGACAGTTGGCCAGTATAATCTTCAAGGGCAACTTGTAATGCCTCAGAATGTCTAAGAGCCATTCTAAATATTCTTGTATTAGTGGGACAATAATAGTTTAAGGATCGGTGCCTGTAATTTCAATAATTCTGTGTCTGCCTTTCATAATTAACTGTGATACTAATTCTGCTCTTGTGGTTATGGTTTTCTTTGGGGTATGAGCGGTAAAAACCCACTCTAGCATTCGCAATGGTTGTCTCTGTTCTGAGTTCCATTGCATAATGATGGCTAATGGATATTGTCTATTTCCTCCACTATTGATAAACATTAGTTGCACTGGGAGGTCTAATTGTATTCATTGTGCATGACACGACTATCTTATCTGTAATTTTCTGCAAAGCAATTTTATGCTCCTGTGTCAAGGTTCTTTTACTATCAGCTTGAACAGTAGCATTCAATAATGGCATTAATGGCTTTAAATCATCATTGGTAATACCACATAAATTTCTAACCCATTGGATATCTCCAATCATTTTTTTTGGACATCATGTAATGTGTGAACCTCTGTGTTAATTTTTAATTTCTGTGGACGAATAATGGCATTGCTTATTGTCCACCCTAAATACTTCCAAGGAGAGGTAGACTGTACTTTTTCAGGGGCTATTTTCAAACCTCTATTGGACAGTTCCTTTTGCAAATGACCTAATATAACTTCTGATTGCATGTGTTCCCCGGCTATTAATATATCATCCATGTAATGGTAAATAATTAGTTGAGGAAACCTTTTTCTGACTGGTTCTAATGCCCAGGCAACAAAGATATGACACATAGCGGGAGAATGCTTCATCCCTTGAGGTAACACTACCAAATGATACCGTTTTGCTGGTTCAGCCTTATTTATAGATGGTACAGAGAATACAAACTTTTCCCCTCCATCCTCATGAAGTGGAATGGTGAAAAAACAATCCTTTAGATCAGTGATTAATATTGACCAAGACTCTGGTATCATGGAAGAAGGTAATCCTGGCTGTAAAGATCTCATAGACTCTATCACTGCATTGACTAAAATTACAGTGAGATTTTTACTAATTCTGGTGGCTTGGGATCCCCCAATGCCAAACACTCCTGTGGTCGCCGCAATGGTAAGGCCATGAGGCAGACAACTGTTGGGCTGAAATAATTGTAATGTCGACCCCTGTATCTACCAACATTTTTATTTTTTTCCAAGTCCCATCAGGGGATTGGATGACCATTTCACATTCTGGTTTTCCTCGGTTTATATCAAAAAACAGATATACTTGCGGTTGTCTGGTTGATCCAAATCCACCAGTCCCTCGATTACCTTCCCCTATATTTGGAACACAGGCTTTAAATGGCACAAGCTGGGCAATTCTGCTGTCTTTGGGAATAAACACAGGTGGGGTTAGGGTTTGAACCATTATTTTTATAACACCAGTATAATCCACATCATTTACTCCCAATAATACTTGACTGCCTTGGCAAGTTGTTGATGATCTCCCTATTAAGAGAGCACTTAATCCAAATCGTAACAGTCCTTTCACATTACTATCCACTAAGTGGACGTTCTGATCTTGTATTGTGATGTCTACTACTGTTTCCACGTCCACTCCGGCACTCCCTGCTGTGGCAGAGGTGAGACTGGACAGGAAACCACCTCCTGTCCCTGATTCTGAGCTTGCCATACACCCCTTACTTGTGTCCGCGCACAAGAGGGATTCGTGCTCCTTCTCAAGTTTCCCGAATGCTTTCTACACTCCTTAGCATGGTGATTATCTCTATGACAATTATTACACCTTTTTTGAACCTGTGTACTTTTGCATTGCGCTTGAAAGTGACCTTCTTTGCCACAATTATAGCACTTCTTCCCTCTTTTTTTTCTCCCCCCTCTTTATTTTGGAGAAATGGTGCAACCACCTCGCGCACAGCAGCCGCATAAGCTATAACATTAGCTTGCTGCATCCCTCTATTGGTTAATTCAAACATGTCAGCTACAGATGCTCCTTGTGGGAGAGTAACTAACAATCGCTTGGTAGATGGATTGGCATTCTCAAAAGGCCATTAATTTACACATGTTTTCCTTCATTTCTATGGTCATGTTATACTGCTGTTCAAGAGAGTCATAGAGGCAATCTACAAATTTAGAAAAAGGCTCATTAAGACCTTGTTTTACTGCTACAAATTTATCTTGCCATTTCCCTTCTGTATCAAGTACAGACATTAGGGCGTGACAAGCTAGTGACTGCAATAGTCGCAACATTTCATTAGAGAAATTGACTTGTATATCTACTGCTGCAAAGGGTCCTGTACCTAACAACATTTGTGCTTGAACGAGATAAAGTGGATCGTCTTGTCGTCACAGCTGAGCTTGCTCATTATTAGCTAAGTTTTAGTCCATGCACTTTCAAATAACATTTTTTTAGATTGAGTTAATGTAACTGCCGCTATTTGATCAATATCTTTTGCAATTAACAGTGATGATGAAAAAGTATAATTAATGATTTGTTTTGTTAATTGATGATGAAGACCATTTTGCATTACTGAAGCTCTAGCCTTTTCAAGCAATTTCCAATCTAAAGGAACCCATTCGTTAGTACCGCTAACACTATTAACAGAAATAGGAAACGCCTGTACGCTTTCAGGAATAAAAGACCCCTCCACTATAGCATCTCTAATAATCGCTTTCCATCGGCACGTGGCCACAGAGGCACTCTGCACCTGTGAAGAAAAAAAGATGTGAAGTAAAAGATGTGAAGTTGTAGGGTGAGACAAAGGAAGCGCAGCCTTCACCTGTGATAACAAAAATGGATTAGAAGCAGGTACTGGAACTGAATACTCAGGTGGTGGGTCAGGAGCAGATGGTTGCGGCTGCATACCAGATGAAAAGGTATATGATTTGTGCTCCATCTTCTCCCCCTGTGTTGCAGCCAGTTTTTCAAGCTTGTCTACAAGTTGCAGGAGTAAGGTTTCTGTGTTTGAAAAGCCAACTTGTAAGGCGGGGGTTTTTTCTCCCTGCGAGGAAGGCATAGGTAGCGATACGTCGGTTCCATCTACGTTCCCATCCGTGCTCCACCCACTGCTGGACTCCGGCAACTCTTCCGGTCTCTCCTCATTCTCCTCTCTCACAGCATCAGGTGCAATTCCGGCATCTCCCACTCCCGACTGTGCAGCCCCCGGTCTAGCCCCCATTGCCCACCACGGTCCCGCCAGCATGACCGATGAAGCAAACAGTTTTTTTGGCTGACCTAACACGATGGGATCTGCTAGTGGCGCAGGCACCGGAGGTGGCATATCAGAGTTAGATGCCGCTCCTAGAGCTGCAAAGGTGGAAGTGACAGCCACGAGGTCACCAGCCACACGGTCGCCACTCAGCTCCTACACTGTCTCGCGGATCAGCTTCCAGAGCATGGGATAGCCGCTCACTTCTCCTGCTGACCTTCCCCCCTCACTGATCGAGTCCCAGAGCTGTTTTCCTATGGATTCCCAGGTAGATATCTCAAATGCGAGACCTGCACTGGAGATAAGTCCTCTTTCCCGGCTCCATTTTACCAAGTCTTCCAGGGTGGACTTACCATATTTTATCCCTCTCATGGAGAGGATATTTTGGGGGACTTTCACCACTACTTGCTCATCTTTATCGAGTGTAGACCCCATTTCTGCCCAGCCGCCGCTTTTTTTTTTTTTGCAGATCTTCAACCCAAATTACAGCGCGCTGCTTCCTTATCCTCAGACTCCGGGGCAGGGTCTGGATCAGTTTCGACCAGCTTTCCACCCTAGATTGCATCTCCGTCGAGTCCTTCATCGAAGACTTGTGCCAATCTTGAGGGTCCCTGTTCGGGCACCACTTTGCGGGAGATAGGGACATGCACACGACCAATATGATCAAGCAATGTCCATTTATTGAAGGTAAACAAGCCCTTTTATAATGCTCTCTCTTGTGCACGCAAACGGTACGTGGTACAGTCCTTATGACTGGATAGATAGCTTTGTCCACGCGTTTCAAGCCTTCTTGCAATTGGATAGTAAGTGCCACACTCAATGTCTTTCTCTGTCCAACCCATCTCCTGGAGTTGTTTGTTTGCTGAGTTCTTTGTTCTCCCTTCAGGGCTATGTCCTTGTCATGTCCTTGCCGAGGCGTGCACATGTGCAGGATTGCTCACATGCCCATTATCTCCCAACAACAAATCAGGATGAGTAACATTACATACAGTATTTTCTACAGTTCTTACAAACCAGCAATCTCATTTTGATATATTATCAGCTAAGAAACGCATGGGATTTATATCCAGAAAAAGACTGCTAAAGAATCGGTATGAAGTGTAGTCCTAGTGAAAAAAGAAAAAGACAAGAAAAAACAGATAAATTAAAAGGGCTCCAACGTACTTCATGCTGCACTCAGAGACAGGATGTTCAAAACTCTTCCACCACCTGTAGTTTATCTTTGGGTTTACCACTGCAGCACAGCTTCTGGAATGTTTTTCTCTTACTTCCCATTTATTGTGCACCAAGATTTTTATCTGTAAACAGACAGATCTATACATGCACCATAGCTGAAGAACAGCACTAGTATGAAAGACTGCCCACACAACACAGAACAATAGACATGAAAAATAATGTACAGATTTCATGAGCCATTCAGAGGTTCAACACCACAGGAAAAGCTTTGAAGAACTTATTTGCAAGATAGGACAGAGAGCAGAAATAGTTCAGGCAAAACTTAAGAAATAAAGACAGAAAGAATCTGTCCTTGTCTTTGAGTAACTTCACTGTACCATAAAGTCCATTTGGCAAAGGGAGGGAGTTGTGAGCTACTAATTTCCAACCACACAGATCCTATGTGCTTCTTTACAGAACAGAAGATCATGTCTGAACACGAGAGAACATAAATTCAAGAAAAGTTTAATACCCTCCCTATAGGGTTGGAAAGAAAATCCTTTTATAACAAGAGTTAAATGCCTTTGTGGGTGGAGACAGTGATATCACTGATAAGCAGCCTAAGCTAGTTTTGAGAATGTGTGCACACATATAGGAAGCATTAAGATCATCATAAAACTCTTTCAATTCCAAAAAGTGGACGAATCCCAGAACTTCTCTCTATGTTGGGAGCTGCTGTGTACATGCACTCTGATTAAAGAAACGTTACCCTACAATGATAATTAAAGTGTTCTTACTCAGCAGCACAACTGAACAGTGAGGGTACCTGCCCTCCACTTGTAAGATGCAGATGAATAAATCTGCTGGTAACTGTCACTTTTCCCTACTGCTTGCAATCATAAAGCTATGCTATGCTTTATTCATAACAAGGGAGCACCATTCATTTCCACACCTAAACCATCTCTTATAACATCTTTCTTATAACAGGAAAACTGCATAGGTACATGCCTGCACAGACTTCTCCGAGGAAGTTATTCAGCTTAAAGAGAACTTTGCCAAAAGTAAGAGTATTATGCAGCTAAATCACATTCCAATTTTGTTCCTCTACGCAGAGACTTAAGCAATTCCATGGGGAGTAAAGTGGAAGACAACAGATAGCCTGAAGACTGGAATACTTCGGAAAGATGGTCTCAAAGATATGTTTGGTTTGAGGTCTTTGTAAATATAAAAATATGTATCTTTTACATTACTCACAAATGCTTCTCATTTTTAATAGAGATGGGTAGAGAAGTGTATTTTAGAAAACACTTTCAAAAGAGAACCAGTTCATAAAGACTATTCATAACGATTAAATTCTCACTAGGATCCTGATCTTACAAGTTTACGTGAAAAGGTCTAAACATCAAGGGCCACAACTTAACACCTGATCAGGGACAAGAATAAAACTGCAGCTAAACTCAGTTTCAATCATTTGAACATGGTCCTGAGCTCAGATGCTACATTTAACATTTGCTGCTTCCTAAGGAAATAATTTTATTGGGGCAGGAGAAGGCAGCCAAAGTAAGAACAGTCATTTCTACCCTTACCTTTTCACTCCATGCCCACAGACCAGCTGCAAGGAAGGCCACCCCAGCTAGCTAAAACAAAAAGAAAAAAATGAATTAGATTACTAACCAACAGTCTCACACTTAGCCAGTAGCACGGTTGCTCAACTAAATGACTGTGATCTCAGACAACAGTAATGTGACATTCCTCCTCATGAGCAAATCTCTTGAAAAAAAGGATTTAGAGTGCTTTTATTCCATACCATTCTTGCATTTTATAAACTACTTTTAAAAAGTATTTCAATTTAATTATTCATGATTACTCAAGAAGCACAGTACTAAATTAACAATTCCACGCAGTAGCAAGTGGGAGTTATCCATGTCCCAGTGACTTGCACTAAACCTTTTACCAGCACACTACTGAAGATTTCAGAATGTTTAATGCATTTTGAGGTTATTTCCTATTTAGTCATTTTATGGTACCACCCCAGAGAGTAGCCATGCTTGACTCTTTAGAACTTCTTAGTGTCACAGTTCATTATATTAGCCTCCTCTTTAATTAATTACAGTTTGTCTTCTGAACTTGTACCTTGTTTAAAACCTTTTGAATTAAACTGACTGGTCCACACACTTACTTTCAACAAGCAACAAATCTAATTAACAACATAAAAACTTTACACCAATTCATATGTTTGTGTAATAAATATTTCTGACTTAAACTAATCCAAATCAAGCAACAGATCCATGTTCTAGTCTTTTATATCCTTTCGCTATTCTCAAGCAGTTTGTCTTTTAATATCCAATTTACACATTCAAACTAAAACAACCTCTCCACAAACTGAGGGCAGCTCCCCCTCATTACTTAAAATGTCATTCTACCCTGCTATGTCCACGTAACCTTAGAAGACAGCAAGGTGCTGGAGTGTGTCCAAAGAAAGGCAATTAAACTGGTGAAGGGCCTAGACAACAAGTCCTATGAGGAGCAGCTGTGGGAACTGGGGTTGCTTAGACTGGAGGAAAGGAGGCTCAGGGAAGACCTCATTGCCCTCTACAGCTACCTGAAAGGAGGTTGTAGTGAGGTGGATATTGGTCTCCCCAGCAAGCAATAGGACAAGAAGAAATGGCCTCAAGTTGCTCCAGGGGAGGTTTAGATCAGATATTAGGAAAAAATTTCTTCACAGAAATGGTTATCAAGCACTGGAACTGGCTGCCCAGGGAAGTGATTGAGTCACCATCCCTGGAAATATTTAGAAGACATATATCATAGAATCATCTAGGTTGGAAAGGACCTTGAAGATCATCTAGTCCAACCATTCACCTAGTACTGACAGTTACCAACTACAGCATATCCTTAAGCTCCAAATCGACCCTACTCTTAAACACCTCCAGGGATGGGGACTCCACCACCTCCCTGGGCAGCCCATTCCAACACAAAACAACCTGTTCTGGAAAGAAATACTTCCTGACATCTAGTCTAAACCTTCCCTGGTGCAACCTGAGGCCATTCCCTCTTGTCCTGTTGCTTACCACTATGTTAAAGAAGCTCAAAGCCAGCTCTCTGCAACCTCCATTAAGGTAGTTGTAGAAGGTGATAAGGTCTCCCCTCAGCCTCCTCTTCTCCAGACTAAACAATCCCAGTTCCCTCAGCCGCTCCTCGTACAACCTGTGCTCCAGACCCTGCACCAGCTTCATTGATCTTCTCTGGACACGCTCGAGTCATTCAATGTCCTTTTTGTAGTGAGGGGTCCAAAACTGAATACAGTCATCAAGGTGCAGCCTCACCAGTGCCAAGTACAGGGGCAAGACACCTTCCCTGTCCCTGCTGGTCACACTAATCCTGATACAAGCCAGGATGCCATTAGCCTTCTTGGCCACCTGGGCACACTGCTGGCTCCTGTTCAGCCGGCTGCCAATCAACTTCCCCAGGTCCCTCTCTGACTGGCAGCTCTCCAGCCACTCCTCCCCAAGCCTGTAGCGCTGCTGGGGGTTGTTGTGGCCCAAGGGCAGCTCCCAGCATTTGGCCTTATTGAAACTCCTACAGTTGGCCTCAGCCCATGGCTCCAGCCTGTCTAGATCTCTCTGCAGAGCCTCCCTACCCTCGAGCAGATCAACACTCCCACCCAACTTGGTGTCATCTGCAAACTTACTGAGGGTGCACTTGATCCCCTCATCTAGATCATCAATAAAGATGTGAAACAGGAGTGGCCCCAAAACTAAGCCGGATTTAACTCCATTCACCACCACTCTTTGGGCTCAGCCATCCAGCCAGTTTTTTTACCCAGCAAATGCGCTATTGTCCAAGCCTCGAGCAGCCATTTTTGCCAAGAAAATGCTGTGGGAAACGGTGTCAAAGGCCTTACTAAAGTCAAGGTAAACAACATCCACAGCCCTTCCCTCACCCAATAAGCGGGTTGCCCTGTCATTGAAGGTTTGTTAGGCAGGACCTGCCTTTCATAAACCCATACTGACTGAGCCTGAGCATCTGGTTGTCCCTCATTGTTGTATGATGGTATTTAGAATGAGCTGCTCCATCTGCTTCTTGGGTACCGAAGCCAAGCTGACAGGCCTGTAATCTCCCGGATCATCCTTCCGACTCTTCTTATAGATGGGTGTCACATTGGTCAATTTCTAATCAGTCAGAACTGTTGGTAAATGATGGAAAGCAGCTTGGCAAGCACCTCAGCCAGCTCCTTCAGCACCCTCGGGTCCCACAGACTTGTGAATGTCTATGTGATGCAGCAGGTCACTAGCTAACTCCTCCTGGGTTGCTGGGGGGTCATTCTCCCAGCCTCTGTCTTCTGGCTATGGAGTCCGGGTTCCCTCAATACAACTAATCTTGTTATTAAAGACTGAGGCAAAAAAGGCATTAAGCACCTCAGCCTTCTCCTCATCACTTCTTACCATGTTTCCTCCTGCATCTAGCAGGGGATGGAGACTCTCCCTGGACTTTCTTTTGCTACTGACATACTTATAGAAATATTTCTAGTTATCCTTGATTGCAGAGGCCAAACTAATTTCCAGCTGGGCTTTAGCCCCCCTGATTTCCACCCTGCACAGCCTCACAGCCTCTTTGTAATCACTGTGTGTAGCTAGCCCCTTCTTCCAAAAGCTGTAAACTCTCCTTTTCTCACTGAGTTGCAGTCAAAGCTCCCTGTTCAGCCAGTGTGGTCATCTCTGGCATCGGCTTCTCTTAGAGCACCTGAGGACCGCCTCCTCCTGAGCCATTAACACTTCCTTCCTGAAGAGTGCCCAGCTTCTGGGCCCCTATACCCATCAGGATAGTCTTCCAGGGGGTCCTTTCGAGCAGGAGCCTAAACAAGACAAAGTCAGCCCTTTCGAAGTCCAGGATCAGTCCTGCTTGGCCACTCTAAGAATAAAGAACAATATTATTTCATGATCACTGTGTGAGACGGGGAGTCTAAACAATCTTGGATTGATGGTGCAGGGCCTGTGCAAAAACAAGGGGAGGCGTATAGGACTGTTCAAAAAAGACACACCAGGTGCTAATAATGTTGCTAGGCGACTATCTCCTAGCCCAAAGAGAAGTTTCTTATGGTCCTTGAAGTTGTATGTTCCAGCAACAAGTCATCCTAAATTCTAGCACAAACTGGCCTGGCGGTTTGGCCAGGGCCCAGGGAAACAACTGAGGCTGCACAGAGCGACGGGGTGATAAGTTCATCAGCGAGGAAGAAGAGGTACTTCATCTTTACGACCCCTCCCCAGGAGGTTGCGACCCCAGCCCGGAGCTTCAAGAGCTCATCGCGCAGGCGCAAGAGGAGGAGACCTGATTACCATGAGAAGCGAGGGGAGGCGGGGGTAGACTATGTATATGTATAGGCGTTTTATGAATATGCACTATTCTGTAACACATAAGCCGGACGGGAGCTGCAAACAATGTGCATGCTTGTGGTGGAGCGATCCCCCGTGCGCCCAGTGCTGAATAAACGTACTCATTTTATAACTCCAGAAGTTATAGAGTGATTTCTCTGCAAAACATCTTGGCACCCCAGATGGGACAATCTCTGCTCAGCTGCCAGGACGCCGCTGGAAGGTGGACATCCTAGGTGCACCCCGAGCTCTTCTTGGAGGAACTCCGCTCCCAGCTGTCCACTGCGGGAGCAGACAAGGACCATCTGGTTCGCGGACAGACGTATGTTTATAAGGGTAATGGGCTGCTGCTAAGACGCGCAGAGACGTCTGGCGCACGGCTCAGTCCCAAGGAGGGGATATACCCATTTGGTTTTGGGAATCCGTGGGAAAGTAAGATCTTTTGGGGCAAACTACCGATGACTGGTATATAAGAGGCAGTTTGCATTTTGGGCAGGGTACTGGTAATTACCGTCACCTGCAGGATCTTGCTTCAGGTCATTGTATAGTGCATTAATTGTAGATATACTGGCTTTGAACTGACTGCTAATTGTTTATGATATATGTTACAAACGGATTTGGTGATTGTTTAAACTCGGTATATTTTGTGGTATGCGTGAAAAGTGTGATGGGCCCTTTAAGTGTCTGTGTGCCTGTGTGGTGTGAGTGAGAGCAGCCACTGCTGTGTGTCTGTGTGCCTGCAGGGGCAGCGTGTGAGTGAGACGCTGATGCCGCTGTGTGAGTGAGAGGCAGCTGCTGCAAGACAAATAAGAAATTTATGTTTGTTTAAATAATACACTGTCCTTGTATGTCTTGTGAAAACATTGTATGAATCGGAGATGGGAAAGGGAATCCCTTCTCTGTCGGTTTGAGTTAGATTTGGTCGAATTATTTGTGTAGAAGGAATGAATGGTCGGCACGGGGAAATGATTTATACCTGCTAGAAGGATTGTACACACTCCTTCTGGGCAACTAGTAGTACCAGATTGGGTTCGTGGGAGAATCCCCTGCTTTCCCTATGCTCCTACCTTTAGTAATTTTCATCAAGCTTGGGTATTAGCAGAGTGCGTATATTGTCGATGTAAGTGGTATTATGCATCTGATAAGAGGAGGTCGAGGTGTGCAGAGTGCTGGGAAGAAGCGGTGTCGTTAGACCTCTCGGTCGTCGATAATTATTGTGTAGAAGAAGTCATAAGATACCGGAACTTTGGGAAGTGAAGGAGGAAGAGTGGAAGAAGGTTAAAAGACAGTGTAGAAACTGCTATAAGTGGAGAGAAAGGATTTTGGGAAGAATGAATAATAATGGGAAATAAGCAGTGAAAAATTTTCAAGAAAAGCCCATTGGATTGCATACTCACGCACTGGAAAGACATAGCGAGGAGAGGAAGCACGGAAAGCAAGAAAATCCTGATTAAATATTGTAATCAGTGGTGGCCACTTTACAAACTAGAAGAAGCAGCTAAATGGCCACTAAATGGGACCTTAGACTATAACACGCTTTTGCAATTAATGTTATTTTTACAGAGGGAAGGGAAGTAGGATGAGGTGTCTTATAACGCAGACATGTTCTTTACCCTCCAAAATCACCCGGGGTGGCAGAGGGACTGTGGACTAGTTCCACCATAAGATCCTTTAGTGCTTGCCCTGGAAAAGATTATAAGTGAGCCACTAGCCAAAGTGAAACTGCTTATTTTTGCAGACCTTTGAAATATAAACTGGGAAAGCAGTTAGGCATACACAGATTTCTGTATATGCCTTACTCCACAAAAGCACTCCTAGGAAGACACCTACTAGAACAATTAGGAGCAACCATTACCTTTAACAATGGAGAGATTACTCTGGAGATAAATAAAAAAACTTACACAAATTATGAGCTTGTCCCTAACTAGTATCCCCACAGGAGGAGAAATCAGTGAGGAAATTATCAATCAAGTGTATCCCGGAGTGTGGGCCACTGACACGCCTGGAAGGGCAAAGAATGCCTCACCCGTAGAGGTAAAACTTAAGGAAGGACAACAACCGGTAAGAATTAAGCAATACCCTTTAAAAGGAAGACCGGGAAGGGATCCAGCCAGTTATAGAAAATTTTTTACAAATAGGATTAATAAATAGAACTCCACCCAGTGGTGGCAAACTCATGCACTTTGTAAACACAATTTACTCCTGAGCTAATCTGATTTACTGTTTTAGACCTCAAGGATGCTTTCTTTTGCCTCTCTCTCCTCGAAGCCAGTCAGAAAATATTTGCATTTGAATGAGAAAATCCTAGGAGTGGGCGGAAGACCCAGTTAACCTGGACGGTGCTGCCACAAGGATTTAAGAACAGCCCCACTATATTCGGTAACCAGCTAGCAAAAGACCTTGAAACCCCAACTCCACCTGAAGAGGGAAAGGTGCTGCAGCATGTAGACATCCTAATTGCCACCAAGACAAAAGAGGCCTGTGTGACCTAGACGGTAAGCCTTTTAAATTTTTGAGGACTTCAGGGCTACCGAGTATCCAAGAAAAAGGCCCAGGTGATGCAACGCGAAGTGATTTATCTGGGCTATGAAATCAGTGCGAGAAAAAGAACTTTAGGACAAGCTCAGAAGGAGGCAATCTGCCAGAGTTCGAGGTCAAAGACAGTGAAAGAACTGCGAACGTTCCTGGGAATGACTGGGTGGTGCAGACTACTGATTTATAATTATGGATTGCTTGTTAAACCTTTATATACACTAACCACCACTCAACAGAAAAATCTCCAATGGAATAAGGAGGCTATACGAGCCTTTGACCTATTAAAAAAGGCTCTGATGTCAGCTCTGGCTTTGGGACTCCTAGATGTAAGTAAGCCATTCTTTCTCTTTTCACATGAGAAACAGGGAATTGCATTGGGAATACTGGCACAAGACTTAGGCCCGTATCATCAGGCAGTCACCTATTTCTCCAAGCAACTAGATGCCTACAAGCAGTTGCAGCTGTGATCTTAAACATACAAGAAGCACGAAAATTCACTTTAGGCCAGAAAATGACTGTATTTGTATCTCACAGTGTCTGCAATATTAGAAATCAAAGGGGGACATTGGCTTTCACCCCAAAGATTCTTAAAATATCAGGCAGAATTAGTAGAACAAGATGATGTGGAGACTGTAGTAACTAACATTATTAACCCAGCTTCTTTCCTGAGTGGAAACACAGGAGAACCAGTGCAAAATGATTGCCTGGAGACCATCAAGGCAACATACTCAAGCTGCACAGATCTGAAGGATGCCCCTTTGGAAGATGCTGAGAACTGGTTTACAGATGGGAGCAGCTATGTTTTGAGCGGCAAGAGGTATGCTGGGTATGCTGTTACTACCACCCAAGAAATACTGGAATCAGGACCGCTGCCTGTGAATACATCTGCCCAAAAGGCAGAGATAATCGCACTGACTCGTGCTTTAGGACTAGCCCAAGGTAAGACAGTGAATACACTGACTCGAAGTATGCCTTTGGGGTAGTCCACGCTCATGGAGCAATTTGGAAGGAAGGAGGACTGTTGAACTCACAAGAGAAACACAAACATGGGAAGGAAATTCTGGAACTGCTAGAAGCTGTACAACTTCCAGGAAAAGTGGCAATCATGCATATTAAGGCCCACAAAAGGTGAACTCAGATTTCGAAAAAGGAAATGAACTGGCAGACAGAGAGGCAAAACAAGCAGTCAAAAGAGAGGTAAAAATAGAGGGAGTTTTAGTTCCTGATGGGCAAATCATCCCAGAAGGTAAGCCTAATTATACTAAAGAAGATCAAAAGTTAATTACAGACCTGGAAGGATCATATAATGAAAAAGGTTGGGCCATCACTCCCCAAGGAAAAGTAGTAATTCCCTCTTGTTTAACTAGAAATCTGGGACGAGAGGAACACATGAAAGGGCACTGGGGAGCAAAGGCCCTATACCGATATTTAGTCAAGAGTCTTAGAGCTAGAAATCTGTATATCATAGTAAGACAGGTGACTCAACAGTGTAACCTTTACCTCCAGACTAATCCTAAGAATACCCCTATTCTAGAAGTAGGCCAGATTGGAAAAAGAAATGGACCGGGACAACAATGGCAAATTGATTTTTCAGAACTTCCAAGAAAAAGGGGGTATCAATATTTACTGGTATTAACGGATGCCTTTTCAGGTTGGCCAAAAGCATTCCCCACTAGATCTGCCAAAGCCCGGGAAGTGACAAAATATTAGTACAAGAAATAATTCCACACTTTGGGGTCCCAGCAACTATATCCTCAGATAGAGGACCTCACTTTATCTCGAAAGTAGTTCAGCAAATCAGTTGTCATCTGGGTATAGACTGGCAACTTCACACTCCTTATCATCCCCAATCTAGTGGCCAGGTAGAAAAGATGAACCATTTGATTAAGCAGCAAATAATGAAGCTCGGGCAGAAGTCAAACCTGACCTGGCTCCAGGCTCTCCCTGTGGCACTTTTGCACATATGAGCAAAACTGAGGGCCAGGGAAGGGTTGAGCCATTTTGAAATGTTATATAGCACACCTTATGTGGTACAGAAGGGAACATTGATGCAAATTAGGGAAGAAACTATGACTTCATACATAATACCATTAAATAAACAACTCAATAAAATTAAGAAACATGTATTTAGAACTCGGGGTAGAGGGTTAGATGGGCCTGTAAATAACATTCAGCCTGGAGACTATGTGTATGTTAAGTCTCTCACAGAAAAGACATTGGAACCACAATGGGAAGGGCCGTTTCAAGTGCTACTCACAACTTTTATGGCCGTCAAGATTAAAGAATACTCAGCCTGGATTCATCACACCTGAGTAAAGAGGGCCCTCAAATCCCCATGGAAGATTACACAAACTCAGCCGGGAAGACTACGCTTCTCACGATTAAGTCTAATAATCTCCTTTCCCCAGATACCCGGTCAAAGGTTCATTGAATGGCCATAGTCCCAAGCGTACATTGGGTATACTGGAAGCATGGGTATAACCAATACTAACTCAACCTTGAGTTTAAATACTGTAGTGATGCAGGGAACAGAGGTGTATACAAAAACTGAATGGAAAGACGTCAATGGAGTACCGCAATTACGGGGAACGGTAGGGCAAGAGATTAGAGTAGGGTGTCGAGTAATAAATGAAATCACCCATTGGTCAGTGAGTCATATTACAGTGTCTGAGATCAAGATATTAAATCTCAAATCTATCGTATCAAGTATTAATCATATATGTGATCCAAAATATCTAGAATGCTAGTATAATTTTACTCTGACTCAACCTGCTGTTTCTGTGAGATGTCTCTGGGCCAAGGATAAACTAGGACTATCCTTTAAGTTTAACACGGTGACTACCCTAGTGACAACCACACCAATCACTGTAAATCTTACACCCAACGTATATGAGGTCAGCCCGTATGTAATCAGATACATAGACCAACAGCAAGTGCTGATCAATCCAAAATGGTCTCTAAAAAAGGTAAAATTACAGATGCAAATTAACATTTCTAATGTAGACCCACGTTGTTCCCCCTTCTTACGAACCTCAGACAAAGGATGGACAATTTGGCTAAGGAAAAAGAGAAATACCTACCGGAAAAGACCACAGAGGAACTTAACCGGAGTATTAGGAACTGAATTGGGAGTGTTAAATTCAATAGATTCAGAAGTAACCATGAACAAATCAGCAGCTACTACAAGGGATATATCAAAACTACAACAGCCATTGAGGTCTTCACTATCAGCATTAGGGGTTCATCTATGGGCAATGTCAAAAGTAATGCCTGATTGGGAGCAAGAAGAAACAAAGGACTACACACTTATTGCTGAAACCCTGGGAGCGTTACAAGGTGATATCGCCATAGCTCTAAGTTGCATACAAGCCCAGTTATGGATGCAAACAGTAGCAGAATCTGTAAGAAGGAAAGGAGAGGAGGGTGCACTTCCCACTGAAATTCGAAAAATAGTTTGGGATAGTGCCACAGAGACAAAGTTACAATCATGGTGGAACGTGGTCAACTTCACCTATAGGCCTGACACACATACAGTAACAACTTTTGTGTTAACAATGTATGATGCAAAATTAATCACCATACACCCCATTGTAAGTCTCGGAGTCAATTACAACGGGACTTTACTGTACATCTTTGAACATAAGACCTGGGCTATGAATACTGATAATAAATGGCAAGCAGTAGATCTCGAACCCTGTATCATGAAAGAACAACAAGGATTTATATGTGAAAGTAATACCTTAATAACCCAGGATACCTGCTTAGATACTGACCAAAAGATTTGCCACTTTGAAGCATGCCCCAACGTAGATTTGAGGACCATTATTGTCTATACCAAAAAGGTATGTACATGTTTAAGAACACTGTGTGACACAATAATCATAGATGAGCAAGAGAAGAAATTGATACAGCATCTAAATTATTGTATTTGTAATTTCACCATCATCCTAGGGTGTAATTTCACTTATTCTGCCCCGGTGGTTACACATTCCCTCTTGAAAAGCAGCCTCATGGTAAAGGTACTTCCTGTCCCCATAGGGTTAAATGTAAGTCGTATAGAAAGCCT
Source organism: Athene noctua (assembly GCF_965140245.1). Lineage (NCBI taxonomy): Eukaryota > Metazoa > Chordata > Aves > Strigiformes > Strigidae > Athene > Athene noctua. The sequence continues at coordinate 38,579,810 of NC_134041.1, forward strand.
ATTAAAACACCCAGACTTACACCGGATAGTGGAAGAAGTTAAGGAAAAAGGGCAAGAAACTTTACTCACAACCTTTCATGATGGGGAAAGGATAAAAAAAGTCTTAAAGATGGTTGAGCAGGAAGGGAAACATAATTTCTGGGATACACTCTTCAGATGGTCGCCGACCACTACTGGAATCTTAAACACAGCCCTTCTAACTAACCCAGTGGTTACTTTATTAATATCTGTAGTAATTTTATTGATCCTTACTGTAGCTATATATGTATGGATCTAGAGACTTACAAAGTGCTTGCAAACTATGTATGACGCTTTATATCACAATCTGAACTTTAAGCAATAAACTAACTAATTTGTAAGATAGTACTAACATATTATAGGACAAGGGAAATAGGTTAAGAAGTAGATAAATAAGTAGTAAAAGAATTTACTAAGTAAGAAGAAAAGGGGGGAATGAGACGGGGAGTCTAAACAATCTTAGATTGATGGTGCAGGGCCTGTGCAAAAACAAGGGGAGGCGTATAGGACTGTTCAAAAAAGACACACCAGGTGCTAATAATGTTGCTAGGCGACTATCTCCTAGCCCAAAGAGAAGTTTCTTATGGTCCTTGAAGTTCTATGTTCCAGCAACAAATCATCCTAAATTCTAGCACAAACTGGCCTGGCGGTTTGGCCAGGGCCCAGGGAAACAACTGAGGCTGCGCAGAGCGACGGGGTGATAAGTTCATCAGCGAGGAAGAAGAGGTACTTCATCTTTACGACCCCTCCCCAGGAAGTTATGACCCCAGCCCGGAGCTTCAAGAGCTCATCGCGCAGGCGCAAGAGGAGGAGACCTGATTACCATGAGAAGCGAGGGGAGGCGGGGGTAGACTATGTATATGTATAGGCGTTTTATGAATATGCACTATTCTGTAACATACAAGCCAGACAGGAGCTGCAAACAATGCACATGCTTGTGATGGAGTGATCCCCCCATGCGCCCAGCGCTGAATAAACGTACTCATTTTATAACTCCAGAAGTTATAGAGTGATTTCTCTGCAAAACATGTGCCCTAGTCACAAGAATAGGTTGGGCCTCCAACCACCACATCATCCACCAGTCCTTCTCCACTCACAAAGAGGAGATCCAGCAGGGCACCTTCTCTGGTCAGTTCACTCACCAGCTGCATCAGGAAGTTGTATACCACACATTCCAAGAATCTCCGGGACTGGTCTCACTCTGTGTTGTATTTCCAGCAGATGTCTGGGAAGTTAAAGTCACCCACAAGAACAAGGGCAAGCGATCATGAGATTTCACCTAAATGCCTATAAAATATCTCATCCAACTCTCTGTCCTGGTTGGGTGGCCTGTAGTAGACTCCTACTACAACATCTGCCCTGTTGGCCTTCCCCCTGATTCTAACACAAAGACACTCTACCCTGTATTCACTATACCTGTGCTCAAAGCAATCCTAACAGTCCTTAACATACAGAGCCACCCCAGCACCTCTCCTTCCTTGGCTGTCCCTCCTAAAGAGCTTGTAGCCATCAACTGGCATGCTCCAGTCATGGGAGACATCCCACCATGTTTCTGTAATAGCAACAACATCATAATTTCACCATGGCTCCAAGCTCCTCCTGTTTGTTACCCATGCTGTGTGCATTGGTATAGATGCACTTCAGATGGGCCAATGTTTTGCCCCCTTCCCCCTTCAAATCTAGTTTAAAGCTCTGTCAATGAGCCCAGCTAACTCCTGCCCCAAGATCCTCTTTCCCCTCTGGGACAGGTGCATCCCGTCTAATGTCAAAAGATCAGGTGCCCTATATACCATACCATGATTGAAAAATCCAAAGCCCTGATGGTAACACCAGTCTTGGAGCCACCCATTCATCTGCTGAATTCTCCTGTAATCTTCCTCATCCATCCCCCCAACCAAAGGGATGGAGGAGAACACAATTTGTGCCCCTGACCCCTTAAGCAGTTTTCCCAAGGACCTGAAATATCTCTTCACTGCCTTAGGCCTTCTCCTGGTGATGTCATCACTACCTACCTGAAAAACCAGGAGAGGATAGTAGTCCTTGGGTCTCACTAGGGTAGGGAGTGTTGCTGTGAGGTCCTTGATGTGGGCCCCAGGGAGGCAGCAGACTTCCCTATGAAGCGGGTCTGGTCTGCATATGGGGCCTTCGACACCCCTCACAATGGAGTCACCCACTACAATGACTCTTCTGGGGTTCTTTTCAGAGCTGGTTTTAATACCTGCTCTCGAGTGACCTGGCCTTGGTGGACCTTGGTCTTCCTCATTTTTGTCATTTTATTCCTCCTTCTCTTCTTCATTCAAAAGTTCCAGGGCCCCAAATCTCTTGTGAAGGGGCACCATGGAGGGTGAGGGAGGTCTGGAGAGGATTTTCCTGCCTCCCTAAGCAGGGACCTATTTCCAGCCTCCCTCATCTCTTAGGGCCCCTCCTTCTGCCTGACAGCAAGAGGATGAGGGATTACCTGCCTCATTTGGAGCCTCCATTTGCTCCTGTTTCTTCAGGGGTGCTAGGGTGTTACTCCACTAATCAATTTTGCTTTCACACTCCCTAATACTTCTTAAATTCTCAATCTCTTCTTTGAGTTCTGCCACCAGGCTGAGTAGGTCATCCAGCTGATGGCAGCGCATACAGGTGCTGTCACTGCTGCCCTCCGGCAGGATTGGCTGGCTCAGGTACTCCCTGCAACCTGGGACCTGCACATGTAGATGTGGCTTAGTGCTAGACTTGGCAGTGCTAGGTTAATGGTTGGACTTAATGATCTTAAAGGTCTTTTCCAACCTAAACAATACTATAATTCTATATAAAGGACTGAGGTTCCTCCCCCTGCCCCAAGCCTTACATACATTGACAAGTAAATCCCAACAACTGAAAAAATGCCTTGAAAAGGGGGCCCTTTACTTGAGGGTTTGGGCAACACAGGCAATTCCCAACAGCACAGGCAAGAGGCAAAAATGGGACTCTCTTACAGTCACACAAGAAAATATATGTGTAGAATTTAAGTACTGGTGGTTCACTGCCTGCTGACCCTAAACTGCATTCAGGACAAATTATGTTGTTCTTGGTTTACTCTGCTGGGGGGAGTGGGGGAAAATAAAGCCAAAAAGGGCTGCAAATGTCACTCTAAAAATTATTCAAATAATATTAGACACTTTTGTCCAGGCATGAGGTATTATATGCCACATTTTATGGCCTAAGCACAGAGATTAATCAACCAAATCCACTGCTAATACATGGGAAGAGGTACAACTGGGCAACAGTGCTAAATTAGATTTCCAGATATTGCTTAACAAGCAACAGCACAATGACTACTCATCTCAGATTCTGAATGAGCGAAGAACATTTAAATTGATGATCTGGATCAAAGCACAACTTTAAAAATACTATTAAACACATGGGTATAAATAGAATACTGATCCAGATTACCCCTAATCTTAACCCAGTGATTTTTTGGATGAAGAAGCAAAATAGGAAGAAAAAAATAAGTAAAAAATCAAGTCATGGAGTTACACAGTGCATGCAATTGATTTATGCTTCACATTTGGAACGTCTCATTCCAAATGCTCCAGGAATGCTGGGAGACATGCTGGTATCCTCTTCAGACTGGCTGTCTTTCATTATAATTACCATCTTAATTAAATTATAATAGATTCTTGATTAAGTAAATATTTCATTAGCATGCTTCATTCTCACCTCTGAACAGGAACATTGCTCTCATGCTTTTATAAAGCATTCAGTTTCACAAAACTAATTTTTGCCAATCTATTTCCATAAGCACCTACACAACCCATCTACAAGTAAAACAGTTTAGCAGCAGAAAAATAAGATTAGTCTCATAGAATCAATGTGGATACATCTAAAACTTTATTCAGCTAAGACACATGTGATTCATAATTCTCATTAGAAGCAGCCAAACCAGATACATAGGGTTTCTTTAGAAAAAAAAAAAAAAAGTGAAGTATGAGGGCTTTGCTTCTTCTGCAAGTACATCAGCTACTACATTCATAGGCACAATTACCAAGACAACTAATCTGCAAGGAAGTAAAATGGCAGTTATTTGACCAAATGAGATTTCTTTGCTTTAAATATCATATTCAAGATACTTTAATATATCTCATTGGAAACTACTGTAATAAACACCACGGTGATAAAACTACATCAGAAGTTAGAATAGACAATACAGAGTTCTACAAAGAATTAGCACCAGGAAAATACCCTCTTTACCACTGTTGCACAGAGGACTTGACATGAATGCTATGAGGTAGACCAGGGAACTGATCCAGCCTGAATTGAAAGAAAAGTTTTAACCTTCATCAGTTCACTGAACTAACTGGCCACATGCATGGGAGAAACGGCAACTGAAAAGTAGCAATGCTAACTGAAAGTATTCCTAGGGTGAGAGTAAGAGTGAGCAAGCCAGTTATTTCAAAAGTGAGGTGTTTTGAAATTCGCCTTTCACTGGAATCTGGAAGATGCGTAAGCAAGAAATGGACTACCCAATTCACTTCTATGCCACAGAGTCATTTAAGCCATATACTGCATGCAAGGTCAGATGGAAACATATGCAAAGCAGCTCCACCACCATACCCCTTTGAACAGAATACAAACTAGTAACCATCATTTGGTCATTGCCTGCTTTAGAACTGAAAAATCCACATTATCAACATATTGCATCAAGCTGTAAGCTCCATTCAGGAGACGTACAATACTGATACCAACTCACAGACCCTGTGCACAAGACCATTAAACTTAAACATTATCTGTTTGCAACCATACTTTTAATTCCTTTGACTATGCTATTAGAATCACCGTACTAAAAAATGGGTCTAGTTTGTTTCTCAAATCTAAGTTGCAGCTAAACACAATTCTTGCAAGACAGCCCTTGCACACAAACTGATTCTGCGTCAGCCTTCCTTCAAGGTCTCATCAGAAACAATGGGAATGCATTCTTATTGCTCTGAATTTTTCTAAGCACAAAGTGTTACTCTTACAGAGAAAACTTTTTCCACTCCCTGAACAATCCTAATTTACATTGTAGCCCCATCTGTTTTGGAGCAATCAGCAGCCTACAGACCTTCCTGCCTTCCTCCCTCTTCCCAGACTTTTCCTCTCAGGGTTAGGAAACCACCTGGTGGTAGATTCTTTCCTCTTCTGGCACAGCCTTTCTGTTTCTGATGTTCCTGAAAAACAGCATATACTGCAGAAGCAAAGAAAATCTTATGCCTCCTTCTGCTTTTCAAAAGTGAGCTCGAAATTCTTTTCCTGAACTTAAGAGAATTTTTGCCCTTCATCATCGTGTTCAGGGCAAAAATGCTGCATCTCCTATAGCATGAGTGAGAAATTTTTTTCTTCATAACCCCTTATAAGTGACACAGAAAACTACAGAGCATCAGCAGTTATCACAGCAGCTAAAAGCTATTTTACCCTCTCCTCTCAAGTCACATGTAACCTAAAAGGCTTGCGCAGAGCACACATGCAACCCCTTGCTCCACTGAAATAGCTTCACTGAAATACTGGCTGAGGTGCAATTCTTGGACTACACCAAAAAAAATTAATCTTTCAACTGGAGACAAAGCAGCAAGCACAAGATACAAGTGACTGAGGCACCACCTTTTATTCCCTGGGCCTTCCCAAATGCAAGCTGGAAGGCACAAAGCAGTGCTGCACTGCAAGACAGGACACCCCTGCACTCCCCCTGGGTCAACTATCCACCCACTGCCTCCTCTCTCCACTGGGGTTTGCACAGAAGGACTCAGTTGCAAAATAACTCAGAAAGGTTTTGGAACCAAAGCTCTTCACCTTGTATTACCTTTTTTAATTTCATTATGACACATGAAAGTATGGGTGGGGCGGGGGGGAAGCTTTAAAACTCAAAGGAGCTCCAGCCTTGCTGTAATAGTGTAATCTCACTTTAAATTCTGAGCACTCCCTGCAGGGCTATCTTAAAGGTTGAAATACTGCCTCATCACTACTCATCATAACAACTGTACTTGGAGAAGTTTAAATCTTATTAGCATGCTTAAAAGGAAGATCAAAATATAGTAATCCCACATTAAAATCATGTCTAGGAAGACACAGCCTCCATTCCCTTTCTTACAAGTGAAAGCCAAACACAAAAAATAGAGAAGTGATTTTGTAAGGCAGTCGTACACAACTAACTCAAAGCCGTCAGAACTGAACCTTCTATTGCCAAGTTGCCTATCTGGAAAAAAAAAAAAAAAAATTCCAAAGAGTGAAGATTTACAGATTTCTAAAGGCTGACTAAACTGTGAGCTTGACATTAAAATAGCCATTATTTGTCCTTTTAGTTCAATATTTAGTTCCACCACAATCTACGTGAACTGTATATGAAACACAATCTAAAGAAAAGTAACAACCCACTAAAAAGCTTAAATATTCTGTAAACCAAGTCACCATATGCTTTAATTTTAAAGTTTATACAGTCACTGATACTATCTTTAGAGCTACAACGGGGAAGTCAACATGCATCTTTACTAAGTGTGACAGAACAAATGCAACTATTTACATGCAAGTTGACTGCTCTGTGAATAAACTGTGTCTTGAGAAACAGGTGAGCTATAATCATACCTCCAGTAACAGCTTAGATGAGCTATAGGCTACACACACCCATCTAAATACCATTCCTCATACCCGTTATATAGCAGCCACCCTCTCTAACACAAACACTCACAAAACCAGCTCCTACAAGCATCTATCCTGCAGGCCAAGAACAGTGGATCAAAACTAACATTCCCTCCTTAAATGCTGCTTTTCAAGTCATGGTTATATTTCCCTTCTGATTTTGTAGTCCTTAAGTTCTTATGGCACACAGAAAATTTACTTTGTTCTACACATAATGGCTTTGTCCAATTAAAGAGATTGTTAGACTAGTCATCCCAGCCAGCAGGATGTCATGGGCTCCTGAATCACCGAGTCAGCTAAATGATTCATCCATTGCCTGCAGGAGTGTCTACTCTCCCACTCAACATTTAAATAGCTTGTTCTACAACTAAAGGTGCAGAACTCTTATCAAGAGCTGTAGTACGCATAATTTACTAAGTCAGCCCCATAATAACTTCTCAGGAGAAGTTTCAGACCATTTGTTGAGCCAGCTACCAAGACTACTAGTATTTCCTGTTCCTCCAGACAACAGATCAGCTGGAACACACAAGCTGTATTTAAAATTCTCCTCAGTTTTTCTGCATCTCTTTAAAATAATTCTTTAAGAAAAAGAAAAATCCTTGGATCTTCATTAATTTCAATAGTATAGAGTAAATGAAATTTGAAGTGAAACTGCAGGAAAGAGAGACAAAATTAATTACTCTGAGAAAGCAGAGGTAAATTCTTGATAGTCTTCCCAGTAAAGACCAAAAATAAATCATTTTTTCAAAGGTTGTTTGCTCATCAAAAGAGACCCCATTTCATGAGACACTCATTAGAAAGCAAGCAGAGGTCTAGAACGATCTTAATATAGTCATGAGCAAAAGTGTGTGCCGATGTCTCACATACACCACCACCACACCACCCCCGCTGAAGAGCACCCACCCAGTTACAAAATGATTGCTCTGAAAACCAGAATAGCTTGGCAGGTATTACTTCTCGTTGCACTGAACTCCACTACAGGTTCATGGGAGTTGTACTATATAGAAGAAAAATAACTACGGAGGCGGTGGCCTCTGAGAACATAGTTTTTGACACGAGGCCATGATGGGAATCCTCAATTGCTGGGGGGGGGGGGGGGGGGGGGGGGGGCGGAGGAAGGGGGGGGGGGCACAGGAATCACTAATGAACATTTGCACTGTGGCAATATTGTGGTTAATTAACTCTTACTGGAAACAAGTTTCTATGCAAACACACATCTTTTCTGCCCTGTTATCCACACAAGGATAAACTCCCTGTGGCTTAATGCTCCAGTATTATGTTAAAACAATGCACTAATGAACAAGAAGCAGTACAGTAGCAAAACATACTGTGGTTTTCAACAATACCCAAAGTTGCAGTCTCATTATTACCTAACTTTCTTATTAGGCTGAAGATGGCAGAAAATTGATGAGCAAGCAGCTCAGAAGACTCCCAGCTCTTCTCTTTGAGCAATTCTTTCCTACACTAAAGGTCTTGCTTTCAACAGAAAATGGAGCCAGATGAACTCCCGAAGTTGCATCAAATTGACTTTTCTATGACTCTAGATTAATCTAGAGTTTTGTCCATCATACATGCAGCTGTCAAAGGTTTATTTTCTACCTTAAATACTGCCAAAGCAACCAAAACATGCAGAAACACCAACCTAGTTTACCAGAAGTTTATGTGGGTTAATCAAGCAAAACACCAAGTCATTACTGACAAGTACAAACAAGACTCTGCAGCCTGCAATTTGTGTTCAGGTACTAAACTCCTTTTTTTACTGAAGTTAAATACAGATGTGGGTAACAATTCTGTATATCTTCAATTTTATGTAGTAAAAAGCTTACATGGTTTAAGGAATCACAGTAAACAACGCAAATTACTATAGTCTTCTCTAGCATGTCTACTGATCTCAGACAAGTCAGGATCAGGGGAATCAATTTTTACTCTTAAACAAGTTGATTCAAACACATACCATACTTTCATTCTTACTACCTGATCCTTCCAGCTTTCAAAAAAATCTAAACATCTTAGTAGTGGCTATCCATACTAAGATATATTTCAACTCTGCATCAGACCATTAGTCCAAGCTGCTAGAACCTAGCATGTCACCACAACTGCACTTCTCTCTGACTCCCTTTCCATGACTGCAGGTGCAAAATCTAACATTTGACCTGCAAGTTCCCAACAGAATTATTGTTTACACGAAATGCATCCTTACCTTCCCCTCAGACGTGTTAACTATCTCTAATGTAATGCTATGCACCAACCTTTGAATAGCCTTCTTTTCCAAGGTAGTTAGTTAGGTGCTTCAGGGATCTTGACCATAACACACATCTAAAATCACACACCTGCTTTTGCACCCCTTTCACATTCACAATTCTAAATAAACATTACAGACAGACTAGTCCCTAGCTAGGTATTTCAATACAGTATCAAGACAATTTTGCTGCCCATAGAGCATGTCATTTAAGATCCTGACTATGTTGTAATGCCAGCTGTTGACACATCTCTGGGGCAGTTCCTTTCTTCTCTTCTGTACAGTGTATTTACAGCTACACTACCCCAACAGAGAGATCAGAGGTCATCTGAAACGAGGTATTAGAAGGGACTTAGCAGGGAAGCAACTTAACATACCACTTAAGTACACTTAAAGGTGTTGGGATTCAAGAGGACTTTCTGCAAGAGAATGGACATGTGAGCAATCCTGCGTGAGAACAAGTCTGATAAGAGCCTCAGTCTGAGCAAGAATGCGATAAGGACGTAACCCTGAATAAAGGGGGAGAAACGACAAGACAAACAACCCCCGGAAGGGGTTGGGACAGAAGAGGAAGCTACACAAGGCAGGAAGCCTGGCAAGGCTGATGTGGCACTTTTTATCCAGTCATAAGAAGGCTTAAAGAACAGGCAAAGTTAACTGTCCAATCTTGAGGACTTGTACTGCATGTTACTCACGTGTGCGAGAGAACATTATAAAAGGGCTTTCTTAGTTGTAATAAACGGGCATTGCTTGATCACATTGATCGTGTGCGTGCTCAGCTCTCCCGCAAAAAGGTAGCTTTAATCTTTGCCCAAACACAAGCAGCATTTAATGGCCTCTATCATTCAAAACAGAAAGGCCTTGTCAGGAACCATAGAGACTACACTATTTTCTTTTAACAAATCCTTTAAGCAGATCTTTTCTTTCTCCATTTAAAAAAAACTACAAAGAAACCCATTATTGTCTGCCTCACTCCTTTATCTTCACTCAGAAGGTAAGTCAGGAGGAAGGGGCAAGGAAGGGAACGATTATGAGGAACTGGTATCCATACAATTTTCAATAGTAATTATTTTCTCACATGGAATAGCCTTCTTCAATTCCAAAACACCAGGGACATACCAAACATCAGCTTCCTGCTTTCAGGTAAATTATTTCAGCCTTTTCTATTGAAAAGAGAAATGAAGTTAATAAAACTGAGGTACGCCTAAACTATTTCAATGACTAGATTTTGTACTCACCCAGAACACAATGTTGTAGCTGAAGAGCAGGTATTTGTACCAACAGCTGACTTCTGCATGAGAATATCGGTAATAGTGCATCTTCTATAGCACAGCACCTGCACAGAAGAGAAAGAATGAAAAGAATTAGGCAGTGAAAGATTAAGAATAAAGAACTTTCTTCTAGATCTCTTTTGCTCTCCTGAGAAAGGGGATTACAGCAACCTGTACCATATGCTATTCAGAGATATGTTCAAAGTCAGCTCAGAAACCTCTGCTCACCCTGAACTCCCTCTAAGTATTTGTTGCTTAATAATTCTACCTTCTTTAAGCACTCTTATGTGGTCACAGAGAGGGACGCCCAAAAAGGAAACTAGCTATACAGTTAGCTTAGGAAGATCTGCATCAGCAAGTTGACATTCATCCGCTTTCTCACTCTTTCAAAACCATTTTACTTACACAGATGGCTGCTTGGACTTGTGTTGAAGTCTAAACACACACCCTTGTGGATTGCACATCCAACAACACAGCTAGCAAGATGTCTGAAGTGCTTACCTGGAAAACCTCAGTGTCTACAGATTGCTAAATACAACAGGCAGTTGTAATCTGTCTTTTCCATACTTTAATGTTTCTTTACCAAATCAGTATGCTGTAAGAGGTTTTATTGTCAAGAACAAAAGGCCCGCCATTAAAAAGCCAATCTGCTCTACAGTTTGGTTTTCTTGCTTCCTTACATACACACTAGAAATAAGATTCAACTGCAGCTGTTGATCAAATATTTCAGAGATCTACAGCTTTTCAGAGCGTACTAAACCACCTCTGCAGAAATGCCACGCATAGGAAAAAGAGGGCAAGCTGTTAAATCGAGAACCAGAGCAGGGAAGACAAACCACGCACACAGCCCTTGCATTCTAGAGAGCTGACTACACAAGTGCTGCTTATGACAGACAAGAAGCAGTTCCACATTTCAACCATCCACTTGAGGTAAATATTTTCCTCCCATGTCAGTGAAAAGCTTGCAACAGGTGAGCAAGCTCAAAGAATTTTCAAACACCTCACAACTAAGAAAGAGACTTCAAGGACTATGCTGACCTAGACATTCACAGCATGCAAAAACCAAGCCTAGCCGGCAAAGTCTGAACCCAGTCACCATGGAGAGAACAACTGAAGATATCGACCACATCCACAGCTATAATAAGGGAAACGAAATTTTTTTAGAAGGGAATCTGCACTAGGGTGTAAAAAACAATCCTACTAAAAGAAGGAACGGAAACAAACACCTGCAGATTTGAGAATCCCATTCAATATAATAAACAGCTTGTTTTAGCTTTTAAGTGAAATATCCATTATTTTTCAGGACAATTATGGAGTACTACCATCAGTGTCTTATTGGAGGAGCTTATTTTTTTAAATCTCAACACAAATATTTCAAACCTTGCCTTAAAATTTTTTCCTCTGAAGCCAAAACCACACACACACAAACAGATCAAGGACATACAACACACATATCCAGCCCACGAGACTATGGACAGAGATCCCAAATAGATTTCTGTTTTTCTTCCAGAGGTCTCCCCCTGCCAGGCATGACTTCCATCTGGAAGCTGACTGAAAGTCCCTTCTTGGTCCAGACACATCCCCCCATCCCCCACTTCAAGCCCAGCCAGTAAGTTTCTTTGCTGCCCAACCACATGGAAATAATTTTCAGAAATGCAGAGACCGTGTAGAAAAATCTAAGGAGGGTACATTTTGGTAGAATAGTACATAACTAAGTAGTTATGGATAAAACAACTGGAAAATCAGGTGACTTGGCATACTGAAGATTGCAAGACTTGGACTGAGAATAATTTCTGCTTTTTTCAAGCTAAGATGGCCTGCATGTGCGTAAGAGGAATTTTCAGATCCTGCTGAAAGTTGGTCGGTATTAC